>NC_136497.1:64737424-64937424 GCF_053919585.1 Euprymna scolopes
AATGAGTTTACAAGATCCTCAAAGAGAGGAAAAATCCAACTAGCATCGTCAGAATTCATAGATGGAGTCCATATTGTTTCAACTAGAGGAAGATCCTCAAAGAGAGGAAATATCCAACTAGCATCATCAGAATTCATAGATGGAGTCCATCTATGAATTCTGACGATGCTAGTTGGATATTTCCTCGCTTTGAGGATCTTCCTCTAGTTGAAACAATATGTAAACTCATTCTGGACTCACAGTAATAAATTTCCTATATACTGCTCTGGCTACACATTGAGCACTCTAGTCCGGTTTTTTCACCACTGGTAAATATATATATATATATATATATAAGAAAATGACGGTATGAGCAATATTCTCCTGTAAAAAGTATTTTCGTTTATCAGTATGGTAAAAAAAATGAATAAATAAATGAATATCGTCATTTAAATACAGTATAATGAAATGTTCAAAGTTTGATACATTATGATGTTGCTCCAATATAGCAAAATTGAAAAACTACAGATTTTGACACTAAAGTGAAAACAACACCGCTAAAACACAGAATTCTACTTCTTTATAATAAATCAGTATACCACTTTCAGTATTGAAGTCCAGTCAACCAATCATTCTTCAATTTGCTGTCAGACATAACATTGCCTAATCATCTGCCTGGGTTTCCAGGAGGAACTCTTGTCTAACATTCTCACCATATTTTTCCCCAATATAAATAAAGTTTATTTTGAGTTGATCCTCTGTCTATGATTTTATCTGTAGATCAATTCAACTAAGATAGCTTCTGTAGACCTTTTGTGATCTGAATCACTAAATAATTTAGACTTGTCAGAAAAAAAATGATTGCCGCGTTTGTGATGTGTTCGTTTTATTAAGTTGAGGATAAGGAAAATCACATGCTGTTTTAATCTTTTGATGATTGATCCCTTTCCTTGATTCACAGTTTTAGGTCAGTGGACATAATTTATGACGCTTCAATCTATCGATCTTATCCACAAACGATCCAAACTTTTATCTAATAAAAAAGTTTATATATATATATAAAGAGCAAATAGTTACTAAAACATGTTAAAAAACACTTTGAAAAAGAATTAAAAACATATTTAATCTGAAAAAGAAACGCGTAATAAGTGGATAGTCCTTAATCCACAGAGTTTCGAAGAAATACTTTCCTTCTCATCAGAGGGTAGGAATTAGTAAAATGCGGGATCGGAACTGCAAGTAAGTCAATGATCTTACTTGATAACAAAAAGTAAAGCAGAGGGAATATGGTGAAGAAAAAGGTGATTTCACGTGAATGGATAGTCTGGTGAAAGGTAAATTATCCAATGACGGTAAAATCCAAAAATGTAAATTCAAGGAAGTTAATTGAATTTCCATTCATACAAGTAAAATCCAAGGAAATCGCGTAATTGGAAGATGATCCAAAATAATCCAAAAGGCCGAAATCCATGGAATAATTCACAAATATGTAGAAGGAAAAGGGGGAAAAAATTCCAATAATATTAATAAAAGAAAAATAAGATATGCGTTTGCCATGGCTGCCGAGATAAAAAATTTATATATATATATATATATTTATATATATATATATATATATATAAAATATATTTTAGTCATCGACATACAGACCTGTTTCGTTGTATCACAACTCATCAGTGCCGCTAGACTAACACCTCTCCCAAGCCGAGGATCGAACCTAGAACCGTCGTGATGACAGTCGGCAGTCCTATCCCCTTGACTACGGAATCGGTGGCCGAAATTAACTTGTCAGAACGATTATTTAAATAAACATTCGTCTGCTACTCGTAGAGGGCTCAAACGTTTGTTTGTAAACAAATCGCGAGCTTCACATTATTTCAGCTAAATTAAGTAGCGAGTAAGATAATTTACAAGAGTGCTCTACCAAAGAGGGGAGCTTTATAAAATATATTTTAGTCATCGACATACAGACCTGTTTCGTTGTATCACAACTCATCAGTGCCGCTAGACTAACACCTCTCCCAAGCCGAGGATCGAACCTAGAACCGTCGTGATGACAGTCGGCAGTCCTATCCCCTTGACTACGGAATCGGTGGCCGAAATTAACTTGTCAGAACGATTATTTAAATAAACATTCGTCTGCTACTCGTAGAGGGCTCAAACGTTTGTTTGTAAACAAATCGCGAGCTTCGCATTATTTCAGCTAAATTAAGTAGCGAGTAAGATAATTTACAAGAGTGCTCTACCAAAGAGGGGAGCTTTATAAAATATATTTTAGTCATCGACATACAGACCTGTTTCGTTGTATCACAACTCATCAGTGCCGCTAGACTAACACCTCTCCCAAGCCGAGGATCGAACCTAGAACCGTCGTGATGACAGTCGGCAGTCCTATCCCCTTGACTACGGAATCGGTGGCCGAAATTAACTTGTCAGAACGATTATTTAAATAAACATTCGTCTGCTACTCGTAGAGGGCTCAAACGTTTGTTTGTAAACAAATCGCGAGCTTCGCATTATTTCAGCTAAATTAAGTAGCGAGTAAGATAATTTACAAGAGTGCTCTACCAAAGAGGGGAGCTTTATAAAATATAAAATATATTTTAGTCATCGACATACAGACCTGTTTCGTTGTATCACAACTCATCAGTGCCGCTAGACTAACACCTCTCCCAAGCCGAGGATCGAACCTAGAACCGTCGTGATGACAGTCGGCAGTCCTATCCCCTTGACTACGGAATCGGTGGCCGAAATTAACTTGTCAGAACGATTATTTAAATAAACATTCGTCTGCTACTCGTAGAGGGCTCAAACGTTTGTTTGTAAACAAATCGCGAGCTTCGCATTATTTCAGCTAAATTAAGTAGCGAGTAAGATAATTTACAAGAGTGCTCTACCAAAGAGGGGAGCTTTATAAAATATATTTTAGTCATCGACATACAGACCTGTTTCGTTGTATCACAACTCATCAGTGCCGCTAGACTAACACCTCTCCCAAGCCGAGGATCGAACCTAGAACCGTCGTGATGACAGTCGGCAGTCCTATCCCCTTGACTACGGAATCGGTGGCCGAAATTAACTTGTCAGAACGATTATTTAAATAAACATTCGTCTGCTACTCGTAGAGGGCTCAAACGTTTGTTTGTAAACAAATCGCGAGCTTCGCATTATTTCAGCTAAATTAAGTAGCGAGTAAGATAATTTACAAGAGTGCTCTACCAAAGAGGGGAGCTTTATAAAATATATTTTAGTCATCGACATACAGACCTGTTTCGTTGTATCACAACTCATCAGTGCCGCTAGACTAACACCTCTCCCAAGCCGAGGATCGAACCTAGAACCGTCGTGATGACAGTCGGCAGTCCTATCCCCTTGACTACGGAATCGGTGGCCGAAATTAACTTGTCAGAACGATTATTTAAATAAACATTCGTCTGCTACTCGTAGAGGGCTCAAACGTTTGTTTGTAAACAAATCGCGAGCTTCGCATTATTTCAGCTAAATTAAGTAGCGAGTAAGATAATTTACAAGAGTGCTCTACCAAAGAGGGGAGCTTTATAAAATATATTTTAGTCATCGACATACAGACCTGTTTCGTTGTATCACAACTCATCAGTGCCGCTAGACTAACACCTCTCCCAAGCCGAGGATCGAACCTAGAACCGTCGTGATGACAGTCGGCAGTCCTATCCCCTTGACTACGGAATCGGTGGCCGAAATTAACTTGTCAGAACGATTATTTAAATAAACATTCGTCTGCTACTCGTAGAGGGCTCAAACGTTTGTTTGTAAACAAATCGCGAGCTTCGCATTATTTCAGCTAAATTAAGTAGCGAGTAAGATAATTTACAAGAGTGCTCTACCAAAGAGGGGAGCTTTATAAAATATATTTTAGTCATCGACATACAGACCTGTTTCGTTGTATCACAACTCATCAGTGCCGCTAGACTAACACCTCTCCCAAGCCGAGGATCGAACCTAGAACCGTCGTGATGACAGTCGGCAGTCCTATCCCCTTGACTACGGAATCGGTGGCCGAAATTAACTTGTCAGAACGATTATTTAAATAAACATTCGTCTGCTACTCGTAGAGGGCTCAAACGTTTGTTTGTAAACAAATCGCGAGCTTCGCATTATTTCAGCTAAATTAAGTAGCGAGTAAGATAATTTACAAGAGTGCTCTACCAAAGAGGGGAGCTTTATAAAATATATTTTAGTCATCGACATACAGACCTGTTTCGTTGTATCACAACTCATCAGTGCCGCTAGACTAACACCTCTCCCAAGCCGAGGATCGAACCTAGAACCGTCGTGATGACAGTCGGCAGTCCTATCCCCTTGACTACGGAATCGGTGGCCGAAATTAACTTGTCAGAACGATTATTTAAATAAACATTCGTCTGCTACTCGTAGAGGGCTCAAACGTTTGTTTGTAAACAAATCGCGAGCTTCGCATTATTTCAGCTAAATTAAGTAGCGAGTAAGATAATTTACAAGAGTGCTCTACCAAAGAGGGGAGCTTTATAAAATATATTTTAGTCATCGACATACAGACCTGTTTCGTTGTATCACAACTCATCAGTGCCGCTAGACTAACACCTCTCCCAAGCCGAGGATCGAACCTAGAACCGTCGTGATGACAGTCGGCAGTCCTATCCCCTTGACTACGGAATCGGTGGCCGAAATTAACTTGTCAGAACGATTATTTAAATAAACATTCGTCTGCTACTCGTAGAGGGCTCAAACGTTTGTTTGTAAACAAATCGCGAGCTTCGCATTATTTCAGCTAAATTAAGTAGCGAGTAAGATAATTTACAAGAGTGCTCTACCAAAGAGGGGAGCTTTATAAAATATATTTTAGTCATCGACATACAGACCTGTTTCGTTGTATCACAACTCATCAGTGCCGCTAGACTAACACCTCTCCCAAGCCGAGGATCGAACCTAGAACCGTCGTGATGACAGTCGGCAGTCCTATCCCCTTGACTACGGAATCGGTGGCCGAAATTAACTTGTCAGAACGATTATTTAAATAAACATTCGTCTGCTACTCGTAGAGGGCTCAAACGTTTGTTTGTAAACAAATCGCGAGCTTCGCATTATTTCAGCTAAATTAAGTAGCGAGTAAGATAATTTACAAGAGTGCTCTACCAAAGAGGGGAGCTTTATAAAATATATTTTAGTCATCGACATACAGACCTGTTTCGTTGTATCACAACTCATCAGTGCCGCTAGACTAACACCTCTCCCAAGCCGAGGATCGAACCTAGAACCGTCGTGATGACAGTCGGCAGTCCTATCCCCTTGACTACGGAATCGGTGGCCGAAATTAACTTGTCAGAACGATTATTTAAATAAACATTCGTCTGCTACTCGTAGAGGGCTCAAACGTTTGTTTGTAAACAAATCGCGAGCTTCGCATTATTTCAGCTAAATTAAGTAGCGAGTAAGATAATTTACAAGAGTGCTCTACCAAAGAGGGGAGCTTTATAAAATATATTTTAGTCATCGACATACAGACCTGTTTCGTTGTATCACAACTCATCAGTGCCGCTAGACTAACACCTCTCCCAAGCCGAGGATCGAACCTAGAACCGTCGTGATGACAGTCGGCAGTCCTATCCCCTTGACTACGGAATCGGTGGCCGAAATTAACTTGTCAGAACGATTATTTAAATAAACATTCGTCTGCTACTCGTAGAGGGCTCAAACGTTTGTTTGTAAACAAATCGCGAGCTTCGCATTATTTCAGCTAAATTAAGTAGCGAGTAAGATAATTTACAAGAGTGCTCTACCAAAGAGGGGAGCTTTATAAAATATATTTTAGTCATCGACATACAGACCTGTTTCGTTGTATCACAACTCATCAGTGCCGCTAGACTAACACCTCTCCCAAGCCGAGGATCGAACCTAGAACCGTCGTGATGACAGTCGGCAGTCCTATCCCCTTGACTACGGAATCGGTGGCCGAAATTAACTTGTCAGAACGATTATTTAAATAAACATTCGTCTGCTACTCGTAGAGGGCTCAAACGTTTGTTTGTAAACAAATCGCGAGCTTCGCATTATTTCAGCTAAATTAAGTAGCGAGTAAGATAATTTACAAGAGTGCTCTACCAAAGAGGGGAGCTTTATAAAATATATTTTAGTCATCGACATACAGACCTGTTTCGTTGTATCACAACTCATCAGTGCCGCTAGACTAACACCTCTCCCAAGCCGAGGATCGAACCTAGAACCGTCGTGATGACAGTCGGCAGTCCTATCCCCTTGACTACGGAATCGGTGGCCGAAATTAACTTGTCAGAACGATTATTTAAATAAACATTCGTCTGCTACTCGTAGAGGGCTCAAACGTTTGTTTGTAAACAAATCGCGAGCTTCGCATTATTTCAGCTAAATTAAGTAGCGAGTAAGATAATTTACAAGAGTGCTCTACCAAAGAGGGGAGCTTTATAAAATATATTTTAGTCATCGACATACAGACCTGTTTCGTTGTATCACAACTCATCAGTGCCGCTAGACTAACACCTCTCCCAAGCCGAGGATCGAACCTAGAACCGTCGTGATGACAGTCGGCAGTCCTATCCCCTTGACTACGGAATCGGTGGCCGAAATTAACTTGTCAGAACGATTATTTAAATAAACATTCGTCTGCTACTCGTAGAGGGCTCAAACGTTTGTTTGTAAACAAATCGCGAGCTTCGCATTATTTCAGCTAAATTAAGTAGCGAGTAAGATAATTTACAAGAGTGCTCTACCAAAGAGGGGAGCTTTATAAAATATATTTTAGTCATCGACATACAGACCTGTTTCGTTGTATCACAACTCATCAGTGCCGCTAGACTAACACCTCTCCCAAGCCGAGGATCGAACCTAGAACCGTCGTGATGACAGTCGGCAGTCCTATCCCCTTGACTACGGAATCGGTGGCCGAAATTAACTTGTCAGAACGATTATTTAAATAAACATTCGTCTGCTACTCGTAGAGGGCTCAAACGTTTGTTTGTAAACAAATCGCGAGCTTCGCATTATTTCAGCTAAATTAAGTAGCGAGTAAGATAATTTACAAGAGTGCTCTACCAAAGAGGGGAGCTTTATAAAATATATTTTAGTCATCGACATACAGACCTGTTTCGTTGTATCACAACTCATCAGTGCCGCTAGACTAACACCTCTCCCAAGCCGAGGATCGAACCTAGAACCGTCGTGATGACAGTCGGCAGTCCTATCCCCTTGACTACGGAATCGGTGGCCGAAATTAACTTGTCAGAACGATTATTTAAATAAACATTCGTCTGCTACTCGTAGAGGGCTCAAACGTTTGTTTGTAAACAAATCGCGAGCTTCGCATTATTTCAGCTAAATTAAGTAGCGAGTAAGATAATTTACAAGAGTGCTCTACCAAAGAGGGGAGCTTTATAAAATATATTTTAGTCATCGACATACAGACCTGTTTCGTTGTATCACAACTCATCAGTGCCGCTAGACTAACACCTCTCCCAAGCCGAGGATCGAACCTAGAACCGTCGTGATGACAGTCGGCAGTCCTATCCCCTTGACTACGGAATCGGTGGCCGAAATTAACTTGTCAGAACGATTATTTAAATAAACATTCGTCTGCTACTCGTAGAGGGCTCAAACGTTTGTTTGTAAACAAATCGCGAGCTTCGCATTATTTCAGCTAAATTAAGTAGCGAGTAAGATAATTTACAAGAGTGCTCTACCAAAGAGGGGAGCTTTATAAAATATATTTTAGTCATCGACATACAGACCTGTTTCGTTGTATCACAACTCATCAGTGCCGCTAGACTAACACCTCTCCCAAGCCGAGGATCGAACCTAGAACCGTCGTGATGACAGTCGGCAGTCCTATCCCCTTGACTACGGAATCGGTGGCCGAAATTAACTTGTCAGAACGATTATTTAAATAAACATTCGTCTGCTACTCGTAGAGGGCTCAAACGTTTGTTTGTAAACAAATCGCGAGCTTCGCATTATTTCAGCTAAATTAAGTAGCGAGTAAGATAATTTACAAGAGTGCTCTACCAAAGAGGGGAGCTTTATAAAATATATTTTAGTCATCGACATACAGACCTGTTTCGTTGTATCACAACTCATCAGTGCCGCTAGACTAACACCTCTCCCAAGCCGAGGATCGAACCTAGAACCGTCGTGATGACAGTCGGCAGTCCTATCCCCTTGACTACGGAATCGGTGGCCGAAATTAACTTGTCAGAACGATTATTTAAATAAACATTCGTCTGCTACTCGTAGAGGGCTCAAACGTTTGTTTGTAAACAAATCGCGAGCTTCGCATTATTTCAGCTAAATTAAGTAGCGAGTAAGATAATTTACAAGAGTGCTCTACCAAAGAGGGGAGCTTTATAAAATATATTTTAGTCATCGACATACAGACCTGTTTCGTTGTATCACAACTCATCAGTGCCGCTAGACTAACACCTCTCCCAAGCCGAGGATCGAACCTAGAACCGTCGTGATGACAGTCGGCAGTCCTATCCCCTTGACTACGGAATCGGTGGCCGAAATTAACTTGTCAGAACGATTATTTAAATAAACATTCGTCTGCTACTCGTAGAGGGCTCAAACGTTTGTTTGTAAACAAATCGCGAGCTTCGCATTATTTCAGCTAAATTAAGTAGCGAGTAAGATAATTTACAAGAGTGCTCTACCAAAGAGGGGAGCTTTATAAAATATATTTTAGTCATCGACATACAGACCTGTTTCGTTGTATCACAACTCATCAGTGCCGCTAGACTAACACCTCTCCCAAGCCGAGGATCGAACCTAGAACCGTCGTGATGACAGTCGGCAGTCCTATCCCCTTGACTACGGAATCGGTGGCCGAAATTAACTTGTCAGAACGATTATTTAAATAAACATTCGTCTGCTACTCGTAGAGGGCTCAAACGTTTGTTTGTAAACAAATCGCGAGCTTCGCATTATTTCAGCTAAATTAAGTAGCGAGTAAGATAATTTACAAGAGTGCTCTACCAAAGAGGGGAGCTTTATAAAATATATTTTAGTCATCGACATACAGACCTGTTTCGTTGTATCACAACTCATCAGTGCCGCTAGACTAACACCTCTCCCAAGCCGAGGATCGAACCTAGAACCGTCGTGATGACAGTCGGCAGTCCTATCCCCTTGACTACGGAATCGGTGGCCGAAATTAACTTGTCAGAACGATTATTTAAATAAACATTCGTCTGCTACTCGTAGAGGGCTCAAACGTTTGTTTGTAAACAAATCGCGAGCTTCGCATTATTTCAGCTAAATTAAGTAGCGAGTAAGATAATTTACAAGAGTGCTCTACCAAAGAGGGGAGCTTTATAAAATATATTTTAGTCATCGACATACAGACCTGTTTCGTTGTATCACAACTCATCAGTGCCGCTAGACTAACACCTCTCCCAAGCCGAGGATCGAACCTAGAACCGTCGTGATGACAGTCGGCAGTCCTATCCCCTTGACTACGGAATCGGTGGCCGAAATTAACTTGTCAGAACGATTATTTAAATAAACATTCGTCTGCTACTCGTAGAGGGCTCAAACGTTTGTTTGTAAACAAATCGCGAGCTTCGCATTATTTCAGCTAAATTAAGTAGCGAGTAAGATAATTTACAAGAGTGCTCTACCAAAGAGGGGAGCTTTATAAAATATATTTTAGTCATCGACATACAGACCTGTTTCGTTGTATCACAACTCATCAGTGCCGCTAGACTAACACCTCTCCCAAGCCGAGGATCGAACCTAGAACCGTCGTGATGACAGTCGGCAGTCCTATCCCCTTGACTACGGAATCGGTGGCCGAAATTAACTTGTCAGAACGATTATTTAAATAAACATTCGTCTGCTACTCGTAGAGGGCTCAAACGTTTGTTTGTAAACAAATCGCGAGCTTCGCATTATTTCAGCTAAATTAAGTAGCGAGTAAGATAATTTACAAGAGTGCTCTACCAAAGAGGGGAGCTTTATAAAATATATTTTAGTCATCGACATACAGACCTGTTTCGTTGTATCACAACTCATCAGTGCCGCTAGACTAACACCTCTCCCAAGCCGAGGATCGAACCTAGAACCGTCGTGATGACAGTCGGCAGTCCTATCCCCTTGACTACGGAATCGGTGGCCGAAATTAACTTGTCAGAACGATTATTTAAATAAACATTCGTCTGCTACTCGTAGAGGGCTCAAACGTTTGTTTGTAAACAAATCGCGAGCTTCGCATTATTTCAGCTAAATTAAGTAGCGAGTAAGATAATTTACAAGAGTGCTCTACCAAAGAGGGGAGCTTTATAAAATATATTTTAGTCATCGACATACAGACCTGTTTCGTTGTATCACAACTCATCAGTGCCGCTAGACTAACACCTCTCCCAAGCCGAGGATCGAACCTAGAACCGTCGTGATGACAGTCGGCAGTCCTATCCCCTTGACTACGGAATCGGTGGCCGAAATTAACTTGTCAGAACGATTATTTAAATAAACATTCGTCTGCTACTCGTAGAGGGCTCAAACGTTTGTTTGTAAACAAATCGCGAGCTTCGCATTATTTCAGCTAAATTAAGTAGCGAGTAAGATAATTTACAAGAGTGCTCTACCAAAGAGGGGAGCTTTATAAAATATATTTTAGTCATCGACATACAGACCTGTTTCGTTGTATCACAACTCATCAGTGCCGCTAGACTAACACCTCTCCCAAGCCGAGGATCGAACCTAGAACCGTCGTGATGACAGTCGGCAGTCCTATCCCCTTGACTACGGAATCGGTGGCCGAAATTAACTTGTCAGAACGATTATTTAAATAAACATTCGTCTGCTACTCGTAGAGGGCTCAAACGTTTGTTTGTAAACAAATCGCGAGCTTCGCATTATTTCAGCTAAATTAAGTAGCGAGTAAGATAATTTACAAGAGTGCTCTACCAAAGAGGGGAGCTTTATAAAATATATTTTAGTCATCGACATACAGACCTGTTTCGTTGTATCACAACTCATCAGTGCCGCTAGACTAACACCTCTCCCAAGCCGAGGATCGAACCTAGAACCGTCGTGATGACAGTCGGCAGTCCTATCCCCTTGACTACGGAATCGGTGGCCGAAATTAACTTGTCAGAACGATTATTTAAATAAACATTCGTCTGCTACTCGTAGAGGGCTCAAACGTTTGTTTGTAAACAAATCGCGAGCTTCGCATTATTTCAGCTAAATTAAGTAGCGAGTAAGATAATTTACAAGAGTGCTCTACCAAAGAGGGGAGCTTTATAAAATATATTTTAGTCATCGACATACAGACCTGTTTCGTTGTATCACAACTCATCAGTGCCGCTAGACTAACACCTCTCCCAAGCCGAGGATCGAACCTAGAACCGTCGTGATGACAGTCGGCAGTCCTATCCCCTTGACTACGGAATCGGTGGCCGAAATTAACTTGTCAGAACGATTATTTAAATAAACATTCGTCTGCTACTCGTAGAGGGCTCAAACGTTTGTTTGTAAACAAATCGCGAGCTTCGCATTATTTCAGCTAAATTAAGTAGCGAGTAAGATAATTTACAAGAGTGCTCTACCAAAGAGGGGAGCTTTATAAAATATATTTTAGTCATCGACATACAGACCTGTTTCGTTGTATCACAACTCATCAGTGCCGCTAGACTAACACCTCTCCCAAGCCGAGGATCGAACCTAGAACCGTCGTGATGACAGTCGGCAGTCCTATCCCCTTGACTACGGAATCGGTGGCCGAAATTAACTTGTCAGAACGATTATTTAAATAAACATTCGTCTGCTACTCGTAGAGGGCTCAAACGTTTGTTTGTAAACAAATCGCGAGCTTCGCATTATTTCAGCTAAATTAAGTAGCGAGTAAGATAATTTACAAGAGTGCTCTACCAAAGAGGGGAGCTTTATAAAATATATTTTAGTCATCGACATACAGACCTGTTTCGTTGTATCACAACTCATCAGTGCCGCTAGACTAACACCTCTCCCAAGCCGAGGATCGAACCTAGAACCGTCGTGATGACAGTCGGCAGTCCTATCCCCTTGACTACGGAATCGGTGGCCGAAATTAACTTGTCAGAACGATTATTTAAATAAACATTCGTCTGCTACTCGTAGAGGGCTCAAACGTTTGTTTGTAAACAAATCGCGAGCTTCGCATTATTTCAGCTAAATTAAGTAGCGAGTAAGATAATTTACAAGAGTGCTCTACCAAAGAGGGGAGCTTTATAAAATATATTTTAGTCATCGACATACAGACCTGTTTCGTTGTATCACAACTCATCAGTGCCGCTAGACTAACACCTCTCCCAAGCCGAGGATCGAACCTAGAACCGTCGTGATGACAGTCGGCAGTCCTATCCCCTTGACTACGGAATCGGTGGCCGAAATTAACTTGTCAGAACGATTATTTAAATAAACATTCGTCTGCTACTCGTAGAGGGCTCAAACGTTTGTTTGTAAACAAATCGCGAGCTTCGCATTATTTCAGCTAAATTAAGTAGCGAGTAAGATAATTTACAAGAGTGCTCTACCAAAGAGGGGAGCTTTATAAAATATATTTTAGTCATCGACATACAGACCTGTTTCGTTGTATCACAACTCATCAGTGCCGCTAGACTAACACCTCTCCCAAGCCGAGGATCGAACCTAGAACCGTCGTGATGACAGTCGGCAGTCCTATCCCCTTGACTACGGAATCGGTGGCCGAAATTAACTTGTCAGAACGATTATTTAAATAAACATTCGTCTGCTACTCGTAGAGGGCTCAAACGTTTGTTTGTAAACAAATCGCGAGCTTCGCATTATTTCAGCTAAATTAAGTAGCGAGTAAGATAATTTACAAGAGTGCTCTACCAAAGAGGGGAGCTTTATAAAATATATTTTAGTCATCGACATACAGACCTGTTTCGTTGTATCACAACTCATCAGTGCCGCTAGACTAACACCTCTCCCAAGCCGAGGATCGAACCTAGAACCGTCGTGATGACAGTCGGCAGTCCTATCCCCTTGACTACGGAATCGGTGGCCGAAATTAACTTGTCAGAACGATTATTTAAATAAACATTCGTCTGCTACTCGTAGAGGGCTCAAACGTTTGTTTGTAAACAAATCGCGAGCTTCGCATTATTTCAGCTAAATTAAGTAGCGAGTAAGATAATTTACAAGAGTGCTCTACCAAAGAGGGGAGCTTTATAAAATATATTTTAGTCATCGACATACAGACCTGTTTCGTTGTATCACAACTCATCAGTGCCGCTAGACTAACACCTCTCCCAAGCCGAGGATCGAACCTAGAACCGTCGTGATGACAGTCGGCAGTCCTATCCCCTTGACTACGGAATCGGTGGCCGAAATTAACTTGTCAGAACGATTATTTAAATAAACATTCGTCTGCTACTCGTAGAGGGCTCAAACGTTTGTTTGTAAACAAATCGCGAGCTTCGCATTATTTCAGCTAAATTAAGTAGCGAGTAAGATAATTTACAAGAGTGCTCTACCAAAGAGGGGAGCTTTATAAAATATATTTTAGTCATCGACATACAGACCTGTTTCGTTGTATCACAACTCATCAGTGCCGCTAGACTAACACCTCTCCCAAGCCGAGGATCGAACCTAGAACCGTCGTGATGACAGTCGGCAGTCCTATCCCCTTGACTACGGAATCGGTGGCCGAAATTAACTTGTCAGAACGATTATTTAAATAAACATTCGTCTGCTACTCGTAGAGGGCTCAAACGTTTGTTTGTAAACAAATCGCGAGCTTCGCATTATTTCAGCTAAATTAAGTAGCGAGTAAGATAATTTACAAGAGTGCTCTACCAAAGAGGGGAGCTTTATAAAATATATTTTAGTCATCGACATACAGACCTGTTTCGTTGTATCACAACTCATCAGTGCCGCTAGACTAACACCTCTCCCAAGCCGAGGATCGAACCTAGAACCGTCGTGATGACAGTCGGCAGTCCTATCCCCTTGACTACGGAATCGGTGGCCGAAATTAACTTGTCAGAACGATTATTTAAATAAACATTCGTCTGCTACTCGTAGAGGGCTCAAACGTTTGTTTGTAAACAAATCGCGAGCTTCGCATTATTTCAGCTAAATTAAGTAGCGAGTAAGATAATTTACAAGAGTGCTCTACCAAAGAGGGGAGCTTTATAAAATATATTTTAGTCATCGACATACAGACCTGTTTCGTTGTATCACAACTCATCAGTGCCGCTAGACTAACACCTCTCCCAAGCCGAGGATCGAACCTAGAACCGTCGTGATGACAGTCGGCAGTCCTATCCCCTTGACTACGGAATCGGTGGCCGAAATTAACTTGTCAGAACGATTATTTAAATAAACATTCGTCTGCTACTCGTAGAGGGCTCAAACGTTTGTTTGTAAACAAATCGCGAGCTTCGCATTATTTCAGCTAAATTAAGTAGCGAGTAAGATAATTTACAAGAGTGCTCTACCAAAGAGGGGAGCTTTATAAAATATATTTTAGTCATCGACATACAGACCTGTTTCGTTGTATCACAACTCATCAGTGCCGCTAGACTAACACCTCTCCCAAGCCGAGGATCGAACCTAGAACCGTCGTGATGACAGTCGGCAGTCCTATCCCCTTGACTACGGAATCGGTGGCCGAAATTAACTTGTCAGAACGATTATTTAAATAAACATTCGTCTGCTACTCGTAGAGGGCTCAAACGTTTGTTTGTAAACAAATCGCGAGCTTCGCATTATTTCAGCTAAATTAAGTAGCGAGTAAGATAATTTACAAGAGTGCTCTACCAAAGAGGGGAGCTTTATAAAATATATTTTAGTCATCGACATACAGACCTGTTTCGTTGTATCACAACTCATCAGTGCCGCTAGACTAACACCTCTCCCAAGCCGAGGATCGAACCTAGAACCGTCGTGATGACAGTCGGCAGTCCTATCCCCTTGACTACGGAATCGGTGGCCGAAATTAACTTGTCAGAACGATTATTTAAATAAACATTCGTCTGCTACTCGTAGAGGGCTCAAACGTTTGTTTGTAAACAAATCGCGAGCTTCGCATTATTTCAGCTAAATTAAGTAGCGAGTAAGATAATTTACAAGAGTGCTCTACCAAAGAGGGGAGCTTTATAAAATATATTTTAGTCATCGACATACAGACCTGTTTCGTTGTATCACAACTCATCAGTGCCGCTAGACTAACACCTCTCCCAAGCCGAGGATCGAACCTAGAACCGTCGTGATGACAGTCGGCAGTCCTATCCCCTTGACTACGGAATCGGTGGCCGAAATTAACTTGTCAGAACGATTATTTAAATAAACATTCGTCTGCTACTCGTAGAGGGCTCAAACGTTTGTTTGTAAACAAATCGCGAGCTTCGCATTATTTCAGCTAAATTAAGTAGCGAGTAAGATAATTTACAAGAGTGCTCTACCAAAGAGGGGAGCTTTATAAAATATATTTTAGTCATCGACATACAGACCTGTTTCGTTGTATCACAACTCATCAGTGCCGCTAGACTAACACCTCTCCCAAGCCGAGGATCGAACCTAGAACCGTCGTGATGACAGTCGGCAGTCCTATCCCCTTGACTACGGAATCGGTGGCCGAAATTAACTTGTCAGAACGATTATTTAAATAAACATTCGTCTGCTACTCGTAGAGGGCTCAAACGTTTGTTTGTAAACAAATCGCGAGCTTCGCATTATTTCAGCTAAATTAAGTAGCGAGTAAGATAATTTACAAGAGTGCTCTACCAAAGAGGGGAGCTTTATAAAATATATTTTAGTCATCGACATACAGACCTGTTTCGTTGTATCACAACTCATCAGTGCCGCTAGACTAACACCTCTCCCAAGCCGAGGATCGAACCTAGAACCGTCGTGATGACAGTCGGCAGTCCTATCCCCTTGACTACGGAATCGGTGGCCGAAATTAACTTGTCAGAACGATTATTTAAATAAACATTCGTCTGCTACTCGTAGAGGGCTCAAACGTTTGTTTGTAAACAAATCGCGAGCTTCGCATTATTTCAGCTAAATTAAGTAGCGAGTAAGATAATTTACAAGAGTGCTCTACCAAAGAGGGGAGCTTTATAAAATATAAAATATATTTTAGTCATCGACATACAGACCTGTTTCGTTGTATCACAACTCATCAGTGCCGCTAGACTAACACCTCTCCCAAGCCGAGGATCGAACCTAGAACCGTCGTGATGACAGTCGGCAGTCCTATCCCCTTGACTACGGAATCGGTGGCCGAAATTAACTTGTCAGAACGATTATTTAAATAAACATTCGTCTGCTACTCGTAGAGGGCTCAAACGTTTGTTTGTAAACAAATCGCGAGGATATATAATGTTATCTCTTTATACCTGAGGAACGAATGTCCAACACTTCTGCTACCTTCTGAAACCAAAACAGAATATAAAACTTCTTCCTGGTAAAAACTTTTTAAAATGATACCTCAAATAGAAAGTTATGAAGAGAAAAATATACTGCAGGCACCAACACTTATATAAAGACACGATTATAAAAACAAGCCAATATATGTAGAATGCAAACAGAAACAGTGTCTGCTCAACCAGTAACTTGTGAGTCATACAGCTTAGTTTGTGTGAGCAGAGCTGGCCTTGTGTCACATGTACTGTACAAGTATTGATAGCAGAGAATAACTGGGGGATTTATGACCCTCAGAGAGAGTCAACCATAAATTATCTGGTCAGGTTTTAAAAGACAAAACTAAATAACCACCACTCTGACATATCGATACTTGATTCAGATTAGCCTATTTTTCAATGTTTTTCTTTCACTATGCTATTTACACACACATCGTATTTCAATGTAGCTTTTTCTGAAAATACTTTTCCTGGCTAAGAAAATTGTTAGTGATATTTTCCTTTACTCACCTAGCCAGATTAAAAGGAAGTTATATGCGTTTTATACATACTTCTATTCCTTGAGTCCTTAAATATGTATTTATATATTTTTTAGATATTTAATTAAATTAAGCATATGAGTGCGTGTGTTTCTTGTCACAACATTAATTACACATGTTCTTTATTTTTATCAATTAGTGTCAATTACTAAAACCAACTTAAAAAAAAAAATCCTATTTCATAAAATAATTACAAAATTAAAATCTCCTTAATTAATTACTATATCTTTATAAACAAATCAGTCTTTTTTTTTTTTTTTTTTACTTCCGGACAACGTCAGATGAATCCAGCTAGTGTGTGTCCTCATCATCATGCAGTCCATCAGCCTTGATGATGACTAATCGGGGCCTCAGGGCTTTATCCTTCAGTACAGAACTTTCCGTCTTGGCTCCTAACTTGCTTGCGCAGTTTAGGTGTAGTATCTGTTGTGCATCAGATAAATACCCTCTGAACCTCCAATGCTCATTTCCAGTGGAACGAACCCGCAATGACTGGCAGCAGAGGAGGCTTTCAGACAATTGCCTTATCGTGTCCGGTACTACTTCTTTTTTTTTTTTTTTTTTTCTGGATGAGGTTCCATAGCCTTTTAAAGAAAACTGCAAGACAGCAGTAGGATTTGAAGTCAGTTCCCATCTCTTAGCCTTTTGCTGTGATAAGGCCTACAAGGTAGTGGTGTTTGATTTTGGGGTTGGTTACCGTAGTCTTCGCCAAACCAAGGGCACCCACAAGACAGTGGACAGTGTGTGTGTATATATATATATATATATATATATATATTAGTAATACGCAGATTCCAATATTCTTTTGGATTCCAATACAATTAACAATTCTAATTTTTAAATTTATAAATATAGAGTTGTTTTTTGAGAAGAGTTATCACAAAAACATGAATTAGGTTCATATAATTTCATAAACGTAGAAATACACTGACGGACATGATCTATAGATTTAAGCTTTTAGTCAGTTTAAAATCCATAAACATCATTTCAGCATTAATACGCATCATGAAACAATTGAAAGAATCGATTTTTGCATCGGAAAATAGGCACAATTTTTTTCCAATACCAGTTCTGATATCCCAAAAATGTTTTTGGATTCCCGATTCTGATTAATCATTCCAACACTATTACACACACATGTCATAATATTATTGCTGTTTTGTGGGTCTAAATCTTGTCATAACCACACTGATGAGTGATAATGGTGTAACATGTGTCCGTGGATAACTATTTTATCTTTAAATAAATTTACATGTATTTATATATTCACTTTGCACAAAACTTTTAGATTAAGCCAATATCATATTCCAATATATTACCAATCATCAGAAGTGTACCTGGATAATCGTTAACGGCTGGCATCTCTTAGAAATCAAATCCAAAGAATTAAGAATATTTGCATACAAAGCATTGTTTCGACGTTTGTTATCCTTACATATGAGTGCAGGTAACGATTTCTTTTTGAAACTTCGGTAAAATATTAAGCTAAGTACAATTAGCATTATTATTGATATAACACTATTCATGACTCTCTCTCCTTCTATATATATATATATATATATATATATATAGAGAGAGAGAGAGAGAAAGTGTCATTCCAAAAGTAAAGCTCCTATTCTTTTGTGTTGTCTCAAAAAGTTGAGGAGCTATGAAGACGCGAGTGATACCATTAAAACAAGGAACCTTTTTGCTTCAGAATTTGTTTCTACATAGTTATCACCATTCTCAATGCACTTTTTCCCGGAATTTAATGATGCATTTCTTATTTTGATGCACGTCCATGACAGGGGTTGATTTCTTAGAATCTCTTTCCATCAATATCTGCAACAGAGAGATGAAACTTTCAGGTCATGAATGCATAAGTTCAGTCATCATAACAATGCTATTTGCGATCCTCTCTGATCCATCTGAGCAGATTAAAAACATAAGAGGCGTTACTTTAAGAACGCTACTCATATATATATATATATATATATATATATATATATATTAAAATAGATTTTTAATGATACTAAATTTTTTAGCAAGGGATGCCAAATTTTAATTGATTTCCCAATATTGTCTTTTTGTCAACTATATGTATTGAAAGAAACATGCAGTCTATAAATCCCGTTTGCAAATATTTAACAGGCACTCATGGGTTTTCGAATAAGTTATTCTTCTCTGAGAACTCTTCAGAAATGTTTGTGAAAACAAAATAAAGATATTCCTATTCCTCCACGTTAGATTCATATGACGTTAGGCACGTTTATATATCTGCGTGAATAAAACAAGGCCTTATTTATTATTGAACTGGAATAAGCGTGCTTCTGAACGCTTCTCTGACAATTGATTTTTGTTATCAAGCATTGATTACAGCTTTATAGATGAGGTTTGAAAGTCACCTTCATAATTTAACAGAGTACCGATTCTCCTCTTCATATTTTCTGACATAAATACACCAGATTACCAAACGTGTAAACTTATATAAAACTAGTGAAGATACCTGCACTTCATGCGGGACTTTGCTATACACTCTGGTACCCACTTTGCGGGCACTCTTACAGTAAGTGGATGTTGTAAGAGTAAGTATTTCTTAAGGTGTTTAAAATCTTTTAACTACTTCTTGAAGTGAGTGAAACTCAACTATGAACTTTAAAGCAAACAGATTATATCAAAGTTGACACTTATATTGTTACACATAAAAATTTAAACAATTACAAAGAATCACAATGGTTAATAGTTGTTTAGTATCACAAACACACTTTTATCAAAAATATAGGAAAGATACCTTAACTTGATGTGCACCAAATATAGGAAAGATACCTTAACTTGGTGTGCACCAAGTTAAGGTATCAAGTTAAGGTATTAAGAGCTGCACCAAATATGACAACCTTTGACCATGAAAAATAGTGTGCACCATCCCTAGATTGGAGACCATCATCATGACAGGTTTGGTCATGATCGGTCCAGTGGTGTGGGCTGTAGGAGAGTATGTATACAGAGGCTATGACTTTGACCTATACCTTGGAATATGGTGTGCACCATCCCTAGTTGGGGTACCATCATCATGACAGGTTTGGTCATGATCGGTCTAGTGGTTTAGGCTGTAAGAGAGTTGTACACACATACAAACGCTATTACTTTATATATAGATGTCTAACGTCACAATAATCACCAGGAACTCTCAGTGCACCATCATCTTACTATAAATTTATTTCTCAACTGTTTTTCTTTCATCCAATATTGCATTTAGTAATGCAATATTTTTCGGATAGTCCTTCTCATGATTGATGCTTTAAGAGTGAGTAGTGCCGGCACTTTTGGCAGAGCATTTTTCTGAATTCAGTTGCGTTCGTAATGTAATGTAAAAATAAAATAAAATAAAAAATCGGTTTCAGATATTTTTTAGATGATTTGGATTTTTTTTTTTTTTTGCATTCACAATCTTTCGCCTGATATAATCTGCGACCTTCTTTAGATTCTTATTTTTGAACTCTGAAGTCTTTGTGTAGAATCCTGGATCTAATACTGAATTTCAAACTGAATTCTTTAATTAATGTACGGGATAGATTGTTTTCAACTTTTATACTTCTGTCCAGAATGAAAACAATTTAACCAATGGATTAAATATTGAGTTCAGTTTTAAGTTCCATTCAGGTCTCGGAGTTGGACAGTTATTCCCAAGTTCGATTTGAATAAGATTGGATGTAAAAATGGATGACACATTCTGAATATGATATTAGGTTGGTACAAAAATAATGTTTTTGACGTTTAACTACATTATTTTTTTTAAGCAGATTGTAGTTCAAATAATCCTTCCCCCAAATAGCATATTTAAATCTAGAATTTATAATTAAGCTAAGGTTCATTTCTGAAAGAAGATTTTTTTTTTTTAAGAAATGAAAATAAGATTTTTTAAGAAATGAAAATAAGATTTTTCTTTTGATAAATGAAAATAAGATTTTTTGATAAATGAAAATAAGATTTTTTGATAAATGAAAATAAGATTTTTTCATTTATTAAAAATGAAAATAAGATTTTTTTTTAATAAATGAAAATAAGACTATGGAAAACTTAATTAAAAATCTCATGTTTTACATTTTTAATAGAATTTTTAAAATTCGTTTCCTTTTTTCCTTATTTTTATTTCAATAAAACATTATTCAGTGTGTATTCATCAAAGTTACATGCATGCGAGAAACATAGACAAATAATGTTTGATAATTTTCTTAATAAAGTAATCATAAGAAATAAAAATTCTAATTTTGTAACATTGTCTGAGAACCAACATGTAACCTCAGTCACAAAGTGGAAAAAGAAAAGAAAATAACTACAACTTTTTTGTTGTTGTACAACGACTTTTATTTCCTTATCTCGTTACCGTTGTGATGTCCCTCTTACGATCGTCTTTGTGAGTGTCATTCACGTCTCTAACGTGATTTCAAACGTTATTTTCGACTCTAACGTGATCTCCCTTTAAATCTATTTTTCTCTATTAGTGATAGCATTTCACAGGCATTTGCATACGTGCGTCCATGCTATGTTACAATTTGATATAATAGCAATTCGCAACAAAAAAAAAAACGTCTAAAAATCTGACAGAATTTAAGTTTGCGTGATTGCATATTCACTGAAATATTTTTTATTACATGTTACCGTTAACAGTTATCATATTTATTTATTTATTTTTGCTAATATGTCAACTCTTATCGAGTTCCAAAGGCCACTCGAGAATAAGGGTTAACAACACATTGAGCAGATTGGAAACACCAGCAACAAAAAATGATAGAATCTCTCATAGCGAATAAATTGAGATTAAATTTCAAGCCCATTTCATTCTAAATATTTTGGCTGATTGAAATAGAATGTTTAAATCATTTATGTAATAAAGAAAAGGCCTTATTATAGAAAATGAGTCATCGCTTATCAAAGCCAAAAGCTATTTAAGGATAAGGGTTAATGATACTATCAGTTAACGATGGGCAATACGTTGAGAGGATTGAATGAAATAGTCAGATTTGTAACAATATTTTAAGTGAACAAGACATTGCCTCCAGAGCCATCTAGAAACATTCCTTTCGTGGAATAGGAAAACAATCTTGAGCCTATTTCTGTCAGAGGGTACAGACGTAGCTAGTGCTTTTTTTTTTGCTAAGCAGAAACATGGGACCGGAAAGGTGTGTGCCATTTTTCTGTGGCGAATCTTATTATAAAAATTGGTTCTGTGGCAACTTGCTCTTTTCCTCTTTCTTTTAAAAGTTGAAGTTGTTTTTTTTTTGTTTATATTATTATTTATGATTAAAGGTGTTTCCACTTGAATCTCACCAGCATAACATCTTTTCTTTTTTTAAACTTTCACCTTTTTCTCTTTATACTATTCAAATGTACAATGTTTTTTGAACACTAATTCAATAAATTTAATTCCCTTAATTTAATAAGACATCCATTTTTAAGTGCAAGGCCAGAAAATTGACTTGAATACAAATCACAACCAGTACTGCCTCGCTTTCTCCTCCTCTATTTTTCCTCTGTACCCAACCCCTCTCTCTCTCACTTATCCACCTCCTCTTTATTTCTCTCTCTTTCTCCCCTGTCTTTCTCTCTCTCTCTGTCTCAGATGGCTCATTGAAACTTAGAACTTATTTCAAACTCTGATCTCTGAGGCTTTTCCTAAAAAAATGGCTTCGCTAAACACATCGATTGTATTTATTGATAGATTCCAATGAACGAAGTTCAAATTTTATCATTATTTTCATCATCCCTGTATTATTTTCATGACCCCCAAAAAATGAACATTACATATTTTTTCCTTCCATAATTAGGTCGATGTCGCACTGAATCCAAAGATGCAAAATTTGTGTCTTGTGTAGTTTCTGACTTTGAGCCAGAATGATGAGTTCATATATATATATATATATATATATATATATATATATATATATAAATAGATTTTTATATATATATAAAAATAGATTTTTGTTATGTTTACTTATGTAAAGTTGGGGGTATATATATATATATATATATATGTATAGTTGGCATGTGCAGGATTCTTTAGTAAACTAATGAACCGCTCATTATGAATTTTGGAACAGAGTGCCAATGAGGCATATATTTTGTTTAATGTAATTTTATGCAAAAGGCGGCGAAGAAGTCTTTTGCGAACATTTTTGTGGAGTTTTAACAATAGATATTAAACCTCAATTCATAAGTATTTCTCGATTTTCAGTTTCTTCGTAGTATTTTAAAGGATCCTGAGCGCCATAACCACCATCCACACTCCACACCACAATCACTATAACCACCATCCACACTCCACACCACAATCACCATAACCACCATCCACACTCCATACCACAATCACCATAACCACCCCGCATTTTGAATTTGAATATTTCAGATTTGTATTGAATTTGATTCTCTCATCAGGCACCAATGAAACGAAATTCCTTGAACTTCAATTTCTTAAAACTTTTTACACTTAAACTTTAAATTTTAAACATTTTTAAAATTGGAATAAAGATTCTAGACATTAGGCTTAATAGAATTATATTTTGATTTTAATCTTTCTAAGGGGATATAAAAGTGATGCAGAACTGATCTATTATTATTGGAATCCTTTGAGATGAGTAATTTGTATATTTATTTATTCACGGACTGTTATCCTCATCTTCATAGTTGTTGTTGTTTCACCACGTTTCGGCCAACTATTCCTCTGGCCTTCTTCAGGTGGTTAATCGCGACGGGATAAGAATGCTGAGTCTCTTAACTGTATCCTCAGTAATTACTGCCTTCCATAGTTGTTGTTGTTGTCTCACCACATTTTGGCCAACTAATCCTTTGGCCGGTTTTGGGTAGGATTTAAATCCCTATCTTCAGACAATACTCACCTGGAATCGTAGAAAATCAGTGGCTTAGTCCATTGCGCCTTCAGGGCCCATGGTGCAGTGGATAAAGGTGTTGGATCTCTTACTGAGAATACAGATACAGATAAATACTGAGGTTACAGATAAGATTCCTATTCTGCCGCGATTAATCACCTAACAACAACTATGAAGATGAAGATAACAATCTGCAAATAAATAAATAAATATGCAAAACTCATCTGTTCAAAGGAATTCATTCTACTCGTCATGGGACGGGTATTCTTCTAGTAGATCTAAGAAACAAATTGTCAAAAGAATGAAAGCTTATGCAGTTATTTTTCCTTTTACACCGGGTTTTTTTGCTGTCACGTGGCTGGTTGCCTACATTTTGTGTAGGTCAGCACGTCTGGTTGATCTCTGCCATCTGATATCACCTGATCCATGGCCAGCAGGTTCGGAAGTTAACATATCATGTTTCTTCTAACCGTACGATTCCGATTACACTGACTATGGTTTCTTGTCGTTGCTGGTAGTAGCGCTGGTGGCAGTGGTAATGATGATGAGTCAGATACGTGTCTGTCCGTACGGGATTGCCTTTGGCTGAGTGAATATGATTGCTAGATTAATAATCTCCTCTTATTTCAAAGCTAACTTTTGAACAAATCAGTGAAGCTCATCCATGCAATTCTATTGAATTGCAAACAAGTCACACTGGGAATACTTACGGTTTAATTGCATCGCCGGAAATTAAAGGTTTTTTAGAAAGGAACCTGACATCAATTGCTATTGTTGGATTCTACTTTCACTTTTGTTTTCGTGTGGACTTTCACTTTCACTTTACCTTCATTAGTGAGATAATGTTTGAGTTTCCAAGCAGCTGTGTGCTTAAAGCGAAATAAATGAAGCTTCTGTCAGCATCTGCTTGATTGACTTCTATTTCTGTTGACACTATCGGCTTTTTTTTTTTTTTTTTTTTGCCCTTTTTATTTTTTTCACGGCAAACTGACATGAAAAGACTAGTGTTGATAGGAATATTGGAATGTCCGTTATGAAAAGAAAGAAACAAAAAAAACCGGGTTTTTGCTTTCCCCTTTTTTTCATGCAAACAAACAAAAAGCCAAGCTGAATTGTAGTATTGATTATATCGGTTGATACTAATGCACCGTCGTTAGAACTGCATAAGCCACAACAAGGGATCTTTGATTTGGAAAAGGATTTTTTTGCTTAGTTTTCTATGATGATTATCATATATATATATTAGTGATAGACGATTCCAAAATTTTACCATTTCCGTACTAAACTCCCGATTCCGATTCTTTATAAATCTCTAAATATTTAACTATAAAAGTTATTTTGTCCCGATTACTGTAAAAACACATCTTAAATGTGTATGTATTTTCTCAAATGCAAAAACACACTTGTGAGGGGATGATCTAGAGATTTTAATTTTACTGAAAGTTTAGATCAGTAAATATTTCTTTCCTTATTACTACACGCAGTGGAAGATGCTTCTTAAACCAAAATCAAATAAAAACGATAATTAAAGGAATCGGTTTTTGGCATCGGAAAATAGGCCCAAACACGAAAGAGCACTTAAGTAAGGAAAGTACTTAGTGAAACTTTCGGCAGATACTCTTTTTTTTATTTTTAGTATTCATATTCTATGAGTGATGTTTCTGACAGAGAGGGAAGAATTGCTGTTTTGGGATCAAAATCTATTCATCTAACACTTGTTGACTAGTGTTTTTATTATAAAGTTTTGTTGTTTTTTGCTCCTTACATCAAGTGATTTCATGCCTTGTCTGGAGCAATTTCCATTAAAAAAAAGAAAAAAAACTTTCCGTCGCTTGAGAGGGAAAGGATACAAATAAAAACAGCACAAGTCCCTGGCCAGTCATTATTGCATTGAAGTTGTTGTGATTAAATGAGAGCACATTTAAGGAGTAAAATATTTTTAAATTCTAGGAGTCGGAGTCAAACCATATAAATTCGAACTCGGCAATCCTTGTATTGGATTGGAAGGAATTTTATAAATTACAGTATTTTTTTTTTTTTTACCATAACTTGTTTGAAATCATATAAATAAGAATATGTAACGATTGTAAAGGTATCTTGTGTAGTTTCTGAGATTTAACAGAAAAACACAAATGCTTTTTTTTTTTTTCATCTTGTGCACAGAAGCAAGTATATTGAGACATTGGCTTTCATTTACAAGCTTCAATTCTTTATTAAAAGAAAATATTTCTCATTATATGCAATGCTGACAAGACCTATCCTATGGTCAATTCGTATGCTTTCTCCTTTTATCTCAGCGTTATAGTCTCATAAGGGATATATTTACTTGTTTCAGCCTCGGACATATACTTATGATGTTCGACCAATCACGTTGTATTCATGCATAAGCGCAAATACTGTTTCATCCCCTGCACATAAACAAGTATATTGCATGTGGAGACGTTAGCGTTTACCTGCACAGCATCCTCACCCCCACTCTCTTGATCGGCTGTCTATTCAATTGTAACATCATCCGCCTGGATTAATTTCCTGTTTGTCGGTTTTGCAGCTAATGTGTTTACTAAGTAATGTTTAATTCCATGTGAAGCTTTCCCCATATCTTATCATTTCAACCACCCTGCCTGCCATCATCAGGCCTTCAGGATACGGCAGCTGCTTCTCTCTGTAAATTAAACATTACTGTTAGGATTTGGTAAGCGTTTCACATGCCCTTCCATATCATTCCAGCAAGTAGCCTTTTTTTTTCCCCTTTTTTTTCTTTTTCATTTTTGGTCAACATGGATTAACAAAAAACAAAAATCATTCCTATTCAACAGCATGAAGCAATGCTTAAAGCAAAATTGTTTTTAAATAAAAATACTGTTAGAAGAGAATCTGATCCAGAAAATTCAATTAATAGTAATTACTTACCACTTTTCAAGTCTTTGTATTTTTTTGTGTTTCGGGAGACAGCGATGAATTATGATTAATACTAGCTTAGAGTTTTATACATAGCAGACGACACCAACGAAAAGTCCATTTGGGCAAGAGCAGGTTCAACCCTACACTACTTACCATTTTTAGAATAGTCTTCCTTCTTTTCTGTTTCGGGGATAGTTCTAAGAATTCTGCTAGCTTTCTTTTACTTTTCTTATGAAAGTCATTTACATTAAAGAGCAAACATTTTTAAAGTTTGCAAAACAAATGGAGTTTCCACATTGACAAAATTCAATGGGTATTAGCTTATAAAGTAACTAGGGTATTAATTAAGAAACGAATAAACTAATAAATATATATATGAGAGAGAGAGAGAGGGAAGTGTTTGAAAGCTTTACAAATAAAATGACTCGAATGTCAGTAGTTATAAATATATTTCAATATTTTGATAAAAATCTTGTTATAAACGACTGGGATTTTTATCCTCAGAATGCTGGTTTTGTGCAGTTCTAGGAGGTCCACTCTCCCAGGCTTTGCCTTCTCTCTTTGAGAAGGGGTAAGTTTGCTGCTGATCGCCTTTGAGGCGCTCTTAGTGGGGAATGGTGATGGGACTGTCCAGGCACTTTTTGCAGGTCAAAGTATCCCCTCCTCGGGGGAGGGGGCACTGACTTCTCAATCCTGCTTTCCGATTCTGGTGTCACAGTTCTTGCAGTGGGAGAGAACGAAATACCCCTCCCCTTTCATCAGCGAGAATTAAGAATTGTGGACGGAGACTTTTCTCCATAATTTATTGGAATTAAGTTTGAATGGTGTGATACCAAGTGGCCGTTAAAAAAGGTTGACTTTTTACCTGTTTCTTCAATTGTTGTAACAAATCTTTAAAGATTGCAAACATGGAATGTATAGGTATGTTACACTTATTCCTTTTTATACTTACTCTCTAACACACACACACACATATATATATATATATGTACTAGCAAGAGTATATGCCATTGACCTTTTAATAAGTGCAAGGAGATCATACACTGAAATATTTCAAAATAATGCTAAACGCATTACTATATTAAAAAAATAGCCTGGGTACCTGACGTTGTCCATAGATTTTGTAAAACTAACAAGAGTAAAAATATGATGAACTGTAAACACAACTTATCATGATGTTCCCTCCTCCATATTCACTAAAATAATAAATACATTTGTCAACATAGTGCATCAAATTAACAGAGTTCTCAATGAGGTTCTAACATTTATTCCACATGAAAAACCTTTGAATTCTTTATCAAACTGTGTAATAGAAGAAACTACTTATGGAAGCAGCAGCACACCGATCTGGCATGTCGAGGGCGGGTATTTCAAAAAGAAAAAAATAATGACTGCTTCAATATAATGTTTTAAAATTATGGTTACTGATCACCGTGCCATATCACATTGGTGCGTTGCGATGATATTTTAGGTGGAAAATAGCTTCCATATCTTAAAAACCGAAGTTGTTTGTATTAATAAATACTCGCTTACCTGATATTAATGGGTAATTGTTTTGTTTTTTTTTTAATGGAAATCACTCGAGACAAGTCATGAAGCCACTTGATATAAGGAGTTAATAAGAATGAAAAATGATTATTGCAGAGACAGATGCCTTGAAAAGCCCAAGGCTGTAGATAGAAGGAAAACAATGAGCAGAAAGAGTTCGACCACCTTAAAGAAGCTACTGAAATACGAAATTGTATTATATCGAGGTATCAAAACAGTGACAGAATTGACAGAAACCACTAGACCAATGAGTCAAATGATCAGACAATTCTGAGGAACACATGTCATAATAGTATTGTTAGAAAAACTGAGACTAGAAACATCATGTCTGTGAGAAAGAGTCTGCAGTGAAGAAGACAGAGTAGAGCCAATCAAATTACAGATACGTTTCTGCAAATGGGACACAGATTCACCAGCCCAAAATATGACAACAGTACTCCATATATGGTCTGATAATAGATTTGTAGAGATAGAGAATAGCCTTGGGTATCAGAAAGTATTTAGAGCGATAGAGAGAATCGATTTTACAAGACGTAGAAAGAGCAATGGATTTAATATACGGACTTCAGGACAGATTTGATGAGAAAGAAAGACCAAGAAGTTTTAGAGTTGATTTCTCATCGAGGGCAGAGCCATTCATAGGAATTTCAGGAGGGAAAGGCCACGCCTGTGATTGAATGTCAATAGCTGAGCCCTAACAAGATTAAACGGAACAAACCATTTCCTATCCCATCGGTAACTGAGCCCAGATCAACTTCTAGATGAACTTCGTATTTCAACTGATCTGAAGAAGATGGGTGAGAAGCAACACCAGAATATATGCTGGTGTCATCAACAGAAATGTTAATTTTCTGAATATTCTCTGGAAGATCATTTATATTGACAGAAAATATCAAAAAGTAATAAAATAGATAATAAATCGTCTGTTCAAATTGTTAGATATTTTGAATTTTCGATAATCATAGGTATTTGTAAGCATTGTAAAATATTCATGTAAATATTTATTTTTCGTGATAGATGCAAGGCAAAAATTAAGAGCTCAATAGTGTGCCACAGTGTAAAATGTTTAGGAAGCCCTGTTTATAAAATTTGTGATGTTAAACTCTCACATTGGAGAGTAGATTTGGCGGGCACATGCGTAACGCTTTAAACCAAAAAAAAAAAAAAAAAAGATATAATAAACAAAAGAAAGGGGAAATAAACTTAATGGACTCTAGCATTGTTTGATCAAGAAATCCATATTGATACAAACTGAATCCAGAGTTGTCAGTCCAGATTTTTTTTTTTTTTTTTTTTTTTTTTTTTTTTTTGGATCAGTCGATACTTTTGTCTGATTGTGCATACCTATCGGCTATCTTGCAATATATTCTCCATAAATCACCAGGCAATGTCAGCTACTGCATTAATAAAGAACTTTTACTAAGAGTAAAATAAAGACAATTCTACACTGTAGTTTGAAGTAAATCTCACAGAAAAATATGAAGAATTCCACTCAAAGATTTGTGATGATTACTAAATACTAAGATAAGTGTGACATGTTGATTGATGTAATGAGATAAGTGTTCTTGAAGAGCTTCTTAGTAAATCTTTTTGTAATGTGAAAAATGATACGCCCATATCATTGGCATTTGCAGACGAGAATACGGCTGTACCAAACTAGAATATGGTACGTAATTATCGGCGCCAGTAGCCAGACATCAAAATTAAGATATAATATTAAAATTAGAACATGAACGATGAAAAAGTGACTAAGCTACTAAAAGAACTAAAGGATATCAATAAGTTGGAATTCTTAGTCTTCTTGAACCACTTTCCTTTAGAATTCCCTCCCTGACTCCCTTTTCCCTGGCTGCATTTGTACCTTTTTCGACTCAAAAACTTCTGGCAAACCCAACTAGCAGCAAACTCTTACCATTTCACAGTCCAGGTCTCCAGATGCTGGAAACTTTCTGTTCTAATAATTTCTTTGTGGGACTCTTTGCCGGTGGAATTTTCTATGTTTCTCTGACTGTACCAACATGCAGAAATTTAAATCTAATGTGAACAAAGAATTTTTGCTGCAGAACTCCCCCACTTAGAATGCTTCCCCTATAAATCTAGTCCTAAATTCAAAGTAGCAATATGCTTTGTTTAGTCTTGAATAAAAGTTTTTAAAAAATAATTAGCGGTATTTTGATAGAAACCTTCAAAATAATAAGACGTCTTAATGTGGAAACCCTTTGTGCTGGTAATTTAACGGCCAGAAAAATTAGATACACCACACAATTATGTTTTTGTTATAATAGATTAATGTACTTTTTGAAACATATTACCTAATCAGATTAAAAATGTTTAATATAAATCGTTTTAATAATAGATAAATTCATAAAGTGGTATAAAAAAGAAATGCATGGATATTTTTGGAGTCTATCTGAAATATCTCCCAAAATTTGATCTGCATATTAAACTTATGTATGTGTACCAAACTGCCGCTAACGTACAAAGCAATGTGCTTTGTGTATATAGAGCTTAGGCATTTGGACAATGTTTAATCATAGTAATTTTACGTACCAATTTTAGCAGCATTGAAACAGCATAACAGTTAGAAGCACTATCGCCTAGGCAGTTGAGTTTCAATTCTGGCTGGTTGCTAGACTATCCACTCTGAAGAGCTGTGATACATCGAAACAGTCTGTGGATGATTGTATATACATATTTATATGTGTATCTTAGTCTGTGTTTATGGAAAAAGAAAGTCATTTATCTATATTATATTTCTTTTAAACTGTCTGTTCTACTTTTTCTTGGAAAATACTGGGCCGATTTGATTGACATTTTGTATGGATCTTTGTTATAAGATGCAGCGAACTAGGTACTATAGTATCTGTTCGATGTACAATTATGATTAATAGAGATTATTATTTAACTGAAAAATAAGCACAAATTTAACCACATTCAACCATCAAGTTGGCATAAAGTACTTCAAGTCAACAGTCTATAACTTTTGCACGTTTTTTAGTATTATATGTTCCGTAAATGCTCTTCCTTTTAAATTGACATGAGATTCTTGATGGAGCTTAGAATTTCTCAAAGAAGCATAATAAATAAATGAATAAAAATATATGCTTTTTTTTGTAAAAAAAAAAAAAGGGTCAACATTATATAACCTTCAACAGGAAATGGCTCAGATAAGCTTCCAATATCAAAAGTTCAACGGGTGCAACTATACATTGAAATTGAGATGATATTTGTGGTTAGCAATTTTAATTGACCTAGTACTTTTTGGGAAGATATCTGGTGTCTAGTTTGTTAATGAACAATCTGGTTAGTGTATTCTTGCTACGTAGCTTGAAATAAGCAAGTGTGTTCTCTTTTTTACAGATAAAGAGGGTTAGGGATTTCCGAACACATGCCACCAATTCTGATATTCAATCTTCAAATTCTGCTGAAAGGGATGGGCATTTTTTTTTTCATGTTTACGCACATGGGATGTGTAAGTGAGCGGGAAAATATCGTCTTTGAACTTTGATAAAATTTCTGGTAAAATATGATTTGTTGAATAAATGCTGTAAATTGCATTTTTAAGAAAAAGATCATGAAGAGGCTTTTTTCCTCCATGTACATAACATAATTTCTATGAACTGTGTTTTTTTTTTTTCGTTTTTTTTTTTTGTTTTTTACAAAGGAGTTATCACTTATCAAGGCCTCTGAGGTCACTCGAGGATAAAAGTTAATGGGTGTACAGTAGTTAATGGGAAAATGTTGTAGTGATCGTTAGTGGAATTCTGGTAAACTGGATTACTAAAGGGGATGGCTCATCAAGAACTTGTTCACGTTGGACTTAAAGACAACCATATTGTAGTAAGTTGGAAAGCAGGAAAACGGAAGAGAATTTCATAAGCGTGCAGTTCTAAGAAAGAAGCTTTGTTCATGGAATCTGTTTAGGTTTAGGCACAGATAGAGAGTGGGGGAAATTAGTGATAGTGGTTTCAACTAGATGAGTGTTTTTCGTGAAAGTCAGGCTGGGGTGGCCATAGATTGGAGCACAGACGAGCACTTATGAAAATAATGATCAAGTAGAGACAGGCTCATATCGCCTCTTCTGTGGGAAAGAGGTTATAGGGAAGAAAAAGGCATCTCCCACTGTATTACGAAGTCTATTTTGAACTCTGTCTAGGCAGAATAAGATGCTTCTAGCAGCTGTTGCTCAGATGTGGTAACTTTCCAAATACTTCCCATCTGCAGACCACAGCATAGTCATCTTCAAATCCAATGTTAATAAATACTTATCATAGACCTTCTCCAATAAAAAAATAACACTAATCACAACACTATGAAATCAATCATCATAAAGTGGTAATAATAATTCTGATTCCGTTTATCAACGTCTCTCTGAAGAGGGATGGGATTAATTTCCAGAGGATTTCCCTCAATCCCGGCTCCAAACCAGGAGCTTCAAAGATCAAGGGTTTTTCTAAGGATGTTGATGGTACCTACAACTGCAGAGGTCTGAAGGCCACCTAACAGATTTGTACTTTTTTCCATTGTCCTTCCAGACGACTTGATACTACTCCTAATAATAATAATAATAATAATAATAATAATAATAATAATATCACTCTGCATTATTATTTATCTACTAATTCCTGATAGTTATCAGATAACACCAAATTTTCGTCCATCTTTTTCACTCTTGAAGTATTCACAATAACTTCAATATTGATGCGATGTGAACCATTTCCTTCTGTCATCCTGAATTCTAATCTCTCCAAAAATGCGTTTTTCTTTTTTGCTTTTCAAAACCATTTCGCCAGAGATTATGAGAAAGACGCTTATCTCTCTATCCCACCTTTCTTTATTTTTTTTTAAATTCATGTTTATTTACTCATTTATAAGGAAGCGCATTCAACCAAAATGTCCAGATTAAAAACTTATTTGTGTGTGTGTGTGTATATATATATATATATATATATATATATATATATATATATATATACGTTTATGCCTATAGATATGTGTATCAGTACAGATATGTGTGTGGTTATGTATTTCAGACACTCCAACCGGGAGATCTTTTTAAGATTCTAACTTATGTCCCCTTCAAGTGCAGAGATATATCCATCCATTGAGCTCTGTCCATGTATAGATATGTTTGTGTGTGTGTGTATAGATATGTGTATGTATCTCTTTTTGTTTCATTTTACTTCAGTCGAAATTCTCAGAAATCAAGGGGCCACTTCATAAGGGCTTAACACTTGATCTCAATATAAGATACATAGATATTCCATTAAAGTCCTCCTTTACATCTCAAGCACGGAGTTAGTGAAGAAATTGAGTACATACTTTTACTCTCCCTAATTGATCATTTAAGTATGTTATAATATGTCTTGTAGTCTCTTAGTTTTACTGGATTCCAGAACAAGAATTCATATAATCCGGTAGAGTATCCAGCTTCATGCTGTTACTTGAGATAAGATCACTTAAAGAAGCTGCACTATTCCTTGTAAAAGCCAATACATCTTGGCCATAGTGGGTGATCTTGTGTTGCAAATACTATGCTATTTTTAATATTTAGTCAGGGGTTACTTCTAGGGAGACGTATCCTCGTGCCAGGTTATCCTGAAAAACCCTTGTACAGAGAGACCTTAGACACTCCAGGATAGTGTCTAGTAGGCATTTAAGTTCTTTCTTATATGTATTGGTATAGATATGTGTGCATGGATAGGCTTATGTATGTATGTATGTGAGTGTGTATATATATATATATTCTATGTTTTACATAATATAAATGCGTATGTAAAACAAATGTCAGTACGCATTCATAAGCATGTTTCAGTCAGCTAGTTACAAGAAGAGCTACATGGTAAATTATGAAAATATATGTGACCATTAAGCTACACAGAATTCATTTAATTTTTAAATATCATGTGACTCTCTTCTTGATCAAGATCTGCTGTGAACTTTTTGCCAATTTTCATTACGGACTCTACTTTTGTATAAGCAACTTCACCTAAAGAGGTCTGTAGTTAATTGTAACTAGCTGACCGAAACATGCTCATGAATGTGTAGCAACATATGAATGCTTATGTAAAACAAATAAAAAGTATATTTTACCTACTTCGTTAAAATTCATTGGTTGTTTCACTTCTGAAAAATATTAACCTAGAATAATCATATAATATGTATATATATATATATATATATATATATATATATTATATGATTATTCTTAAAAACCTATATGATTATTTTTAAAAAGCCTCCCTCTTTGGGTAGAGCACTGTCATAAATAATCTCACCCGCTACTTAATTGGCTGAAAATGCGAAGCTCATTGTTTATTTGTTTACGAACAGACGATTTGAGCATTATAAAGGTGGTGGCGGGTGTCTATTTAAATAGACATTCCGACGAGTTATTTACGGGCATCAATTCCATGGTCAAGTGGGAGAACCGCCGACTGTCAACACAACGGTTCTAGGTTCAATCCTTGGCTTGGGAGAGATGCTAGTCTAGCGGCACTGATGAGTTGTGATACAACGAAACAGGACCCCATCTTCTAGCGTAGACCCCTACTACCAGGTCTCCTTCTCCAATATCAGGGGTCTACATTCCAACTTTCCAGAGGTTGAAACCCAATTACAGGAGACGAAACCGGACATATTATTTCTATGTGAAACTGGAATAGGGCCGACCACTTCCCTAGATGAGTTCATAATTAATGGATACTCCAATTTAACAGCTAAATCTGACTCCCAAGATCGCCATGGGCATGGAATATGTGCCTACATTAAGGATGGCTTCTCATGTGGCAGGGATATCTCTAGAGAAGATCCTAATTTACCCTATATGTGCTTCAGGGTTGCACTTGCTAACACCACTGCATTTATATTTGCCCTCTATAGGCCCCATAACAGTGGAGTTACTATCTTTAAGAGCATATCTGAGAAAATAGGCCACATACTGTCTTCACATCCCTCGGCTAACATCCACATCTGTGGTGACTTCAACGTCCATAACGTGGAATGGCTGACCCATTCAAATAAGACAGATGATGAGGGGAGGTTTTGTCATGATTTTGCCATTGCTTATGACCTTACTCAGATTGTTCGCGAACCCACCCGTGTGCCCGATACACCCAATCAATATGCAAGCCTCTTAGACCTTTTTCTCTCAACGTCCCCTGAGCTATGTTCATGTACCGTTCATTCTCCTCTAGGATCCTCCGACCACTCCGTCGTATCAGTTAAGATAAAAACGAAATGTAAGAAGCCCCCAGACGTACCCCTCCACCGTACTGTATACCGATACTCTATGGCTGACTGGGATAGCTTCCGTACATTCATATCTGATTTACCTCTACACTCCATGTTTAAAAAGGAAGTGTCCTCTATAGTATCGGAGCTGACCGAATGGTTAATTGTAGGCATAGACCAATTCATACCATCTAAAAAATTCCAACAAAAACCTAACAGCCAGCCATGGTTCTCCCCAGAATGTGCTGCTGCTATCGCGCACAGAAACCACTTTTTCCATAGCTACCAACGTAATAGATGCACTGAGACTAAAGCTGCTTTCAGGACTGCCAGCAACCAATGTAAAAGATTAATAAAAAATGCAAGAGAGCTATATGCCCTGTCTGTTAAATCCAAGGTAGCTGATCAGCGGCTTGGTTCCCACCAGTTCTGGCAAATAACAAATAGGATCCTGAACAGAAGTGTGCGTTCTATCCCAACCATTATCAATGGACCAGAGGTCATCTCGTCAGCGTCAGACAAGGCCAAACTATTTGCAAAGAACTCTGCAGCTAATTCTACCCTATGCGACGAAGGCCATCAACTCCCCATATTTCCTCCTATAACACAGAACAAGCTAGGTAACATACAAATATCCGTGCATGAGGTCGCCAAGCTAATAAAAAACCTAGATTCCAGTAAAGCAACTGGCCCTGATGGCATCCCAATTATAGTGTTAAAAAAGCTTCAACCAGAACTTGCTCCCATACTTACGAAACTATTTAAGCGCTGCCTTAAGGAGAAGTGCTTTCCGACCCCCTGGAAGACCTCATCAGTTTGCCCTGTATTTAAGAATTCAGGTGATAAGTCATCTCCCTCTCAGTACAGACCAATAAGTCTTCTCTGTGTTATGAGTAAGTTGCTGGAATCCATATTAAATAGAGAAATAGTCAACCACCTCAGCAGGAATAACCTTCTTAGTGACACACAATATGGTTTCCGCTCTGCAAGATCTACCGCGGATGTGCTGACGGTTATATCCCACAGGATTAGTGAATCTCTTGACAAAGGCTTCCTTTCTAGGGCAATTGCTCTTGACATATCAAAGGCCTTCGACAAAGTATGGCATAAGGGTCTACTTCACAAGATTTCCAGCTATGGTATAACTGGAAATGTTTTCTCAATAATTAAATCATTTCTCTCCGATAGGCTCATAAGAGTAGTGGTAGATGGTCAAAAATCGGAGGCCTGCAATATAAATGCTGGAGTCCCTCAGGGGTCAATCCTGGGCCCAACTCTCTTCCTGATCTACATCAATGACCTCCCTAAACACATACTTAAATCATTCGTTGACATCTATGCTGATGACACGACCATCTATGGCAACACATCAAAGGCTGTAAATGACGAAGTTCTATCTGATTCTCTCTCCTCTGATCTCGAGCGCGTGGTTCAGTGGGGGAAGATGTGGCTAGTTACCTTTAATGCATCCAAAACCAAACTCCTATCCTTACATCATCAACGCTCTGATCCCCAGCTGGCATCAATTGTGATGGATGGCTCTCGTCTGGGTGAGGCCCTGTGTTTTGACAAGCTTCTGGGTTTGACCTTTACTCCTGATCTGAAATGGAACACGTACATCAAGTCTGTTGCCAAGGTCGCTGGAAAGATGGTGGGATCCTTCTACCGCTCCAGAAGATATCTCACTACTGATGCAATTCTCTATCTATATAAAAGCCAAGTACGGCCAAGGATGGAATACTGCTGCCATATCTGGGCAGGAGCTGCCAAAAACAGCCTATCATGCCTTGACAGAGTACAAAATAGACTTCGTGGTTTAGTGGGGGATGCCCTTTTCTCTACCCTGCAACCCCTCTCCCACAGAAGAGACGTTGCAAGCTTATCCTTGTTTTATCGTTATTTTCATGGCAGGTGCTCGTCTGAACTCCAATCCCTGGTCCCCCCTCGCCAATCTTTCACGAAAAACACCCATCTAGCTGAATCCACTGTGAAAAATTTCCCCCACTCTATATCTGTGCCTAAATCAAAACGCGGATTTCATGAACAAAGCTTCTTTCTTAGAACTGCACGCCTGTGGAACTCTGTTCCGTCTGCCTGCTTCCCTCCGGACTACAACTTGGATGTCTTCAAGTCTAATGTTAACAAATTCCTAATGAACCGCCCCCTTAAGTAAACACTTCATCAAATCTCCTCACTAACTTAATGTACTTGCAATAACCCTTATCCCTGAGTGGCTTCCGGGCCTTGATAAGTGGTGATCTCTGTGTAAAAAAAAAACAAAAAAACAAAACTGTATGTCGATGACTACAAATATATATATATATATGCGATGCTGGTTATGTTGGGCGAACATCCTTGCATCTTTTGACTCGTATAAACCAGCACGTTCCATCTAAAATCAGACAAGGGAGGATGGAATCTGGTGGTCTCCCTCCTTCTGCAGCCTTGGACTCTGCTATTGGCCAGCATTTGGTTGACAATCCATGCTGTGCCAATAGATATAAAATAGAATGGTTCGAGGTGCTACATAGAGCGGACTCCAGAAACCATTTAAAGATTTTGGAGTCTGTCTCTATCGCGGTGTATAAACCGTCTTTGTGCCGGCAAAAAGAAGCAGCGAACGCATTGTTTCTCTTTTGGGGAACTTTGAATCTTTTCTCCCACTTTTTTTTTCTCTCCCCTCGTTGTGCCAATATTTTAATCGTTTTTAAACGAGAATGAATTTAAATTTAATTTTAGTTTGCCCCCGTACTTTTGGCACATTCAATAGTTCCCCATTAGAACTCTTTAAACTTTCGAGATAATATTATTTTGTTACGCTATCGATTTTCCTCCTGACGAGATGATAGCCGAAAGAGCTCTAGAGAAACTTCCATGCATTTTATTTAAAGCTTTATACAAATTTTGTACCTCCAAGCATTTATTTATATATATATATATATATATATCTATATATAAAATACTAGCTGGACGCTCGGCGTTGCCTGGTCAAACAATACACTTAAACGTGATATTTTAACTTACGCAGATTGTATATGTATTATTATAAAATTAATCCTCTATTGAATATTATATATTACAATGAATAATTTGCCCGATGGACTAATTCGCAAAAAAAAAAAAAAATTTTTTTTAATTAAAAATAATAACATCGTTCATCAAATTCCATCTGTGTTTGTTTACAATATTACGGCAACTGATGTGTGGGCTCGACGATTTTAAAAATAGTCTTTCTTACAGGTAAAAAAGAATTTTTACAGGAAAATATTTTACGTTATACCGGCCAAGGTTACACTGGTGTAACGTAAAATATTCCCCTGTAAAAATTTTTTTTTATCTATAAGACAAGAAAGAAGACTTTTGTTGCCAGGGAGTTAGCTTTTAATGGCTATATTTTGAGGGGAAAATAAATTAACCCTGTTATATATGCTGCAGACGGGCTACTTTTCATTGTGTGAAAAAATCATTTTTCAGTGTTGTCCCATGAAGAGATATACTTAAATATTTGAAGAAATGTGAGGGATGTACTCACTTTTGTGATACTGTGTGTGTGTGTGTGTGTGTGTATATATATATATATATATATATATATATATAGGGTGTCCATAAAGTCCGTGTGCAATTTTAAAATGAATTGTTTCAAAATCAAATTCTTTTTACATGTTATTTCTATTGCAATCACAAATAAAATTATAAATATTTTAAGGCGCACACGGACTTTATGGACACCCTGTATATATATATAGCATAATCATGTTGACACCAGTTCTTGTTAGATCACCAAAGTTAAGCAATGATGAGCCTTGCCAATACCAGATTGGGTAACCATTTCAGAATACTTGTCACTGTATGTATTGCTTCTGGACACAGAAATTTCCAAGTTAGTATTTGTGTACATGTATAATACATATATATCACGTTTGATTCCTTTTTATGAAATCAAATTAAAAAATTTTCCGGAAGTGACCAAGTGCATTATCTTTTGTTCGTAACCAGGCAAAAAAAAAAAAAGCAATAAAACGAAAAAAAGAAAGAAAAAGTAACTTGCATGATTTAATCTACATAAATACGCCACTTCTGAATTGAGATGTGTAAATTCAGCCGAGAGTTTTTTTCTAATGTGTCTTGATATCTTAAATAGTGTCACACTGTCATCAGGTGCTTGCGGAGATAGAGGGACGACGCAATAGCAATATCTACTAAATTAATTAGGCGAATCATTCATTGTGTGTCTAGTGCTGACCAGTAGGAGTGAGTTTCCTTCTTTAGTTGTCATTGAAAAACATAATAAGTAAATTAATTCTGCTCCGGGACGTTATATCTCATTAGAATGTTTATAGCAAATATGATTAGTGGAAAAGTAAATCTGGCCAAGCGATAACAATTCACATTCAGGAAAAACGTAGAAACCTTCTAGATAGGACTAAGTGGTGGGAGAAAAATGAATTCTGGAATATATGAACTTGTAAACATCGCTAAAGGGTTAAGATTCCTCTTGAGAATGTGTGCGCATGTATTGCAGATATAAAATAATAATAATAATGATAATAATAATAATAATATAAAATCAAATTGTATATAGCTCGGATGCGATTTGAATACGAATCAATTTCCACATGCAAAACGGAAGCTCAATATTCCAAAATATTTAGACATTATGATAATTAGAATATTAAATCCAAAGTTACATCGTTCTGCAATTTCATAACAAAATATCTCTTACACGTGTTTCTGGAAGAGATGAAGGTAAACAAACATGATCTAGGCTGTTTATTTTAACAAGTCCCAAACAAAATTTCTAAGTTTTACAATTATTTTAATGGAATGTGCCCTGACGAATTCGTAGCACTTGTGTCCCCCTCAGCATAGCCCCCAACTCCCGGCTAACGCAATAAGCAGTAAAATCCCACCCCTGCATTGTAGAAATTCCTAGATGCTGGAAAGCCTTCTTCTCTAATAGTTTCTTCCCTCAAACAACTTTGGAATTTTCTCCCTGTTCCCTTATTATACTGACATGCACATGGTACACCTGTAATGTGAATAGATGTTTTGCTGATCGACTCCTTACATAGAGTCCTTGTAGATTTGGTCTCAAATAGTAGCCTAATTATGTCCAAGTGGGACTGTGACTTGTTTGGGAGTGAATAAGAGTTTTAAAAAAATCTAAAGAAAATCGGACAAATGGTATATGGGCAATCAGAGATTCCAAATTGTTAGGCAAAAATAGTTAAACAGAAAATGGTTCCCCCCCCCCAAAAAAAAGATCAAAAGCAAAGAAAAATATCTACAGACTATTGTAAAATGTTTGTGGCAGAAAATTTAGTAGATTTCATGAATTTAATTGTTTGAAAATCAAAGTAAAATCATTAAATAATCGGTAAGCATCATCTATTTGCTGCACAAACGATCAGGAGTTGAAGAGTTTTTTTTTTCAAAAGTAACAATCAAATTCTAAATTGGGGCAATTTTTATTTGTGTCTAATCTAGAATTCCCCCTTTTTGGATTTAGATATCGTTCACATGTAAAAAAATAAACCGATCTTGTGTCTAACTTTGTCTTCATGGAAAAGCAAGTAAATGGGGAATTAATTCAGCATAAAATAACCACAATATATATATATATATATATATATATATATATATATATATATATATATATATATATATATATATATATATATATAAAATTTATCAATCAAATACTTACAGACACTAGTGTTTCATCCTTTCGGGAATCTTCAGTGCAGGGTGTCACGATTAACTCCAGTCGATAGATTCGAACCCGGCAACACAAGCCATCTCTGGCTTGATTAGCAAAGACTGTATCCATTCGGCTATAATTAACCGCGTGAAATAACAATGAATTTAAACATTTTGTTTTTATTTATTTTATTTTTTTTTTTTACGTCAGTCAGTGATCTAATCGTTATACGATGATATATATATATAGTCATGGAAAATCGGCATATTTTTTGGACGTAAACAAATAAGCAAATATAATTTATTTATTGCTTTACTTATAAAACAGTAAGTTTTAGTATAAGTAAAATAATAAATGATAAATAAATATACACACACTGGCCGAAAGCCCTCCGGGGCCCAGGCGACAGGATCAAAGTGTAGTATCTGTTCCGACAGATACTCCAGGCAAAGACCAGATGTGGGGGGCAACCCCACATACCTGACCTTTAACCAGCTCCCATTTCCCACCTCTCGGGAGCTAGTCCCCTTTTTCCCTTCACTCCTCACATTAAAAATTGGCCTTGTGCCTAATTTGCTCGGTGGGGGAGCAAATAAATACCCACACGCACAGTGTCTATAAAGTCCGTGTGTACATTAAATATTTATAACTATTTGTGTTTGCAATAGAAATAACTTGTAAAAAGAATTCGATTCTGTAACAATTCATTTAAAAAAATTCTGCACGAGCTTTATACACATTTCTGTATTAAAATATATCAACAAATTGTATTTATGACATAAATTAAAAATAATGTTTCAAACCTTTCTTAGTCTTCATCTTCGTCTAACAGTTTCAGAATCTTTTCTTTTTGGCATTCTTCTATTCATTTGGACAAGACACTCCAATTACAAAATGTTCATGTGTGTGTTGTTATATATATATATATATATATATATATATATATAATATATATATATATATATATAAAAACTTTATCCAGAAGGCAAAAAAATTGTCTGACATTGAGAGCTTTTTCTTTCCTATTTATTTATTTATTCATTCATTTATTTTGTTTTTTTCGAAGTGTCTCATTTCTATTCCTTGTCCGACATCAACTTGTCACATTATTGAAACTGCTTCCTGAAAAGCCTATCTCTTTAGCACTTTATTCATTTCTTTATAGTATTTAACTTTGCTTTCCATATCTGTGTGCGTGTGTAAAGAATAATTGCTTTATTATAATTATCAAGCCCCTTTAAGAATGCGTAGGAGTGGGCGCTGTCTGCAGAATAAAAACTAAAAAGGCAGTCCACTAGCATTTAAGCAATGTTCACGACTTTCCGCTCGTTTGAACAATTCAGATTATCTAGTGTATTCGCTTGAATTCGACCTTTAATAGTTCTTAATTCCCATGGCAATTGTTTAGTGACCCGGAGGTAAAGGTTTGGCAAATGTAGGAAAAGATGGCTTCGTGAATGGGTTAAAATCTCATGACCAGCAAGAATTGTCAACTCATACACTGATGATTGCGTAAGCATAAAACACTAGTGCCTGTACATATTTAAGAATAATTGTTTAATTATATATATAGTCATCCACAGAGAAGCTGTTTCACTGTATCACACCGATCCAGTGTAGCTAGATATGTTGGCTGGAAGAGCTGAAAACACCCTAAATGGGAGATTTTGTGTAAATGATATATAACTCATGTACACACGCAATTTTATGTGTGTATATGCATGTATTTCGTATGGAGATGTGTGTTGACATTCCATATAAATGAATGCATATAATATTTTATATATATATATATATAGAGAGAGAGAGAGAGAGAGAAAGTTATGAAAATATATATGGAAATTAAGCTACACAGACTATTCTGCGTTTCATTCTCACAAGCCTGACGAATTCTCACGAGAATGAAACGCGGAATATTCTGTGTAGCTTAATCGCTATATATATTTTCATGACTTACTACATAGCATTACCTATGTATCAAGCACTGTTGAAGTAAATACTGAAAAATTTATGCATAAAATTATATCTTCGTATATTAATTTATGTGATTAAATGAAGTAATATATATATATATATACAAATTTCATCTAGCTGTTTTCTTTTTTTTCTTCGGCATCAGCCACCCTCTTGGACTGCAGTCTTTTTCTTTTAACCTTACTTCAACTTGTTTCATCTGTTAACATCTATGTTAATATTAATATTAATATTCGATGCCACCCACTTTCCTCATTTTGATTAATTCCAATTCTTTACCCTCTCCGGAATTTCAACCGCTTCCGGACATTGCCACGGTGATCCGTTGCCGGTCACAGACAAGATTCTGCAATCACAACAAAGAAAATATCCAGCCCGGGATAAAGTCCTGACAAAAATAATAAATATTAGCATCTTATTTTGTAAATGTCTCATCTCTGGAGCCTTTGTTGTCAATAACATTTAATCAGTGACAGAACGTTTTCTTTCTGAGAGTGTCTCTCAGAGAGATGGAAGCAATTCTTAGCCGTTTTCTTTTTTGTCTTTTTTTTTTTTTTTTCCTAACTTGACTAAAAACAAACTTAAATTTCAAGTCTCTTGATAAAACCGAGTTCATTTTTTATGGTTTTATTATTTTCTTTTTTGTTGCTTCTTTTTTCTTCAATTTCTTTATCTATTTTTCAAGGAATGATTTGATATACCGTTTCCAAAGATGCAAATAGCTATGCGTCCTGCGTCAAGGATTCATAAAAATCTAAAAGAACACGGAAAAAATCTTATGCCGGCGTTTCAGGGACACACATCAATTTTTCATGGGGGGGGGGGGGGGGGGAATACATACAGCAAATCTGTTAGGTGTCAGTTTCTTGACGAAAGTAGTTTTTCCTTTGTTTTGTTTGCTGGGTTTTTTTTTGTTTTGTTTTTTAATTTTCTAGTGGTCGAATGAGTTATCAGAATTCGAAAAAATTATATTTCTCATTTCAAAAAACGCTTCTTTTACTTTTTTTTTAATTTGTTTAAATTAAATTTTCTGTTGCCGGCAGTAATCAGATATATATATATATATATATATATATATATATATATATATATATATATATATATAGTGATTTCAGGAGATTAAATGATTTACAAGCAAATTAATTTCCCAATGTAGCGCTAAAAATTAAATTAAAAAAAAAAGGTGTAGTTTTCAAGGTTTAAAAACTTCAAAACATCTCTCTCTCTCTCTCTCTCTCTATATATATATATATATATATATATATATATAGAGAGAGAGAGAGAGAGAGAGATAGGAATACTCTGTAAAAACCTGAGGTCTACTGCGTGCTCTGTCTTTTGGCAGCCATTACACCGACTGAGATTAGCAGTTGTACTAAAAAGTGTAGTTGGTTCTGCACAAAGCCTTATCCACTATAAACAAATCATCTGTGGGTTTCCGAACAATTAGCTGTTGTGGCGAAGTTCATACGTCGAAATCGATTGGAGAGTCTATTATATATATATATATATATATATATATATATATATATATATTGATTTTAAACTATCAGTGAAACTTAAATCTACAGATTATATAATGAATTTAGGTAAAAATTGATGAGAAATAGTCCGATAAAAATGGTATGAATGGATAAAAAGGGGAAAAATTCACGAGCGAAAAATATAGATTAAAATCTCATAAGTATCAAAATAAAGGTAAAACATTAAGAAGTTTGTTGAATTAAAAAAAAAAAATTATCAAAATTATTTTTATGGAAATCGCTCTAGACAAAATATGGATCCACTTGATGTAAAGAGTTTTAAAAAGCGCAAGATCAAAAACTAGCCGATGATGTCTAAGGATGGTTGCCAACCTGGAAAATAGCAGTTCTTCCCCCTTTGTCAGAAAGGGGGGAATGTGAGGACTAAAGGATATAAGGGAAGCAAGAGTTACGAAGCTGTCGGGAGTAAACCTAGAGTTCACTTTCTACTGCCCATAAAAGTAATGGCGTATCCTTCCCTAAATCACCCCCAATCAGTAGAATCCGTACTTGTATTGGAATCAGGGAAAAATGAGAGAAAAAAGAAAGTAAATTCATATAATTAGAATTTACTTTTTTTTTCTTTCTATTATTTAAATCATTTTAAATTAAATAATGCTTATAACAGTACAACTTTATTCAGGAAAACAAGAATGTTATCTTTTTGATTAATTTTCTGGGATTCATCTACAATTGTTCTGCTTTCAAAGAGCTGTAATTTGTGTTGCTTTCACAAAAGAAAGGCTCTTTTTTCTCCCTCCACATTCATCAAAGATTGGAGCTCAACCGAGCATCTTCTATAGAAATCACGATAACGTAGACTGATGAGTGTTGCTGGCAGATATGCGGTACATGTGATGCATACCTGGTACTACCAGATCAGGCTGTCTGAAGATATTAGCTTCCTGAGACGTGTGGTTAACATTGGTGCTTTTTGTTTTTTTTACTTTCTTTTGCAAAACTTAATTATTTTCTATAAAAACAGCAATCCACGTTTTCCCCTTTTTCCTTCTTCCCATTTCCCCTTTCTATCTCCCCCAGTTCCTGACTGGTTTCCTAACTTTAAATATACCAAATATTAATACTGTAACCCATTTCCCCTCTTAAATAACCTGTAAAGGGTTGATATGCTGTAATACAAAATAACCAAACCAAACACTACAAATAAATATTTGAAGATATAAAGAACTTGAAGCATGAAAACTGTTTAAAAAATAACTGAGTTTGGCATTAAATAACCCCAAAAGGCTTGATATGCCATAAAAGAAAACAACCAAACCACATGTGATGCATACTGTTGTGTTATGTGGCCCAGTGTATGTCGCCAAACTGCACTGAAGTCATCCCTTAGCCACTACTACCCTGGGTTACCGACGTTGCCCAGGTGTTTGGAGATGTATGTGGAGCAAAAAAAGGGTAGTAGGCAGAGGCAGGCTCGAACCTGTACCGCGAAGGAGGAAAAGGATATGAAAAAAAAAATGAAACGTCTTTGCTGTTGTTGTGTCCATTGCCAAACCAGAAGTGGCGAAGGTTTAAACTAAGCCTAGTCAATCGAAAAGAGAGGATGATTTCGAAAATATTGGCAAAAAAAAGCGACCCCTCCTTGTAGAAAAGTGCCCAGTTGAGGGTGAAGGAATTAATGTTTTTAGCCAATTTTTCCATATTTGTCGTCGAAGGGTCGAGATTCAAAATGATACCAATCTTATGAAAATCCGTTGTCTCTGTCGAAAGTTTTAGGCAGACATACAAACAAAAATACATACATACATACATTTAAACAGATAGGTGAGATTTATATTATATATTACTCTCACATTCCATCTAACACTGAATGGTAGTATTTTTCAGAGTACCTTTTATGGGTTAAAGAGAATCGATCCCGAGTTTGATGACCTGAAACTGCGCCAGGAGATATAAATGTGCATTTACATTTCAGATATTTTAGTGGCTTTGAAAATCAATCAATCAAAATGAAGTTGCTTGATATTCTGTGTGGAGATTTCGTTTTGCAATTGTGTATACTTGATATCTATTCAAGTTGTGCCTTCAGGCAGCTGTACTAATATACAAGTCCAAGAAAAGCTTACAAAGGATATATTAGTTTGAATAAAATCCTTTTCTTTTTCTCTCTCTCTCTCTCTAATTTTGGGCAAATATTTACCAGCATATTTTAAACATATATAGCATTATTTTTCTTAGCTATGGTTCCATTCATAGCATATTTTCCTTTATTTTTATTGCTAGAAAAAAAAATTGTTTTTAAAAACTTTGTATATATTTTTTCAGCATAAATAATTAAAAAAAAAAAAAAACGGGAAAAACATCTTTTTGACAGCTAGCAGATGTATTTTTATCCACGTGTCTGCATACGTTCTCTCTCTCTCTCTCTCTCTCTATATATATATATATATATATATATATATATATATATATATATATATATATATATATATATATTACTCTTTTATATACTGAAAAAATTGTAAAAAAATTTCACGCTGGTATGAAAATAAAAGCCTCCGCTACTATGCTATCCTGCTGACATATGTTTTAATTGCCTTTTGCACCAACACAAACAAAAAAAAAGTTATTTCATTCAAAAAACAATGAGTTTCGGTTGCACAAAACTCAAAGAGTTCAAGTTGACATCTTTCTTATAGTTTATGTAGATGTGTAATTCATTACTAACAATAAAACTGTCATCATTATAACTTGGACTGTACACAGTAGTAGTAGTAGTAGTAGTAGTAGTAGTAGACAATACGAGTACTCGAGGCTCCTACCTCTAGCCATCTCTGATAAGAGCATCATTAGTAATCTTGCTTTTCTTTTTTCTTGCTTTTTTTTTCTTTCTTTACTCTGATTAAAGTGTAATATCTGTTCTGTCCTTAGTACCGGAGAAATCCTTATAGACTGGTGCAATTTTAATTTTTATTCCAATTGTTATGGACTTGTGGATATATTATATATCCCCCAGTCGTACAAAATTGATGAGGAAACGAACAATCCGTTTATTTGAATTAAACGAACTAGAATTTATTTCATGAAGAAACAAATGAAAGCGTTTAGTTTGGTGTGTGTCTCTCGTTGTTAACTGTGAGAAGGAAAGTCTATTGTTGTAGAGAAAGAAAGTCAATCCAGTTTGGCTCGCGTCTCTCACTGTTAGCTGGTGAGAGGGAAAGTCTATTGCTGTAGGGAGAGAGAGAAAGAGAAAGTCAATCCAGGCCATGGAGATAGAAAGCGTGTAAGGTGTACGTACTGTCTGTTGACTCTTGCCCCACACACAGTAGCAGGTGACGTGAGGTGTGCGGGCGCGCACGCCTCGAAAGGGAGCGGTTAGTCCATCGAGCGCTCAGCTCGGGAACCGAATCGAAAAAGGGAGGAAACAGCTCAGGTCTCTTGCTTTTATATTTGTTTCAGGTGGTCTTTTGCGCATTTGTGGATTTCCTTTAAAGGGCAAGTGACGTTGCCCATGTGTGCGTATACATGTGAATGTGGGTGTATGTTTGTGAACGTGAATATATCGTACGTGTGCGCGTATGTTTGTGTGCGCGTATGTGTATGAAAAGAAAAATGGCTTGAGATGTGAATGCGTGTTTTTGTGCGAGACTAGAAAGGGCTCGTACACAATCCAGAGTGCCATTTTATGGGGCGGTGGATGTTTCTAACGTGTCTAACTCTTCCTTTATGATCAAATAGAGACTATTTGTTTCCATTGTTGTTTGTTTGCAACAGTTGTAGGGAAAAATAGTCTACACATGAGGTTTAGTATCATTATATCTTATTTTTTAATCTTTATAAATGAATATAAAAGTGATGTAAAAAAAAATGGTTTGTTCTGGAAATTAATTATACCCATCCTTGGACGCGTTTTTTTTCTAGTGGATGTGTGTGTATATATATTATATGTATAACTTTATTTTATTATTAGATCAAAAGATAAAATGGAAAAAAACTCTTTAAGCCTGTAAATCATTTTCTCTTTATTTTATCTTTATTGACCTAATGATATAATAAAATTATATGCAACTTTTATTCCTCAACTCTTAGTTAATATATTGTATTGCTCCTCTTAATCGTGTAGAGCTCTTTTTACCTTTTGTTATTGATATATATTTTTTACTAACTTCATTTAATTAAATTTGCTCTGTCAAAGATATATCCTTTATTCGCTTCAACATATGTGTGTGATTTACTGTACAAAACCTGAAAAGTGCTTTAATAAACGAAAAAGGAGTAAATCGTCAGAATAAGGCAACTAGACATTATTATGTAAAAGAGCAAAACACAAAGGGGGTATGTGTGTAAATTCTATCGTGGGGTGGGGGACGGGTTACGTATGGGAATATAAATCGGGTATTGTGTACAATTGAATAAAATATAAGTACGAATAGGACGAGGGGTTAAAGGGAGAGTTAAAATGTGTCCCCAACTAAGTCTAATGAATTAATATTTTCTGTCAACAGAGAGAAGGTTTATCTGAAAGAATCGAGACTGACTCTAAAATCCTTAAATAATTTTGAGAGTTAGCCCCGTGTAGGATTCTAAAACACTCCATTTTATACATATTGTCACATGCTAAGTTTTAAGTAGGTGTTGACTAAAGGCAGATTCCAAGGTGAAAGGGGTGCGCCACACATAGTTAGCGGCACACTGACAATTAAACTCCTATCCTTCACGACCAAAGGAAATGCAGGTTTGACACCAAAAACCAAAGGCAATACCGCAGGTAAGAAACAATTAGACACAGATTTAATGATACAACTACTCAAACACTGATCCAAGGAATTTTTAAATAAGCCAGACACTTGGAGGGACCAAAATCTACAGAAGAATTATATATATATATATATATATATATAACTGTATTATTAATAACATAATTAAATTCTCTGAGTAACCATTACGATTGAAAATTTCTTAGCCATAATTCAATTCATATTTAAGTTTACCAGAGGAACAAATCCTGAGACTTCTATACACTAGCGTCTGGATAAGCCCTATTTTCCTAAGAGTAGGCGCAAATAAACGCTAATTACTTTATAGATTCGGTAAAGGTCATCTTATGATGAACTGTGGTAAGAAAAGAGCTCTTATTGTGTTCAATTAAAACGTCTAGGAATTGCAAGCATCCGTCATTCTTTCTCTCCATAGTAAAAAGTAACGCTTTGTGGAGAGAATTACGGTTATTGAAAAAGAGGTTTTGCTTCCCTTTCAAGGGCAAACGCTGCGTTGACGTATCTACAATAAATGGAGGACTTCGATACATTATTAAATAATACTGAATCCTAAAAACCCACAAAAATATACAATGCAGGGCCAAGGGAGTTCCCATGTGAACCTCCCTTCCTGTTGATTTGGTTGGACATAACATTATTAAAGCTAAATTCTGCTGATTTGATGCAGGTTAACAGAAGTTCAGCAAATATATTACTTGGGAACGGGTTGGAGTTAAATTACCATGGGGGGGGGGTAATGGTGAGCCCTTCAGAAGAATGCCTGAGAGTGGAATTTTTTAGAGTGGGGTGACTGGTGCACAGACAGCCACCACATTGTCCTTGGCAAAACACCAGACCAGGATCCAATGGCATGGAGACCAAGATAATTCGGGGCCCATTTTTGCTGCAGCCTTCTTCCGTCTTTGTGGAGCTCGCTCTGTTACCATCATCCGCCCACTCTGTCGTTGAGGTCTTTTTCGACTGCTCTTAGTCTGGAATAACCCCCCCCCCTCGACTTTACTGCCATGAGTGGCCCTACCAGGAGCATTAAGCTCCAGGCGGTATCGCTCTCAGATTCATTGGCAACGCAAGGCTCTTCACCTCGTCAAGGTGGCGGTCCAAGTGGAACTAAATTACCATTATAACAAATACCAAGGGACACTTGTAATGGGGCATTAGTAAAAGAACTAGAAATGTCGAGTGAACACAGTTATTCTCAATATATATATATATATATATATATATATATATATATATATTTCATATGAAAAGTATGTGTGTGATCTTTTTTTTAACAGAAATTACTTATTCTCTCTCTTCTATATAGTTCCTATTTACAATACCTCTCCATGGAACAGAGTTATACATCACGGTCGTTTTTTGTTTAAGTGGAGAAAAGGAACAAAAATTAAAAAATTGTCGTGAAGGATTTCTCTTACACTGAGAGAGAGAACAAGAAAGTGTAGCATCTGAAGAAGAGATACTACATTTTGATCTTAGCCAAAAGGTCAAGGGTTTAAAAACTTCCAAAACACACACACACACACACACACACACACACACACACACACATATGTATAAAAATAATATGCTGGAATTAGAAATAAATGCTTTCTCATGCAATTCTTTGAGCTTTCTGTCTTTGCAAAACAATTTTTTATGAGACAATTGTTGTCTCTTCTCTCACAAACAATGAATTCGTACGTGGATTGTTGTTGACTCATTTTTAAGTATTTAGTCAAGTATGAGAAAAAAAAAAAACGCCTGCGCTAAAAATTCATTTTTTTCTGCGTCTTTTTAAAAAATATTTTATTAATCTCTTACACTTCATTGCGTATTGCTGCTCAACAGACGCAAATTCTAACACAATGGAATCTATTGGCTTTCATTGTTCTTTTCTCAATATAGAAAAAGAATTTTTCTATTCATCTATAGTTATCTTACCAAAAATAAACAGAATCGTATCACCAAATTATCCGTTTGATGCTGTTTGTTTAATTTTGTTTTTGTTTTTTTTTTAAATGAGTTTATATTTTACTTTCAATAATGAAAGAATTTCTGCTTAAATTTATTCAAATTTATAATCAATGCAAACAATATATAAACTTTGCAATTGCATGGTTTACGTCGGATAATTTGTGTGAATATATGAAGGTATAATTTATATATATATATATATGTAAAAATGTCCTCTCTCTCATTTCAGAAATATTTTATTCCACGAAAATATACAGTTAATGAACAAAAAAAAAAAAAAAAAGGAAATAAAAGGAAAAAAAATCTAGAAGATGTTAGAACTTTACAGAACTTTCAATAAAGATCGAGTGGGTTCTAGAATATTCTAATACCGAATGACGAAAGAGGTTTTCGTGCTAACCTGACAGTTGTTGGTTTGTGACATAGTGAGTTCAACCTCAGCTCCTGCTTGATTCCAGGGTCATAAATCCAGCCGAAAAAAATTCTCTTTAAAACTTTTTAGAAACAAAAGATAACTTCATTTGAAATATTTCTCTGGCCGAAGATGCGATAAATTAAAAATTTTGAGATTTCTTTATGTGAGTAATGAAACGACCTCTCGGCTTAGCTAATCTCCTTCTTCTAACACCAGCATCCATTTCACTGTCACTAGGTTCACTGATTTTGTCGTCGGCTTAAGTAAAAGTATTTTTGTTCGCTTATTGTTCATTTTTTTTTCACAGGAATCACCACTTATCAAGGCCCGGAGGGCATTTGAGAATAAGGGTTATTTGTATATACATTAGTCGATGTGATTATAGCGTAGTAAACATAAGTAGTGGGAATTTTGTAAATTGGATTACTTAGGGGAACGGTTCATCAAGAACTTGTTTACATTGGACTTGAAGGCAATCAGATTGTAGTCAGCTGGAACACAGACAATCAGAAGAGAGTTCCACAGGCGTGCAGTTCTAAGAAAGAAGCTTTGTTCATGGAACCTGCATTTAGGTTTAGGCACAGATAAAGAGTGTGAAAATTGTTGGTAGTGGTTTTGGCTAGATGAGTGTTTTTTGTGAAAGTTTGGTGAGAGGGGACCATAGATTGAAGCTCAGCTGAGCACTTGCCATGAAAATAACGATAAAGCAGAGACAGGCTCACAACGTCTCTTTGTTTATTGTTGTTTTGTGCATGTTAAGATTATATTTAATTTTCTTTCCCTGTGGTTCTCATTTATTTTGTTACACTGTTAACCACGTAACAATATATACTAGCAGGACCTGTGGAAATTCCACAGCAGCATTTTTCATATGTAATATGTTGCTGCTTGGAATTCTATGGACATTCAGCATGAATGGTAACCCTGCAATATTATTTATTGTAGCTATTTTGTTAAAACTGTAAAAGTCTTTATCTAAGTAATCTGGCTAATATAGTGTCAGAATATATCTGGTTATTACGGCTTATCTCCAATATCCTTATAGAAGTCTGTGATATATTTCTATTGTATGGACGCCCGGTGCAAACGGGCATTTCACAATATTATTATACCATCTTTAGACAGAACAAATACTACGCTTAGATTGTAGCCAGAAGACCAAGAAGGTATATTTTAGTTTTACATATTGCCCAAAAGCAACATCATTTTTTTTTTTTTTTTTACATTGCGTCTTCGTGATTGGGTGATCTTATTTATTAAAAAGGAGGATAGAAAGTGATAACATACTATAAAAATAAATTAGCATATCTATATACTAATTTAATGTCCGGAGTATGGTATCATCTATCCTCCTTTTTAATAAATAGGATCTCTCGATAGAATAATTTATACTCTGGAAACCATGACACATGTATGTATGTACATATGTGAAAGGTACTGCATTAATATATATATATATATATATATATATATATATATATATATATATATATATATATATATATGCACACAGTCGTAGAACTTTCCAGGTTGGTATCTGGTGGCACATTAATTTACTGGGAGAGATGCATCCCAAGTTTTTGTTAAAACATGCATCTAGGAGAAGGGAACTCTGATTTCAAAACCTGTCGTCTACTGTATACTCTGTCCTGTGCCAGTTATCTGCACTGACAAAGATTACCAGTGATACCAAAAAGTGTGGTAAGGTCTACACAAAGCCTTCACCACTGTAAATAAATCATCTGTGTGCATTTCTGAACAACAGTTGTTATGCCGGAAGTTCATACGTCAAAATCGACAGGAGAATCCCTTATATATATATATATATATATATATATATATATATATATATATATATATATATATATATATATATATTAGTGTGTGTGTGTATCATAGTCTTTGAAAGCATCTTTAAAGAGTTTAAATGTGAGAATAAGCAAAATGCCTTAGAAGCCACAAATAAAATGTAAATGTTTTTTCATAAAAAAAACATACAACGCCAACTATTTCCGTAGGTTGTCTGAAGATCCTTACCTAAAATGCACCAAACACTGATGTTATTGTTTTTCCTTTCCCATTGTAAAGCTTTACCATGTTCTGCAAATTAAAAATAACAAAAGCAAGTTTTTCTTCTACAAAACAGCTAAACCAAATGCTATGAATAAACATTTGAAGATATGAAGAACTTGAAGCATAAAACTTTTCCAAAATGACTTAATTTGGTATTAAATAACCTCAGAGCGATTGATATGCCGTAAAAAACAACCAAACTATAGGAATACATATTTGAAGACAAAAAGAATTTGTAACGCGAAAACATTTTTTCCAAAAAGGTTGGTATGGCGTAAAACAAAACGAGCAATCTGTTTATCTGAACTTATTTTGAAGAGAAAGGAAGCTTAAACTGATTTTTAATGATTTCTTTCATTGAAGAGGGAAAAGAATTCTTTGATTTTTTATGAATGAATGAGAAGAGAGATTTGGTAGGAATTGAAGGATATAGATAAGTAGGTGTGTTTCTTGGTAGATTGTACTTATGTCTGTGAGCTTTTTAGTTTCTTGCCGCATCCACTTGGGAGAAGACAAGTCCCGGGAAGTGTGAATCTCCAGTCTCAGATGGGGTATGAGAAAAGATCTCTCTCTTCCCCTTACCCCTTCACACTGTCAAAATTTTTTGTTTATTCAGTTGACATAAATTTGCACCGTCTCAGTTTCTTTATCTGCTTTTCAAGCTTAGTCTGGCAAGAATTTCCTCGATTTGTTCAAGAAGAAAGAGGAAGAAAAAAAATACGTATGAGAAATGTATCCAATCAACGAATATAATATATATACATATATATATAGAGAGAGAGAGAGAGATAGAGTCGTTCCAAAAATAAAGTTTCCTATTTTTTAAACCAAGAGCTAAAACGCTACGAAGATGTGAGTGGTACCATTAAAACGAGCAACCTTTTTGTGTTCTGGAATTTATTTTTCTATATATTCACGGCCATTCTCAATTGCACCTTTGGCAGTCTCTTTTGTTGCCTCGGTTGTAAAATTCTAGATTATGCTTTTTCACTCACATCTCTGTCGTCACTGTGAAATCAACGAACACATCTCCTAAAAGTGTTGACATCAACTGCATCGATTTCATAAACGTGCAGCAGGCGCCGGTGAATGTTGATCAGTTCAATTTTTTCTGCATGGAGGAATTCAGTGAGGCATCTGTGGTTCTGACACACGTCCATGATAGAGGTTGCTTTCTTAGTCTCATACTGTCAATATCTGCAACAGAGAAATGAAACTTTCAAGTCATGAATGCATAAGTTCAGTTATAACACTGCAATTTGAAATCTCCTTTAATCCATTCGAGCAGATCAAAATAATTTTTTTTTTTTTTTTTTTTTTACAGGGTAGTCACTGATTATCAAGGCCCGGAAGCCACTCGGGGATAAGGGTTATTGCATGTACAGTAATCAATGGGAAACATTTCTCATATTATATATATATATATATATATATATATATATATATATATATACTTAGGCAGCATTTGTCTTCAGTACATCAAATGAAGAACCGTTACATTTGGTATATTTAACTCTGCAGGTTGACCTTCCAGCGTTTCTGTTAAACCAAAAGTGTTGATGGAAAATCAAAGATCAAACTAATTCATATCTTTAAAAAAAAATAAACAAAATTACAAGTTATTGTATAAATAATGAAGCACTTTTGTCATTTCTCCTACTAAAACAGGTCCTGGATATGACCTAAAATTTATATCCGATGGTGAGGCCCCAGCTTGCGGGCCTTGGGGAGTGTGGAGCCACCCTTTAATTGCCATTGCTCCCAGGTCCACTCTGTTAGGGTCCCAACTATGTTAGGGTCCCAACTATGGGTTAAATAGAATCCGACTTAAAAAACAAATATACTTCATTAAAAGATCGTTCCTCAAAATCACTAGATTCGGCATTAAATAACCTGAAAAAGGTTGATATGCCATAAAACAAAAACAACTAACCAACCTACTAAAACACTAAATCGTACAACGTTCTTCTACAAACGGTAAAAATATTTCACGGGAACTCTTTCGAACATTGTTGCAAGGAATGAATGCAACCCAATGTATAAATTTCCAGTTTTTTTCAACGTCTTTCCTTTTTATTTCGCTACATTTTTGTGGTCAAGAGTACAGAACGGCTTGAAATATAAAAATAAGATATTAAATATAAAAATAAAATGAACTCATTTTTTCCCGTCTGATTTCTATACTTTTTCTGTTGAGAAGTCACGGCCAAAATCGGTTAAGATCAATGGAAGTGGTAAAATATTTTCTCTCTAATAAATTCCTCCTCCCCCTGCCACCACTTAACACCATTTGGGGATCGTTCACAAGGAACAGTTGTGAAGAGAACACCGGTTTGGCTTCGTAGTTCTTTCATGTGAAGTTATTTAAAATCACTAAACTAAGCTGAAGTGCTCTGTGGCATAGTGGTTAGCGTGCTGGACAATTCACATTATATTTTCACGTTCGCGCCAACCTACCGTAGTCGTTTTTTTTTTGTTTTTTTTTTCCTAAACAACTGGAATGGACTTTTCTTGGTGGCCGAACTGTTAACGTTGCAGATGTTTTTTTTTGTTTTGTTTTTTTCACACTTTATTTTCCTACTTTTACTCATTACTCCGGGTTTGATCCTTCCTACTTACCTACCATAACATTTTTTAAACCCCCCCCCTGTCCCGGAAACAAACACTCGGGCAACGCCGGGTACCCCCGCTAGTTAAATATAAAAATAACATCGTTTTTATGCTTTATAAACTCTCATAACCTTGAAATTACTATTCTAGAAGCATACGTGGATATCTTAAAATATATAAACAGACCACAATGAAAACTGAAGAAGGTTCACAAATGAGTCACATGCTGTTCCCTTTTGTTAAATTAGAAACCAAAGATCCCGATCTTTTGTAATACACACTCACACACACACACACACATATATATATATATATATATATATATATATATATATATATATATATATATATATATACACACACACACACAATACGCTGGCATAAATGATTGATTGACTACAAGTGAATGGCTATTTTTAAGTTTAGTTTTCTTCTGGTAAAGTTTCTTACTAGGAGTCTAAAGACGTTGGTGCTTGGCAAATGTTTTAGAGAAGGATGCAGAATGGAAGCAGACAAAATAAAGTATGTTTGTGGTGATTATCCTGACACTTCGGCATAACCAGATTTTCCCAACCACGAGACTGACTACAATTGCGATAATTGGCTTCAAATATAAAGTTATTTTTAGTAGCAAAACACAAACTGTTGACTTAAATAGAAAAGAAAGAGACAAATAAATAAAAAAACTATAGTAAACAAATATCCAAGAATAATTGCACCATTTTAGTCATTTTTTTTTTCTTAAGTTTTATACTTATTTTACTGAATACACCTATTTAAACTTTATACATATGAATGTTATTCAATTTTGGTAAACAAAATTATCATTAGTCACAACAATAAATCTACTGTTTCAGTCTAAAAAGACGTCATCAGGTGACAAAAGTAGCCTCTGGTCTTAGTCAAGGCATGATCTTTAATGTAAATGAAAGCCAAATATCTTTTTCATTAAAGGTCATGTTTTGAATAAGACAAGAGACTATTTTTGTTGCATGATGTAGCCTGTTTTCGACTGCAACAGTAGATTTATTGTTGTGACTGATGGTGATTTTTGTTTTTCTAGAGTGAATAAAATGATATCCTGCTCTTTTTATTGAGCACTATCAATAATCTTGTAAAATTCAGTATATATATGACAAAGTCTAAATAAAAATGAAATGTATGTATGTGTGTGTATATATATATATATGTGTATATATATATATATATATATATATATATATATATATATATATATATATATGACAAAAAATCTAAATAAAAATGAAATATATACATTAGCTGGCCGCCCGGTATTGACTGGTTATACAATATGCCTAAACATGATATTTTAGTTCATGCAGATTGCATATGTGTTATTATAGAATCAATCCTTTATTGATTATTACGAATAATTTGGCTGATGGACTAATTCCTAAAAAAAATAATGATAACGTCAATCATCAAATTCCGTTTGTGTTTGTTTACAATATCATGTCAGCTGATATTTGGACTTGATGATCTTAAAAATAGTCTTTCTTCTCTTATAGATAAAAAAAAAGTTTTACAGGCGAATATTTTACGTTACACCGGGCAAGGGAAATGATAAAATTCTTTTCCTTGGTTGGTATAATGTAAAATATTCCCTTTTAAAAATAGCTTTCTTTTTTATTTATAAAAAAGAAACCTATTTTTAAGATCGGATTTTTTTCGATTCTCGATACTTATCGGATGGATTTCTCTACAAAACATATCTAAGAACACTGCCAGGTATATAAATTATGTGTGTGAAATTTACAAAAGGTTCGGCCGTTTTGGAACCTATGAGGAAGGAACTCACACAGTGATTTTTATATAATAGTATATTATAAATTGATTGAAATGTTGAAATATTTTCAGATTACAACTTGTATATTAATTTTATTTTTTTTATTTATTTATTTTTTTTTTTTTTACATGGGTGTCACCATTTATCAAGGCCCAGAGGCCACTCGAGGATAAGGGTTAATAGGTATACATTAGTCATTGTGATTTTAGCATAGTAAACAGTGGGAATTTTGTAACTTGGATTACTTAGGGGGACGATTCAATTAGAACTTGTTCACATTGGACTTTTTCTTTTTTTTCCTTTTTTTTTTTCATAGGTATCAACACATTATCAAGGCCAAGAGGCCACTCAAGGATAAGGGTTAAAGAGAGTACAGTAGAAATTGGACAATATAATAATAATTAGTAATGAAAATTTGTTAAATTTGATAACTTATATGGAACGGCTAATCAAGAACTTATTTACGTTAGACTTGAAGACAACCATATTGTAGTCAGCTGGAAAGCAGGAAAACGGAAGACAATTCCACAGGCGTGCAGTTCTAAGAAAGAAGCTTTGTTCATGGAATCTACGTTTAGGTTTAGGCACAGATAAAGAGTGGGGGGAATTATTGATAATGTTTACAGCTAGACGAGTGTTTCTTGTGAAAGTTTGGCGAGGGGGGACCATAGATTGAAGCTCAGTGGAGCACTTTCCATGAAAATAACGATACATCAGAGACAAACTCGCAACATCTCTTCTGTGAGATAGAGGTTGCAAGGAAGAGAAAAGGACATCTCCTACGAGGCTACGAAGTCTATTTTGAACTCTATCAAGGCAGGACAAGTCCTTTCTAGCAGCTCCTGCCCAGATGTGGCAACAGTATTCCATCCTTGGACGTACCTGACTCTTAAATAGATAGAGAATTGCATCAGCAGTGAGATATCTACTGGATCGATAGAAAGATCCCACCATTTTTGCAGCGGCCTTGGCAACAGATTTTATTGCAGACTATTATTCTCATCTTTCTTAGTTGTTGTTGCACAACGTTCCGGTCAACTATTCTTCTGGCTTTCGTCAGGTGGTAACCGCGACGGGATAGGAACTACGAATCTCTTCACTGCATTCTCAGCAATTACTGCTATCCATAGTTGTTGTCATCTCATCACATTTTTGGTCAAGCAAGCCTCTGGCCGGCTTTGGGTAAGATTGAAACCGCTATCTTCAGACAATTCTCATCTGGAACCGTAGAGATTCAACGTCTCTATCAACTGCGCCACTTGCTAAGACCAAAAAATCCATAAAATATAATTTGCCTCGGAAAACTGTGTTTGTCTGTGTAGAAGGAGAGTAGATTGCTAAATCAGGTCAGTTCCTTTAAAGAAGAGCAACACAATAATGGCGCATTAAACAACTTACATCATTAGTAAAAAGAAAAATCCCACCATCATCGATATTTCTTAATTCGATTGATTTGCTAAGCATTTGTCCATGAAATAATATTCTTTAAACACAATTATTTTTCATATTGAAATGAAAAAAAAAAAAAAATAGTTTATCAATAAAGTATCTTTACACAGTAATGCATAAACTTGCAAATTTTACTACAACGATCACACACACACATATATATACACTTTTGAGGGTATTGGAATCGGAAAAATTTTCGATGCCAAAAACGATTCTTTTGATTATTTCTTTTCATTTGATTTTGTTTAAAACAAAATCTTCCACTGTTCTTACTAATGAAAAAATAATAAATATTTATTGATTTTAAACTACCGGTAAAACTAAAATCTACAGTTCATCCTCCACAAGTGTATTATGTTTGAGAAAATATCTACACATATAACGTGTGTGTTATGCTAATCAGAAAAAAATAAAAATTTTATAGTAAAATATTTACAGATTTATAAAGAATCAGAATCGGTACTTTAGTACATATTCAGTAATTGTATCTGAATCGAGAAAAATATTGAAATCGTCCCATCACTTATATATATATATATATATATATATATATATATATATATAAGCAGCATATTTGAAAAATTAACATCTATGCTGATAACAATTTGTTACTGCACTGCAAATCCACCTTAAGCGAAAAAGTGAATGCACAAATTACCCATATTCTTACTGATTACAAAGAATTTACTGAGATTATTTAATGTTTGAAATACGCTGACTTCAAGAAGGTAAAGAAATTCGCCTACTTTCTTATAGCTAGCATACCATTCGAGAATCCGTTTTTGACAATCAGTCCAACAGAGATTGGTCCATTGTGGTAGCCTTTATCTATTGGGCTGTGGTATTAGTTCTAAGTAGTTCTAGGAGATCCACCTTCTTAGGTTTTACCTTTCTATTTTGTGAAAGCGTTAGTTCAAGACCAATCGCTCAGTGGGGAATGCTGACAGGGTTGCCCAAGTAATTTTTAAGGGATCAGTATGCATTTGTGTGTTGGCTTGTTTCTTTAACATTTCGGCCTTGTGACACACCTACGGTGGCAGGGAAGTAAATTGCAAGACTAAGAAAAAAAAAAAGCAAAGAGGAAATAAGTCTGAGAAAACGTCCTGTGATCCACTCCTCTTTTTACCGTTTCTAGCACTCTCACTTTTGTAACTCTCTCTCTCTCTCTCACTCTCTCACTGTTCATAGTCGAATGAAATAACGGGAAAGAATAAAACTATTGGAATAGTCGATTTTAAACAAAAAGGAAAAACGCCACAAGTAGTAAAAATATTTTACTTATAGCCGAGAGAGGAAGATAGAAAAAAAGGCATGGAATAATCAGAAAGTGACTAATTTGGAATTTTGCCTTTTTATTTTTAGATTTAACTGGTTTTTCAAACTCACTTTTTTCCTAATATAAACAATGTAATTGGAACGAAATGAATAACTTTTAATGGCTCATATTTTCTCTGGATTTAAATTCCTCAATTTCATGTCTGAAGATACTGGTTTCCTAAATAAAATTGTACCAAACATTGATGTATTTTTTCTTTGCCTTTGTAAAGTCAAAAGCAATGTTTTCTGTACAAAACAACCAAACAAAGCACAATGAATAAATATTTGGAAATATAAAGAACTTGAAGTATAAAAACGTTTTCCCAAATTTACTGGATTTAGCATTAAATAATTCAAAAAGGATTGAAATGCTGTAAAACAACCCAATCAATTTTAAATTTCACTGATTGCATTTTTACAAGATTGTATTATAATTTTATCTCGTTGACCCCAAATCAATGATTGAACCCTCGAGTGTTTCACCTTCGTTACACTCTTCTCTTTGATAAAGAAAAAAAAAACTGGCTCTTTCAAACGAGGGGAAACGTAATTTGAAAAAAAAAAAAAAAGCTGGAAAAAAGATCATAAAAATACAATGTCTTAATCACTTGTAATTAAATTCAGGGATGTCAAAAATAACTGATTAGGTATTTAAAGGTTATTAACCTTTAAAAAAGAAAAGAAAACCAACTATCTCAGCCTGCCTAGCCATTTTTATCCTAGTATATGAAGGATGTTTACTGAATCAACGTTGTTGAGTCTGGCACAGTTGACTGCGGGTACATCAATTCGTTCTCGATCATCAGTTCTTTGCTGTCACAATTTCTGGATATTTAAAATAAAAGGTGTTTCTTAAATTTCAAATTTAAATAGCTCAATCTTGAAAGACTTTACTACATTGCCTCATTTAACCACTTTTGGCTAAATCAAGGTGTAGTATCTGTTCTGATACTAAACTTCATCTGTTCAGTGAATGAGAAATCCTTTTAGACCGAAACAATTTAAATTTTTCAGGTCCTGTTTTGCCGGCCACTGGTTATAGTATTTGCCTTGCCTTACGGTGTTATTTATAATGTTATTTGATTATATACATTGAATTATATACTGTACTGTATCTTGTTATTAATTTTTAATGCTGTATCCTGGGGTTCTAATATATATCTATATATAAAAAAATGTAATTCTTGGTTTGTTCAAAGTAAATAAAACCATATTTATACGTTACCAATTTAATTGAAATTTTCAGAAAATTTATCTGTAAAGTCAAGGAATGTTTGCATGTTATTAAAATAAATTAAGATCGCAAATTATAAAAGATATCTTAAATAAAATAAAAATATTTTTCGCAACTGCGAGACTGTCCGCCATTTCATTTCTGGTAGAAATGAGCCTTTCACATGCACCACACGTTGACAACTTTCGAATTACAACATTTAACTATCTATTTAATAGATGGGTAAAAAAAAAAAAAGAATTCCCTATTTTTTAAATTATATATATATATATATTTTTTTTTTTGTACTTTAACCTTACAATTGAATAAAAAAAAAAAAATAAAACTTTAATTAAACTTGGAAATACGATTTAAAAAATAGCGCGGATCGGTAAGTACACTAGCACCATTTATTTATCTTAATTTTTTATTTTTAAAAGCTTTCCTGGCGAAGCCTACCTAAAATAACTTTGTCTAATTCTTAATTTCTTATGTTATTGAAAAAATAAAAATAAAAAAGCATCCCGGAATTTTGATAAAATTTTCCATTAAGGCCCGTCTCACATTCGTCAAAATACTTTTTTGGGTGACCGTTGAGTTCCATAGCGACCAGCAGACTTAAAATAGTGTGGATCGGTAAGTGCACTAGCACCATTTGTTTATCTTGATTTTTATTTTTAAAAGCTTTCCTGGCGAAGCCTGCCTAAAATAAATTTGTCTAATTCTTAATTTCTTATGTTATTGGAAAAAAAAAAAGAAGGTAAATATGAAGAATTACTCCACCCTCGAAAATTCCTTTAAAATTAGCACTCATAGGTTTTCGGGGTCGCTGAAAACGAAAATAACGTTTATAATTAAGGCAAACGAGTAGTTTCCAAGATATAAAGAAATGTTAGTTTAAAAAAAAGAAGGATCACTTTTCCATAATAATTTAACGTAAAATGATCACCCACTTTGTGGCCACGATTTTTTTTTGTGGGGAGGGCTTTCTTTCTACCTTTGGAAAATCCTTTAAAATTACCTGTTTTCACACACAGAAAAATGCCCCTCTCTCAGGTGGCCAGAAAGTGGGTGCTCATTCTAAGTTAAATTTACATTGAAAAGTGATCACCCACTTTTCGAAAAAGTAATTTCTTCATATCATAAAAACTTTCTTTTTGCGACGGAAACGGTTTGCAGATTCGTTTTTAGTACACTGAAATCTACAATAAAATATTTCGTTATATACGAACATGAGACGGGCCTTAAAGTAAAATAATACTGGATTTTTTGGGGCAGATTTGCCGTTTAGTTGTATAATATATTCAAACCAAGTAATCACTAAAAGGGACTCTTAAAAGTCGTCACCTGTATCGAGCAAAAGTTTAACACCACTGATTATATGTCGGCCTATGTTACAGTAACATATATTGAGTGAGTTCCTAACAGTATTTTGTATAGTTTTTTAGTTTATACTCATTTTCCCAAAATTTCCCCAAACTTAACGTGTTCGATACAGTCTGCCGCTATTTGTATTTTTCAAATATACCGATAAACACTGCATGTTTTTGAACCGATTAAACATTATACATTACATAAAAACACTAAAATCTTATCCAGTTAGGTAGAACATTTACTTTTCTTGCCTTTGATAACATTTATTTGTTATATATTTATTTTTTGATAACTTCTTTGTATCTGTGTTCAGTAATACAAACCCTTTTCATTTAATGTAATGTTTAGTCGGCTCGAAAAAGTGTTTATCAGTGTATTTGAAAGATACAAATGGTGGCGGACACTGTTGATTACGTTGTACATTCTGTTGCACTTTAAAAAAAAAAAAATCATTGAAAATTTTATATCTATATCATTAATTGCTAGATGAAAAATAATGTTTTTGAATTGCAACAAAATGTACATTACATAAAATAAATCCAAGGTAATTTTTTGATTGAATTTAAATTAAATTTTTATACCTTACTTTGTAAAATCTATAAAAGTGTACTTTGAAGATAAATAAATTTCAAATTGAATCTTGTACCTTTATTTTTAAACCCTATAGTAAAAACATTTTGTTTAACAATTTTCATGCCTTGGATGAAATGCTTTTCTAACTTGTATCTTATCTTTTTAAGATTATATTTTAAAACTCTTCTTCTCTCTATTTCAGTTTATATTTCTCTTCACACCACAACTCATTTTTGCAACCCCCTCTTTGTAATACAGGTCTGAATAATAAGAAAATCTGAATTTTTTTAAACAAAAACTTTAAAATAACTTTTTTAGATTAAATTTTTTTAACTTCTTTCAGAATAGAAAATCTTTAAAGTTTAATAAGGAACATATTTCATATAGGTTTCATTAACAAATATTCAGTACATAACGAGAAAAATAGAGATGAAAATTTCAAAAGGTCTGTAAAACTGGTTACGGTTAACAGTAGTCCTCGCCAGCGAAAGTCTTTGGTATTGTTAATCTATTATTTAAAACATTTTGTGTCCTGCTCTTTCGCACGAGGACTAATATATATATATATATATATATATATATATATATATATTCTTATATTTAATAGTCAAAAGACTATTCAATTAAAACAATAAGCATATAAGAAAAAAAAACAATTTTACTAAAAAATAGAAAAGTCTAACTCGAGACTGTTGGAGAATGTTTAAAATAAATAAATTAAAACTGCAATTAGAGTCGTACTTTAAATGTTTAACCACAGAAAATTATTTATTTATTTATTTATATATATATATATATATATGTGTGTGTGTGTGTCAAAGCATCGTAAATTCATTACTCTCACAGCAGCAGCCATATAGCGTAATGGTGAGAAGCCTCAACTGTTATTTGGGCGGTCTGGTTTCGATCCTGGTTGAGGCAGTTGCCTGTCTAGCCACACTGATGAGCTTTGAAACAGCGAAATAGTACTGTATGTGGATGACTATATATATATATTCAAATGGAATCAGTATGCGATAAAAATTAAAAAAATGTCCCAGTCAAGAAGAATTTCTCTTTTCTTCCCTGACTGAGATATAATCATTTGATCCTGGTTTGATAAAGAATAGTTTTGTCTCATAGATTCCCGTAAACATATATTTTCCCGAGTAGGGTGGGGTTGGTAAACCTGAACCCCCTAGCACTGTCACTGGCTCTGCACCCTAACAGTAACTTATTCACCAGTCAAAAATTACCACCATTGTACATCTTATTGAATGTAAAATTTCGACAAGCAAATTTTCTTCGATGGTTGCTCTCTACCTGTCTGTTTACTCAAACTGAAACGGCTATTCTAAAAAGGACCAGTTGATGATGATGAAATGTGAAACATTGCAGCCTCAGAGTTGCTTCCAAGTGACAGCTCGCTACATTCGATCCAATCTTCCCCCTCTGCACATGTGTTGATGTGGCCGGCAAAATCTGCCACGGACGTCAGCCCATCTTTGATTTCTTGGAAACTGCCTGCCAGAAACCCCAGTTGGAATCAAGCTTAATGGTTTACTTTTAAGGAAGCAGGAAAAACTCTAGGAAAGTGGTGAGAATCAGGCAGGTGGTGTCGGGAATATTCGTTTCCATTCTTCGGAGGAAGTTTTACCAAAAAAATGCTGATTCATATTATTCCTAATTTTTCAAACTTCCACTCACGTTTGATGCTGAATCGGTTTCCGCAATGTCTTTGAATCGGGTGTTTCTTTGTTTCTTATTTTTACTTAACTTTTCCCGCCTTTTATTTATTTATTTATTTATTTTTACTTTTTTGGCCTCATTTATTTTATGTGATTATTTTTTATGTGATTATTTTCATATTAGTATCACTTATTGTTTAGTATATTCGCTTGCATCAAATTATTTGTTAACTAGCAAGAAAACAGACCGTTGCTCGGAAGCAATGACTTGACAATTTGTGTCAATGTTTTTTATCACAATATTTCTTACTTTTTTTGTTTTTCAAGTATAATGAACTTATCCTCAGTTTGCTTTTCTATAGGAAATTATTAAAGAAAATGTATTTCTTTGATAGATTGGTAAATAGATACACGAACATGAAGATGAACTAGATATGCAATCCAAAACTAAGCCGATACTGACTTCCTGACCTAGATTACAATAAACCTTGATGTTATTGTTTTTTTTTTCCTTTCCGTTTTGCAAAACTCGATCATGTTCTGTGAAAGTAAAAAGAACAATTTTACTCTATGAATGAATATTGGAAAATATTGACAACTTATAGCATAAAACTTTTTTTTTTCCAAAAGTACTGTCTCCGGCATTAAATAGCCTGTAAAGTGTTGATATACCATAAAATAACCCAGCTAAATCAAGATGGCAGGTTTTTAGTCCCAAGTCCTTCATTCAAAAACTTTTTCTTTTGCAATCATTGCATTAGTTTGTTTCTAAGTATTTACACTAGTTTTAATGTTATTGTAAGGACATTCACTTGTTTGCCAAGAAAAATTGTTTTAGGTGTGTGTGTGTGTGTGTATATATATATACACACAAAAAAACCTACCTGCTATAATTGTTGCCTTCTAAATTTCAAGAGCAAATGCTCCCACGATTACAAAATAGCCATCTTGAAAACATCTTGAACGAGCAAAACTTTTCCAACAAAAAAATACTACTCCCTGAATTAAAAAAATATTAAACGAGTCCTCATCAATAGCGGATTCCCAAATGATATTGTTGACCAACCCATAAAACCAACATACTTAAATGCCTCGCATAACTCCCTCTCACACCCAACCTATGCTACTGACCCTAGAACTGGCACGTGCTCCTGTTCCCCATGATACTAACGCCCCCCACAACCGCCAGCAGACCCACTGACCCTCACTTGCAACCCAACTACTATTTAAATAAATCTTCCCATAATTCCCACAGAGCCTTTCACACACATTCCTGAAGATGTGTAGATGACTACATGAAAAGTTAAAAGTTAAAAAAAATAACACAGACACTTCAAGAAAACATGCTTGAACCATACATCCATACCTTTGACAGGTATACTCAAAAGATAATACGAAAAATTGAAAAAATAAAAAAAAGGTATTACGAAACAGAAGCTTTCAGTTGTCTTTTACAATGCTTGCTTATATATATATATATATATATATATATATATATATATAATGTGCATGTAATGTGTGTGTATGTACTAACTATATATACCCAGCGTTACCATGTTGAAACAGATTGGCAGACGGAGAGTTTCGTCATATACTATTTAACATATACCGAATATTCTAACTTCTTATGATTTTCCTGAAAGTAGCCACATGTTGGATTTATGGAAGCATAAGACACGTCCATTTTCGTCCATGAAAATTAAAAAGGAAATAACTCTAGCATTTTAAATAAAATTGTTTTTTTTTTAAGGTAACTGGTGTCGGCTAATAATAATAGAAAATTAATTAAATATGAATTACATTCAAAATTAATTAAATAAATCAACTTTCTAAATAGAGCAAATAAAACAATTCTACTACAACAAAAAATTAATAACAGATGCAATATGTAAAGAGATTACTTCTTGATTGTAGATTTCCTTTGAATAGATAGTATATACATAGAAATCGTGCTGGAATGAAACTCTAACCCTTCGGTTTCAGTATGAAAATTAATTTATCAAACGGTGTACCTTTTGTAAGCATTCAAATTGTAAACAAAAAGACATGTATACGGCTTCATTATAATATATGTATATGTATGTATCTCTATGTATATGAGGGAGAGAAAGATATGAAGGTGATTTTTTTTTCATCCTAGTTATTTCCCTAAGGTATTTATATTAATGTGTTTTTTTTTCATTTGCAAGATGGTGCATGGAACTCAGTGTTTATTTATAGCCCTGTTTCTGTAGTTCTAAGCGAAAGGATGGCGTGTAATGTCCCCATGATAATAGATCATTGAATTAGTGATTGTTTTTTTTTGTTTTTTTTTTTATTATCAGCTGATGTTCATTTATAAAACTTGGAGTATTTCGATTTCAAAACCTCCTATTCCATAAGTCATCTATCAAAGTACTCCTTACTAGGTTTAAATATTTACTGACAAAATTGCATTCTCTTTGTCTGTAGTTTTTGCATTTCCCATCCAGTTAAGTTTTTTTTTTTTTTTACTTTGCTGTCCAAAATCCTAACTTGTGTTTTGGTCGACATTGCCATATTTTTCATGTGCATGAAGTTGTCAGACTCACTGGAATACTACCTACATATACACATGTATAACGTCAACAAAAAAAAAAAAAAATAACGTTATGAAATATAAAAATAAAAAAATGTCTTCGACTCTACAATTTTGTTTTATAGCTACGGCAGTTTGCTTATCTTTACTTATGTCCGAGAATAACTATGCCATCTGTAAATATTTCTTCTGACTGCTCACCTGTCAAAATAACCTACATTTGATCGCCTGTACTTCCATCACATCTTTTCTTCAAAAAATAAAAATTATATATACATACACATACATCACACCTTTCTTTACTTATCCCTCCCTAACAGACGACTTGAATCAAAATAACTAAATAAACTTCAACCAATAAATAAAAACCAAAATAGAATTAATTACATAGAAAAAAAAATCCTCTTTAACAACAACAAGATTGCTCCTGACGACGATCAAGGATTGAAAGCATTCGAAAATGGTTGACAAAAAAAATCACTCGGCAGCCTAATACACAATTTACCAACTGAAACGAGAAAAAAATGCTTGGCAGATGGAGAAAATCAATAGAAAAAAAATTGTCATATTTAACTAAATGTGCCTTCATGATGACTTATATATATATATATATATATATATATATTATATATATATATATATATATATATATATATATATATATATATATATGCGCACACACTTTATATTATGATGAGAGAATTTTTGTTTTTTTTTGTTTGTTTTTTGCCAGCAAATGTTTGCTGTAAATGTTATATATTATGTCGTTTTAATTTGAAGAATCTAAAAATATCCTTTTTTTTTTTTTCTTTTTAAATGATTTTCGGAATATCAAAATTGTTTCCTTCCTTAAATTTAATAATTTGGGTGTTACACAAGAACTCCCAAAATATAAACATAGTACATATTATTATTCCAATTTATGTAAGTCTCTGTTAATAATTTCATTTAAAACGCTATAGGTACTTTTTATTTTATCAAATAATGCAAATTTGATCCAAATAGGAGAACACCTAATTTCTACCGTATTCTCATAGGTCAACAAACTAATGTTAAACGTTTAAAAACCGTTGAATGATTTATTGATAGAGGCATAGGTCAGACGTGGTGACCAAATCATCCAACGTTTTAAGATGAGCAGAAAACTTAACAGGGTTTATTCATTTGCAAAGACATTTCATAAACGAAGTCCATTTTTTTTTATCAATAATTGTTGTCCGAAGGGTCGAGCTTCAAAATGATACCAATCTCGTGAAAATCCGTCACCTCTGTCAAAAGTTTAAGGAAGACATACAAACATACATATCTTTAAACATATAGGTGATATTTATATAATAGAATAGCCTGAGTGCCCAGCGTTGCCCGGGTGTTTGGAGGTGTTTGTTGAGCGAAAAAAAAAAGTGGTAGTAGGCAGGCAGGCTCAAATCCGTACTGTGAAGGAGGAAAAGAACCTTGTAAGAAAAACATGACTTCTTCGCCCGTGCGTCCACTGCAAAACCGGAAGTGGCGAAGGTTTAAATTAAGACCAGTCAATCAAAAATACTTTCGAAAATATCGGCGAGAAAGTGACCCCTCCCTGTAGAAAAGTGCTCAGTTGAGAGTGAAGGAATTAATGATTTTAGCCAAATTTTCGATATTTGTTATCCAAAGGGTCGCGCTTCAAAATGATACCAATCTCGTGAAAATCCGTCGCCTCTGTCAAAAGTTTTAGGCAGACATATATACATACATACAAGCAGACAGCTGAGATTTATATTATAGACTAGCGGGGGGTACCCGGCATTGCTCGGTGTTTGGAGGTGTGTGTATTTTATGGTAAATCAGAACTGGGGAGGGGGTAAAATAAAAAAAAGAAGTTTTGGTAGGTAAGTATGAGGATCGAACCTGAACTCTTGAAGCAAATTTGGAAATTAAAGTGTGAAAAAAAAAAAAATGTGCGACGTTAACCATTGGGCCACCGCGAAGTACTAATGTAAACACGTTTGAATTTATTTAAGTATTTAGAATTGGCAGGTGCACGTTTTAAGGACTTAATGAGGTCAACTTTTACTGCAGGGTAGTATTTCATTTACTGCAGCAATGCTTTTTTTTATTTTTATTTTCCCAAGATGTTGGGGGGGCAGCTCCCCATAAAAAGGGGATTGTCCAAATTGCAATTGTCTGATATAAGGAAAATATTTCCACATTGATCAAATCTGATTGCTTTCGGACATTTCCGGCGATCGCGACTGGAAAAATACCGCCAGAATTAGTGCCGCTTTTATTATATGAAAAAACCTATTCCACGTGCGGCGAGCGAAAAATGTTGAATATTTATCTTTCCGAAGTTGAACAAATTAAATAGACAGGCGACCTCCGTTGTTAACTTGTAGATATTATGATTTATATGTGATATAAAAAGTTTTAATGAGCCGACCGACCGCTTCTCGGAAAAAAGCCTTTTACAGACATACACAAAAAGCGAACATACATAAATACATACATACATACACACACACACACACATTTTTGCTTTTATATTTATAGATTACACCTAATGTTATAATCATTAAATGAGATTACCCCCCCCCCTCGTGACATCTTCAAATTAAACATTTGTTTATTAAATGACAACGTTTTGGTATTTATTTGATACTAATTGTATAATTGATCCAAATCGTCAAAGAACTGAGATTTTATTTTTGTTAATTTATCCTATTTTCCTAAATTCTTCCTGGTTTTACCAATTTCCAAGTAAGCAGACAAGAAAGAAAAATCGTCACCCTTCTTATAAAACAAGTTTTTTCTTTTATGGTTCAAATGTATTCAAATTTTTATACGATAGTTGAATAGTTATGTATACAGCTGTATCTGATAGTTTAATAGTTATACCTGAAATAGCATTTTGATTGGTCTATCTTAATAAGAGATAACATTTTTCTTGATCTGTTTTTTTTGTTTTTTTTTTTTTTTTTTTTTTTTGTGTTTTTGTTTTTTGTCCATCTGTCAGCTTGAAATAACATTTTTTTGTTGTTGGTCTATCATGTTTAAATTTGAAATAGCATTTTTCTAGTCTATGATGCTTTCGTTTGAAATAGCATTTTTTATTCGTCTGTCACAAATAAGTTTTTAATAACATTTATGTTCGTCTGTCATGCCAAAGTTGTAAATCGCATTTTCCTTATGAGGATAATGTGCAACATGAATCTCCGCGACAATGTCTGGGGAGAAAATTGAATGAGAATTATCTTGGTGTCCATAACTTCCATATTGTCATCGTAATTAGCATTGCCAGAAAATGTTTTCCAGATAAATAAATCAGAGATAGATAAATCACATACAGAAAATGGAGGATAGCCGGAAGTAGAAGCAAATAAAAGTAATGATAACAATGACCAATGCATTGTCCACGTTTTTCTTATCACTGCGGATGAGATTTTCAGGAGATTATGGTTAGGGTGTGCAGATTTTATGTGGACTCATCAAGATTTCTGCTGACAACACAGACAAGCTTTCTTTGCTGCTGAGTCAATCTTCTCAGCATCCTGTTTCACATCCTTTTTAAATATTACCATCCTAATTGTGATGCCGAGGTAATCTTTTTTATAAGACAAATTACTTTTCTGTGCATGTCTTCATGGGATTGCTTACTTCCATGGCATTAATGCTGTTATTTTTATATCCTTTCATAAATACCATTGTTTATTTTTAAAATTGCCATACGCTGACGCATAAAAACAGTAAATGTAGTTTTGCATCAGCACCACTCATTCTCGTATACAATTTATTTTTGCATAACGGCATATGTTGGACGGCTTTCCGAAATTGACTTCATAGCTAACCTATTCCTGGCCAAGTCTTTATTTATCTCTTTCTCTCATGTCCATCCTCACCACTTCCTCCCATGTTCTCCTTTACCTACCAAATAACTCTGCTGCCTCGACCGTTCTACATCTCCTAACCCAAGGACTTTCAACATGACCATACCAACAGAGTCTCTATTTCTGAAAATTAACAATTTAAAAAAATATATTATTCTGAGCTTTCTTCTTTGAAAAGTTGTCAGATGAAACTAATTATTAAGAAATAATTTTCTTGTTTGTAATAATAAAAAAAAAAGTTAAATGCGAGAGCTATTTCAAAAGTAAAGCCTCCTATTCTTTTTTTTTTAACCCCAAAAGTTGAAGAGCTACGAAAATGTGAGTGGTACCATTAAAATAAACGACATTTTGTGCTCCAAAATTCATTTTTTTACATAGTTACCGGCATTCTCAATCCACTTTTGCCAGGAATTCAATGACACATTTCTGCTTCTGACATATGTCCATGACAGGGGTTGCTTTCTTAGTCTGAAACCGTCAATATCTGCAACTGGGAGATGAAAATTTCAGGTCATGAATGCATAAGTTTAGTCTTCATAACAATGCAATTTACAATCCCTTCTGATCCATTCAGGTGAAATAAAGAAATAGGAAGCATTACTTTTGGAAAGTATTTCATAACATACTCCTATATTACAGGAATGAAAAAAAAATGAGTAGATTCTGTTTCATTTTAATAAAGACATATATACAACATAGCCACATTGACACACCGGTTCTCATTAGGTAACTGAAATTAAGCAACGTTGAGCCTGGTCAGTGCCAGATATGTGATCAGTTTGGGAATACCAGGATGTAGGGGAACGTCGACACCTCCTACAAGAGTTGCAAAAACCTAACGTCTTCATCTCTCCTAACAAAGATATACATGTGACTGGGGACTTCTTGTGAATTTCATACTCCCATGAAACTTCCTCCTCTGGAGGGGTCCTAGATATGACCTTAAACTATATCCGATGGTGAGGGCCCAGCTTGCAGGCTCTGGGGAGTGTGGAGCCACCCTTTAATTGCCATTGCTCCCAGGTCCACTCTGACCCGGAGTGGTAGTACCTGTTAGGGTCCCAACTATGGGTTAAATAGAAACTGACTTGCAAAAAACAAATATATTCTATTAAAAAATTGTTCTTCAAAATCACCGGATTCGGCATTAAATAACCTGAAAAGGGTTGATATGCCGTAAAACAAAAACAACCAACCAAAATCCTCTGGAGGAAGCTGATTAAACCCGCTTTAGGATTAGTGCTGCAGTTAAATTTAAAAAAGACTTAAGTTTTAATTAATGAAATTGGGTAAATTTTTGTAAAGATAAATTCTGGAATTAAATTTTGCCGATTTTATTTCATTTGGATTACTGTGCTCATCTTTAATCTTATTCTCACAACGTTTCAGCCGATGTAACCTCCGATCTTCTGGTGTGTCTTGTCAAATTCTGAAATCTGTACAGAATTTTGAACTGAACATTTTATTTAATGCAAGGAGGTAGATTGCTCTTGTTTCATCAGCCATGATTAAGTACAGTTTTAAGTAATTCTTAATTATATTTATAAAATCATCTACACCTAGGATTGAACCTTCATCCTCACAAAGACTTCAATTATAACTAATCATTATTTAACCCTTTAAACGTTGCACCACGGTTCAATGTGGATTAAATAAAAAGGTTCAGTTTGAAATTCCATAGATTCCCGGGCTTGCTAAGACACACTTGAAGAAGGTCAGAGGTTACGTCGGGCAAAATGTTGTGAGAATAATGTGCAAAATCAGAACATTAGAATAAATTATCCATCTTCATCTAAAATGTTCCGAAACGTATTAGGTTAAGTTTTAGAAGTGATTTACATTTCCTGTCGACAACCTTCGCTATGTTGACAATGAAAATTTGTTCATTATCTAAATTTTTTCAGACGGATTTCATTGTGTGAATATTTGTTACTGTGATGTTCAATCAGATTAGAATTCTTCTGATAGTGCTCTAATGAATGTTAATTCGTAAACTGACCAATTCCTACACTTGTATGTCTCTGCTCCATCGAATAAGCTCTTTTTTTTTATATTAGTTTGTTTGTCTAAGTCCCTATTTACTGGCTTCTCCATGATGGCTGTGTAAGATATAAAGTCAGGTTTTATTGTGAGGAAAAATCCAAATCTGCAAAAACGGCAATCTGGACTGGAATAAAAACTAAAATTGCATCGGTCTAGAAGGATTTACCTTTCATTGATTGAGGTGGTGTGTAGTATTAGAACAGATACTATATTTGTCTTCTAAACCAAAGACTTCAAAGTTACAGAATTGGCTTAATGGACGACACCACAGACTATATGATGCATTATAGTGAGTTCAAGTCGCAATGTTTTCAATTATGTAGTAATACGTTTGAGAAAGGTATTCTTTTCGCTATGTTACTTATGTTCATAATTTGCATTGAATTATTGACAGCAGGGCTACCTCGCGTTGCCTGTGGTCATGCAAAATAAATAAAATTGAAGGAGTTAAATAGTGTGCATAACATTTTTGTATTAAAGCTTATATCTGTCTATCTCTCTTTCTACAGATTTATCTTTTTGTTTTTTTGTTTTTTTTTAATTTGATTCTGATATTTGTTTTTAAAATTGGTTTCTGGTTACTAAAAAAGTCATTAAAACAATATATATATATATATATATATATATATATATATATATATATATATAAACAAACAGGATGCTATGAGCTTACATCGAAACTGAAACATTGAGATATCCAGTCTATCATTCTAGCAGTGTTATTAATAAATGTATTGAACATTCCAAGGACCGAAATATTTCTGTGTTATGTATGATTTTGTATAGGTTTTCTAGCAGTGGGAAGAAATTTCATTAACATGAGTCGTATCTTTAATGCAACAAATGTAAAAATAGTAATGCTGGCGTAATAGTGTAACGAAATCTAAGGATTATGGTACCTACATTTATAATGAATCTGGTCATCTGAGAAGCGATGTTATAGAGATAATGATACTGATTTTAAAAAAAAATCGTCTAACAGTGGTGTGGAGTAAGTGAGAAGACTTAATGGACAGAGGGTGAAAGTGTTTGCTATCTTCTGTGTGGGAATAGTCATTTTGTTTGGAATGAAAGCAATTTTTGAACAGGAATCAACTGTAAGCATAGTTTTGGCAAAGTACTGTAAATGCTGAGAGAAAGGGTTGTCTTGGAATTGTTTGGTTAATTTCGTATTAAAAGTGTAGTGAGTGGCAAGGGAAAAATCCAAGATTACTTTATCGTATAGAAGATAAGTATTTCAGCAGTAAATGGCTCAAAAGGGGTCGATATACTGTAAAACAAAAGACCCATTTACTTGTTGCCCACGCCAGCAAAATATGGCACAGCTCCTTCCTTAAGCGGGCACTCTGCTCAAATACAAAAACATTGATCAACATACCCGTCGTCATTCTCTGACAAGAAAACTTCAGGTGGTCTGCAATAAACCAACCTCCTGCTTTAAGAGGAGATAATGCCTGGGATGGTGCATTTCTTGAGACTAAACTAAACCGTAGCTCAATTGGATCGAAAGAGAATCTGATCGTTAAATCCATTCCTAGGTTGCTAGAATGGTGCCAATGTGAACCTTGTTTTTTATAACCAACCATTCCTTTCTTAGGACTAAGCCAAACCGTAGCTCAATTGGATCGAAAGAGGATCTGGTGGTTAAATCCATTCCTAGGTTGCCAGAATGGTGCCAATGTGAACCTTGTTTTGTATAACCAACCATTCATTTATTCATTCTTAAGGAAGTTGTCAACTAAAATAGAATTTTGAACAAATATTGTCATTTGATCTTTTGTTGTCTTTTCTTTTTTTTTTTTTTTTTTAACTGTCTGGAAATGCGAATATCTTTTCAACTGAAATAGTTTTCTTAAATCATGCAAGATAAACCTAAAGAACTGCAGCAACTGCATTTATATATGTTACTTACTGATAAAGATGAAAGCTTCTTTCTGCCTTCTAGCCTTTTGCATTATCTCCTTGTATGAATGAACAAAAGAAAGTTGATTTTGTTTCATGAATAAATTCTCTGCTTCTTTCATGCTCAAATTTGATGCCTAACGTTTACCAGGTACAAAATTATATGCACTAAATTTATTGTCAAGAGAATTTTCAAGAATAAATCGATCACACAATCCGTGTTTCCTTTTTTTCTTTTTTTTTTTTTATCCAATAGACTGTCAACAATTTCCCTCTCTCTCAAAACTGTGCCTAAAACAAAACGAACATTTCATGAGCAAAGTATCTTTCCTAGAACTTTCCGTCTGTGGAACACATTATCGTGAAGCTGCTTTCCCACTGACTATAACGTAGTTGTTTTCAAGTCTAATGTAAATAAGTTCTTGTTGAGCGATAATCATATAATTAAACACTATCCAAGTTCCACCATTACTGATCATTACGATCTTATCTCACCATCTACCTAACACTTATTAATCCTTATCCTACAGTGGCCTGCATAAGCGGTGACCCCCCCCCCCCTCCAGTAAAAATTTTTTAAAATGACTAATGGTTGGCTTTTTGGCTAGGAGCAAAATGTAGTATCTGTTCTAATACGATACTTAATCTTTTTTTTTTTTTATCCTTAGTCAGACTGTGAGCTCATCGTGCTGCATTAGTTTTATCAGAACTCACATTATTTTCATTAAGAATATCCTTGCTCTTCCCCAGCTATAGATGAAATAGTAGGGTAAACTAAAATCTCAAGCCTTGGTAAAGCAACCAGGAACATCATGTCATGTGATCATGATTTACGTTGAGAAAAACATTCATGAATAAATGTTTGGCTGCCAAGTAAGTTGAACACTGTAGACACAATATGACACTTCAGATTTGGCAGATTTATCCATTGGTCGTTTGTCTAAGAGCAAAGTGTAGTATCTGTTCTGATACTATATATCATCTTTCCATATAAATTTGTGATCAGTAGTTAAATTTTTCATATAAACTATTTCTAATGACACTGCTGACTTTTTATTTAAAGTAAACGATTTCTTCCCAAATTAATTTAAAGTGGTGGGGGTTGCCTGACTTGCTATTGATATTTATTTGCTTCCCCACGGAAGGTCGTTTTTAATGTGGGGGGAAAACCAGCTCCATAAAAACGGGGCACTCTCGAAGTAGGCAAAAATAAAAATTGCCTCAGTATAGAGGGTTTCCTCTCCATTGACTAAGGACAAATTGACTTGTGTAGCATCAGAACAGATACTATATTGTGATTTAGTCCAAAGGCCAGATAGTTTTTCAGATGTAAATTATTTTTAATGGCAATGTTGGCTTTTTATTTAACGTGAAGGATTTCTTCCCAAATTCATTTAAGGTAGGATTGTTTGACTTGCTATCTGCCTTCTCGCTTCTCCTCATCGCTTAAAATGGTTTTGTCCAGCAGAGGGAAGGCTAGAGAAATGCAATTTTTTTTTTTACTTGCTAATTTTTTCATGACGTTATGGATTTATATTTATATATAAATAAATATATAATTACATATTGGTCTTTATTATAGAGTAGATGATTCTATTCTTGATGTTCTTTTGTTTTTTTGTTAATGCTAGTCTTCTCTTGTGTAATTAAGAAATTGGAAGAAGTATCATTAAATCAAATAAGCAATTATCTTTCCACTTTTTTGTTGATTTTATTTAAAATAAAGCATTAAAAAACATTTGTTTTAATGATGTCTATAAATTTAGTCGATTTCTTGTTCGTTGCTTTGAATTTAATAAATGTTCATTTCGATGGTTTATTTTGTTTGTTTTTCTCAAAAGCTCTGTTGACCTTTCTCTCTAATTGACATGTGTAATGCAGTTTTGTGATTTGCAAAGGTCGTGAAAAATTAAAAATAAAAGGAAGAATAGTTTCAGAGCAAAAAAAAAAAAAAGAAAAGAAAAACGAATTTTCCCAGAGTATTTATTAAAATTTTTCAAACATAGACGTTGCTCATCGGTTAAAAAATGGTCAGGAACATAAATTCTAAGTCAGTAAAGGTCGGTGATACTGACTATCACAAGAGAGGAAACTAAAATAAATTACACCTAAATCAATAACAAAAAGAAAACAATGTATTAAAAACGGTGTTTCAGGAGGAATTGGTAATTTTGGAAAGAGCCAACAGACATTTCAATGTAGGAAGACTTTCTAATAAGGAGTCAATCGGAAATTTTTGGAATCATACGGAGATTATGCCTTTCAACTCTGCAGCCCTGACTAAAATCAGAATTCTGAGAACTTATTGCATTTATGTGATCAGGAGATCAAGGGGAAGTGTGACGAAGAAAGTATCTTGCCCCAAGAAAGACTGTGTGTGCCGTCTGCATGAAGAGGAAAAAAAACAGCATTAACAACGAGGCAGTCTTTATAGGCATTTAATAAATTAATTCTCACTCAGTTCCTGTTGGTCAAAATCAATCCTCTACTGCCTTCACTTATAGAATACCATTACCTGTTCACAACGAGTTTCAATTGGAAAATTGGTTCATTGTCAACTGAGATTTTAGTGTGAATTGTTTTTACATATTTCATTGTAATTTGTAGTTTTTTTTTTCTTTGTTTTTTCTTCTTGTTTCACTTATGTTTCTGAATATTTAACACTGGATTTGCAATTTCGTTATATATCAACTAGCTTGCCACCCAGCGTTGTCTGGTCGTACAATACGCTTAAACATGATATCTTAATTTATGCAGATAAATAATATATATAAAATGATTATTCCTATATATAAATTCAAGTTTTACAATATCTTTTTTTTCTTTGTTAAATTGTTAGGTCAAAGTACAGAATAGTTACAAAACACCCGCCAGCCCGGTAACATAAGTGCCAATAAAATGATTTTTAATATCGAATTCAGCTAAATCCATAACAAGCAGCACTTAAATGAATGGTTTATTTTATTGTCACTACACTGTTATCATGTGATTAAAATTTTAGCAGACGAAAAATTGGGAGACAAAAGGATCAGGAGAACCGAAATAGTAATTTGAGCGGGTACGCATGGAAAAAAATACTAGAAATAACAATTTTGTTTTAGTAAGAAGAATAACGAAATAGTTATTTGTTCTTTCCTGGTAAATGCGTGCATAAATGAATAAAAGTGAAGCAAAAACAACAACAATAATAACAATGATAGTTAAACAGATAAGAAAATAATTTACGGTTCATTTCATTTCGAGTTTCCGGTCCGTCAACTAAAGCTTAAGTGCTAAAACGTTCTATCTATTGGTTTGTACTGAATTCATATTATTTTTATAACGTTCTGAAATCATTATTATATATTGGATAATAGCCAGTAGAGAATTGGTTCTGTAATAATAAGAAATCTTTATAAATTAAAATATAATATTTTATTTATCCGTATTTTATGACCTGGTTATGGTGAGCAGCCTGTTAGTATATATATATATATATATATATATATATATGTAATATTTTATAAAGTTTTAGTATATATAAGTAATATATAATATCAATAGTATATATAAATAATATATAATAAAAATGTTTTAGTATACGTAAATAATAGGATACAAAAATGTCATTGCGTATATGTGAATAACATACTATACTAAAACTCTGATAATCTTGCTTTGTTGTTTGTACGTTAAATGATTTTGATGGTGGGAGGCAGAGCAAATGGGATGAAAATTGGTGATAGGAGAAAATATAGGATGATTTAATCATGGGCAAATGAGTACTGATGGCGGGGGTGGGGGAGAATGGCGCGAATAAATAAATAAAAATTTTAGAAAGACGTTTGATTGAGTCAATAACAACTTTGTAATTTCTATTGATTCAGTTGCAGCTGCTTAAAGGATTAGTGCTGTTAGTCTAACCATTTACTTTTTTTTCTATTTATCTAATACACAACATAGAAACGTTAGTTCACATAACGTGTTCAGTATATTCTGAAAATCGTCCCCTGGTGACAATGACACTGTTTGCACGAAAGACAAATATTATTATGATGATGATTAAGGAAACCTGTTCTTGCAATAAAATGGAATGAGGATGGTAGAACTTGGAAAATACAATAATTGTTTTTCCATAAATCAATGTTTTATTGCTAAACATATTTTCACTTTTCTTTCGTACTTTTATTGACATATATTGGTCCCACCTGTTCTCTTGTCCATCTTGAAGCAATTTTGGCATGAAGCCATTTTTTAATTGCAGAAGGATAAAAGTGACAGCCCATCCTCGGGGTAAAATCTGTCTGAAATAACATACGCCCGCTGTTCAATAATGTACACACTGTAACTTAACATTAGCTTTCGATGTTTTAATGTGGTTTTCCCAGTCGATTCCAAAATGTGTGATGGCTTGAAAGACACATCACTCATTTGGTTCCTCTGCTTCGTCGAAGAAAAGGATCGAAAGTTTTGGAAAGAATTCTTCGTCATGATGCTGCTATTAAAATGTTGCACGTCTATGGAGGTGCTGCTCCCAACACTCTTTCTTGTCATGACAGAGTATAAAATTAACATCACAATCCAATTGGAATGATCTCCTTTTCTGCAGCTCCTTTTTCACAGCAATGATGTTGATAGCCTGCCTATATTTTATTGGTATTTTCATGGTAGCTGCTCTATTGAGCTTAAGTCTCTGGTTCACCCTCTGTAAGACGTTCGCAGCAAGAACTCGCCTAGTTGCAACCATTGCAAAACAATTGTCCAGTCTTTCACTGTGCATCTCTTGCTCAGTCAGTAGTGCCATGAGTTTGCCGACTGCAACCCCATACAGAGATGTAATATTTCCCTCCCTAAAAAAGGGGTTACCTGTCTGTTTTAGGTGGTGATCTGTTGTACCTTAGAACACGATTTAATATCAAAATCTTTTCCCACGTATTGCATGTGTGAAGTTACATAGAGATTCGTATCTGAAGATGGTCATCCCAGCCAGATTAATATGCCGTATTTATTTATCCGGTAATTTTTTTTTTAAGAGAAACAGTAGTTTGCTTGAAGCATTGTTTGTAAATAAATATATATAAGTGTATAAGAAAGGTTTAGTGATGTGACAGACAAACGAACGACTGTCTTGGTTATTTTATAAATCTTTGTATATCTACTTATTTTTTTCAAAATCATTCACATATGTAAATCAGTAAATATGGACTCACTGTTTAAATATAGCCAGGATGATAGATGTCTTTTGATAATTTCGAGAATATCGTCTCTTTTTCAAAAAGAACACAAACGAAAAGAATGCCAAAAACAAAAGAATTTTTTTTTTTAATTGCTTCGTTTATCGTTTGAAACTTTTCTAATACATAAAGACACACTTGAATGGCTTGCAGAGAAGGCTCAATGGTAATTAGGAAGTTGCTTACAATAGTATGCTTGCAGATGAAGGTGACATCATTAATGGATTCTGAATTAACACGGGTTTGGATGTCTAAACATGGAATCAGATATATACCCCATCCTTTATCATTTGGTATTATAAAATATGATACATACTTGGGAGTTTGTGCAGCAGAGATGAAGAGTATTTGTCTTCTACAAAGAGAAAATGGTGTAGGTCAGTGAGAATTCATCCCATACTCTCTATAACTGGGTCTACGGCACATTTCTCTTTTTTTATCACCACTCTCTCTCCATTCCCCACCTCACTCACTTTCTCCATTCCCCACCTCACTCACTCTCTCCATTCCCCACCTCACTCACTCTCTCCATTCCCCACCTCACTCACTCTCTCCATTCCCAACCTCACTCTCTCTCTCCATTCCCCACCTCACTCACTCTCTCCATTCCCCACCTCACTCACTCTCTCCATTCCCCAACTCACTCACTCTCTCCATTCCCCAACTCACTCACTCTCTCCATTCCCCAACTCACTCACTCTCTCCATTCCCCAACTCACTCACTCTCTCCATTCCCCAACTCACTCACTCTCTCAATTCCCCACCTTACTCACTCTCTCCATTCCCCACCTCACTCACTCTTTCCATTCCCCACCTCACTCTCTCTCTCCATTCCCCACCTCACTCTCTCTCTCCATTCCCCACCTCACTCTCTCTCTCCATTCCCCACCTTACTCACTCTCTCCATTCCCCACCTCACTCTCTCCCTCTCCATTCCCCACCTCACTCTCTCCCTCTCCATTCCCCACCTAACTCTCTCCCTCTCCATTCCCCACCTAACTCTCTCCCTCTCCATTCCCCACCTCACTCACTCTCTCCATTCCCCACCTCACTCACTCTCTCCATTCCCCACCTCACTCACTCTCTCCATTCCCCACCTCACTCACTCTCTCCATTCCTCACCTCACTCTCTCTCTCCATTCCCCACCTCACTCTCTCTCTCCATTCCCCACCTCACTCTCTCTCTCCATTCCCCACCTCACTCTCTCTCCATTCCCCACCTCACTCTCTCTCTCCATTCCCCACCTCACTCTCTCTCTCCATTCCCCACCTCACTCTCTCTCTCCATTCCCCACCTCACTCTCTCTCTCCATTCCCCACCTCACTCTCTCTCTCTCCATTCCCCACCTCACTCTCTCTCTCTCCATTCCCCACCTCACTCTCTCTCTCTCCATTCCCCATCTCACTCTCTCTCTCTCCATTCCCCACCTCACTCTCTCTCTCTCCATTCCCCACCTCACTCTCTCTCTCTCCATTCCCCACCTCACTCTCTCTCTCTCCATTCCCCACCTCACTCTCTCTCTCTCCATTCCCCACCTCACTCTCTCTCTCTCCATTCCCCACCTCACTCTCTCTCTCTCCATTCCCCACCTCACTCTCTCTCTCTCCATTCCCCACCTCACTCTCTCTCTCTCCATTCCCCACCTCACTCTCTCTCTCCATTCCCCACCTCACTCTCTCTCTCTCTCCATTCCCCACCTCACTCTCTCTCTCTCCATTCCCCACCTCACTCTCTCTCTCTCCATTCCCCCACCTCACTCTCTCTCTCTGCATTCCCCACCTCAATCTCTCTCTCTGCATTCCCCACCTCACTCTCTCTCTCCATTCCCCACCTCACTCTCTCTCTCCATTCCCCACCTCACTCTCTCTCTCTCCATTCCCCACCTCACTCTCTCTCTCTCCATTCCCCACCTCACTCTCTCTCTCTCCATTCCCCACCTCACTCTCTCTCTCTCCATTCCCCACCTCACTCTCTCTCTCTCCATTCCCCACCTCACTCTCTCTCTCTCCATTCCCCACCTCACTCTCTCTCTCTCCAACCTCACCTCTCTCTCTCTCCAACCCCACCTCTCTCTCTCTCTCTCCAACCCCACCTCTTTCTCTCTCTCCAACCCCACCTCTTTCTCTCTCTCCAACCCCACCTCTTTCTCTCTCTCCAACCCCACCTCTTTCTCTCTCTCCAACCCAACCTCTCTCTCTCTCTCCAGCCCCACCTCTCTCTCTCTCTCCAACCCCACCTCTCTCTCTCTCTCCAACCCCACCTCTCTCTCTCTCTCCAACCCCACCTCTCTCTCTCTCCAACCCCACCTCTCTCTCTCTCTCCAACCCCACCTCTCTCTCTCTCTCTCCAACCCCACCTCTCTCTCTCTCTCCAACCCCACCTCTCTCTCTCTCCAACCCCACCTCTCTCTCTCTCCAACCCCACCTCTCTCTCTCTCCAACCCCACCTCTCTCTCTCTCCAATCCTACCTCTCTCTCTCTCTCTCCATTCCCACCTCTCTCTCTCTCGCTTTTTATCCCTCACGTCTCTCTCTATCTCTCCATTCCCCACCTCACTCACTCTCTCCATTCCCCAACTCACTCACTCTCTCCATTCCCCACCTCACTCACTCTCTCCATTCCCCACCTCACTCACTCTCTCCATTCCCCACCTCACTCACTCTCTCCATTCCCCACCTCACTCACTCTCTCCATTCCCCACCTCACTCACTCTCTCCATTCCCCACCTCACTCACTCTCTCCATTCCCCACCTTACTCACTCTCTCCATTCCCCACCTTACTCACTCTCTCCATTCCCCACCTTACTCACTCTCTCCATTCCCCACCTTACTCACTCTCTCCATTCCCCACCTTACTCACTCTCTCCATTCCCCACCTTACTCACTCTCTCCATTCCCCACCTTACTCACTCTCTCCATTCCCCACCTTACTCTCTCTCTCCATTCCCCACCCCACTCTCTCTCTCTCTCCATTCCCCACCTCACTCTCTCTCTCTCTCCATTCCCCACCTCACTCTCTCTCTCTCTCCATTCCCCACCTCACTCTCTCTCTCTCTCCATTCCCCACCTCACTCTCTCTCTCTCTCCATTCCCCACCTCACTCTCTCTCTCTCCATTCCCCACCTCACTCTCTCTCTCTCCATTCCCCACCTCACTCTCTCTCTCTCCATTCCCCACCTCACTCTCTCTCTCTCCATTCCCCACCTCACTCTCTCTCTCTCCATTCCCCACCTCACTCTCTCTCTCTCCATTCCCCACCTCACTCTCTCTCTCTCCATTCCCCACCTCACTCTCTCTCTCTCCATTCCCCACCTCACTCTCTCTCTCTCCATTCCCCACCTCACTCTCTCTCTCTCCATTCCCCACCTCACTCTCTCTCTCTCTATTCCCCACCTCACTCTCTCTCTCTCTATTCCCCACCTCACTCTCTCTCTCTCTATTCCCCACCTCACTCTCTCTCTCTCTCTCCCTCCAACCCCACCTCTCTCTCCCTCCAACCCCACCTCTCTCTCCCTCCAACCCCACCTCTCTCTCCCTCCAACCCCACCTCTCTCTCCCTCCAACCCCACCTCTCTCTCCCTCCAACCCCACCTCTCTCTCCCTCCAACCCCACCTCTCTCTCCCTCCAACCCCACCTCTCTCTCCCTCCAACCCCACCTCTCTCTCTCTCCAACCCCACCTCTCTCTCTCTCCAACCCCACCTCTCTCTCTCTCCAACCCCACCTCTCTCTCTCTCCAATCCTACCTCTCTCTCTCTCTCTCTCTCTCCATTCCCACCTCTCTCTCTCTCTCTCGCTTTTTATCCCTCACGTCTCTCTCTCTCTCTCGCTTTTTATCCCTCACGTCTCTCTCTCTCGCTTTTTATCCCTCACGTCTCTCTCTCTCGCTTTTTATCCCTCACGTCTCTCTCTCTCGCTTTTTATCCCTCACGTCTCTCTCTCTCGCTTTTTATCCCTCACGTCTCTCTCTCTCGCTTTTTATCCCTCACGTCTCTCTGTCTCGCTGTTTATCCCTCACGTCTCTCTCTCTCGCTTTTTATCCCTCACGTCTCTCTCTCTCGCTTTTTATCCCTCACGTCTCTCTCTCTCGCTTTTTATCCCTCACGTCTCTCTCTCTCGCTCTTTATTCCCTCGCGTCTCTCTCTCTCTCGCTCTTTATTCCCTCACGTCTCTCTCTCTCTCGCTTTTTATCCCTCACGTCTCTCTCTCTCGCTTTTTATCCCTCACGTCTCTCTCTCTCGCTTTTTATCCCTCACGTCTCTCTCTCTCTAGCTTTTTATCCCTCACGTCTCTCTCTCTCTCGCTTTTTATCCCTCACGTCTCTCTCTCTCTCGCTTTTTATCCCTCACGTCTCTCTCTCTCTCGCTTTTTATCCCTCACGTCTCTCTCTCTCTCGCTTTTTATCCCTCACGTCTCTCTCTCTCTCGCTTTTTATCCCTCACGTCTCTCTCTCTCTCGCTTTTTATCCCTCACGTCTCTCTCTCTCTAGCTTTTTATCCCTCACGTCTCTCTCTCTCTCTCTCGCTTTTTATCCCTCACGTCTCTCTCTCTCTCTCTCGCTTTTTATCCCTCACGTCTCTCTCTCTCTCGCTTTTTATCCCTCACGTCTCTCTCTCTCGCTTTTTATCCCTCACGTCTCTCTCTCTCGCTTTTTATCCCTCACGTCTCTCTCTCTCGCTTTTTATCCCTCACGTCTCTCTCTCTCGCTTTTTATCCCTCACGTCTCTCTCTCTCTCGCTTTTTATCCCTCACGTCTCTCTCTCTCTCGCTTTTTATCCCTCACGTCTCTCTCTCTCTCGCTTTTTATCCCTCACGTCTCTCTCTCTCTCGCTTTTTATCCCTCACGTCTCTCTCTCTCTCTCTCGCTTTTTATCCCTCACGTCTCTCTCTCTCTCTCTCGCTTTTTATCCCTCACGTCTCTCTCTCTCTCTCTCTCGCTTTTTATCCCTCACGTCTCTCTCTCTCTCGCTTTTTATCCCTCACGTCTCTCTCTCTCGCTCTTTATCCCTCACGTCTCTCTCTCTCGCTTTTTATCCCTCACGTCTCTCTCTCTCGCTTTTTATCCCTCACGTCTCTCTCTCTCGCTTTTTATCCCTCACGTCTCTCTCTCTCGCTTTTTATCCCTCACGTCTCTCTCTCTCGCTTTTTATCCCTCACGTCTCTCTCTCTCGCTTTTTATCCCTCACGTCTCTCTCTCTCGCTTTTTATCCCTCACGTCTCTCTCTCTCGCTTTTTATCCCTCACGTCTCTCTCTCTCGCTTTTTATCCCTCACGTCCCTCTCTCTCTCTCGCTCTTTATCCCTCACGTCTCTCTCTCTCTCTCTCGCTCTTTATTCCTCACGTCTCTCTCTCTCTCTCTCTCGCTCTTTATTCCTCACGTCTCTCTCTCTCGCTCTTTATCCCTTACGTCTCTCTCTCTCTCGCTCTTTATCCCTCACGTCTCTCTCTCTCTCGCTCTTTATCCCTCACGTCTCTCTCTCTCGCTCTTTATCCCTCACGTCTCTCTCTCTCTCGCTTTTTATCCCTCACGTCTCTCTCTCTCTCGCTTTTTATCCCTCACGTCTCTCTCTCTCTCGCTTTTTATCCCTCACGTCTCTCTCTCTCTCGCTTTTTATCCCTCACGTCTCTCTCTCTCTCACTCGCTTTTTATCCCTCACGTCTCTCTCTCTCTCTCTCTCTCGCTTTTTATCCCTCACGTCTCTCTCTCTCTCTCTCTCTCGCTTTTTATCCCTCACGTCTCTCTCTCTCTCTCTCTCTCGCTTTTTATCCCTCACGTCTCTCTCTCTCTCTCTCGCTTTTTATCCCTCACGTCTCTCTCTCTCTCTCTCGCTTTTTATCCCTCACGTCTCTCTCTCTCTCGCTTTTTATCCCTCACGTCTCTCTCTCTCTCGCTTTTTATCCCTCACGTCTCTCTCTCTCTCGCTTTTTATCCCTCACGTCTCTCTCTCTCTCGCTTTTTATCCCTCACGTCTCTCTCTCTCTCGCTTTTTATCCCTCACGTCTCTCTCTCTCTCTCTCGCTTTTTATCCCTCACGTCTCTCTCTCTCTCGCTTTTTATCCCTCACGTCTCTCTCTCTCTCGCTTTTTATCCCTCACGTCTCCCTCTCTCTCGCTTTTTATCCCTCACATCTCTCTCTCTCTCTCGCTTTTTATCCCTCACGTCTCTCTCTCTCTCTCGCTTTTTATCCCTCACGTCTCTCTCTCTCTCGCTTTTTATCCCTCACGTCTCTCTCTCTCTCGCTTTTTATCCCTCACGTCTCTCTCTCTCTCGCTTTTTATCCCTCACGTCTCTCTCTCTCTCTCTCGCTTTTTATCCCTCACGTCTCTCTCTCTCTCTCTCTCGCTCTTTATTCCCTCACGTCTCTCTCTCTCTCGCTTTTTATCCCTCACGTCTCTCTCTCTCTCGCTTTTTATCCCTCACGTCTCTCTCTCTCTCGCTTTTTATCCCTCACGTCTCTCTCTCTCGCTTTTTATCCCTCACGTCTCTCTCTCTCTCGCTTTTTATCCCTCACGTCTCTCTCTCTCTCGCTTTTTATCCCTCACGTCTCTCTCTCTCTCGCTTTTTATCCCTCACGTCTCTCTCTCTCTCGCTTTTTATCCCTCACGTCTCTCTCTCTCTCGCTTTTTATCCCTCACGTCTCTCTCTCTCGCTTTTTATCCCTCACGTCTCTCTCTCTCGCTTTTTATCCCTCACGTCTCTCTCTCTCGCTTTTTATCCCTCACGTCTCTCTCTCTCGCTTTTTATCCCTCACGTCTCTCTCTCTCGCTTTTTATCCCTCACGTCTCTCTCTCTCGCTTTTTATCCCTCACGTCTCTCTCTCTCGCTTTTTATCCCTCACGTCTCTCTCTCTCTCGCTTTTTATCCCTCACGTCTCTCTCTCTCTCGCTTTTTATCCCTCACGTCTCTCTCTCTCTCGCTTTTTATCCCTCACGTCTCTCTCTCTCTCGCTTTTTATCCCTCACGTCTCTCTCTCTCGCTTTTTATCCCTCACGTCTCTCTCTCTCTCGCTTTTTATCCCTCACGTCTCTCTCTCTCTCGCTTTTTATCCCTCACGTCTCTCTCTCTCGCTTTTTATCCCTCACGTCTCTCTCTCTCGCTTTTTATCCCTCACGTCTCTCTCTCTCGCTTTTTATCCCTCACGTCTCTCTCTCTCGCTTTTTATCCCTCACGTCTCTCTCTCTCTCGCTTTTTATCCCTCACGTCTCTCTCTCTCTCGCTTTTTATCCCTCACGTCTCTCTCTCTCTCGCTTTTTATCCCTCACGTCTCTCTCTCTCTCGCTTTTTATCCCTCACGTCTCTCTCTCTCTCGCTTTTTATCCCTCACGTCTCTCTCTCTCTCGCTTTTTATCCCTCACGTCTCTCTCTCTCTCGCTTTTTATCCCTCACGTCTCTCTCTCTCTCGCTTTTTATCCCTCACGTCTCTCTCTCTCTCTCGCTTTTTATCCCTCACGTCTCTCTCTCTCTCTCTCTCTCTCTCTCGCTTTTTATCCCTCACGTCTCTCTCTCTCGCTTTTTATCCCTCACGTCTCTCTCTCTCTCGCTTTTTATCCCTCACGTCTCTCTCTCTCTCGCTTTTTATCCCTCACGTCTCTCTCTCTCGCTTTTTATCCCTCACGTCTCTCTCTCTCGCTTTTTATCCCTCACGTCTCTCTCTCTCGCTTTTTATCCCTCACGTCTCTCTCTCTCGCTTTTTATCCCTCACGTCTCTCTCTCTCGCTTTTTATCCCTCACGTCTCTCTCTCTCGCTTTTTATCCCTCACGTCTCTCTCTCTCGCTTTTTATCCCTCACGTCTCTCTCTCTCGCTTTTTATCCCTCACGTCTCTCTCTCTCGCTTTTTATCCCTCACGTCTCTCTCTCTCTCGCTTTTTATCCCTCACGTCTCTCTCTCTCTCGCTTTTTATCCCTCACGTCTCTCTCTCTCTCGCTTTTTATCCCTCACGTCTCTCTCTCTCTCTCTCTCGCTTTTTATCCCTCACGTCTCTCTCTCTCTCACTTTTTATCCCTCACGTCTCTCTCTCTCTCGCTTTTTATCCCTCACGTCTCTCTCTCTCGCTTTTTATCCCTCACGTCTCTCTCTCTCGCTTTTTATCCCTCACGTCTCTCTCTCTCGCTTTTTATCCCTCACGTCTCTCTCTCTCGCTTTTTATCCCTCACGTCTCTCTCTCTCGCTTTTTATCCCTCACGTCTCTCTCTCTCTCGCTTTTTATCCCTCACGTCTCTCTCTCTCTCGCTTTTTATCCTTCACGTCTCTCTCTCTCTCGCTTTTTATCCCTCACGTCTCTCTCTCTCTCTCTCGCTTTTTATCCCTCACGTCTCTCTCTCTCTCTCTCGCTTTTTATCCCTCACGTCTCTCTCTCTCTCTCTCTCGCTTTTTATCCTTCACGTCTCTCTCTCTCTCGCTTTTTATCCCTCACGTCTCTCTCTCTCGCTCTTTATCCCTCACGTCTCTCTCTCTCGCTCTTTATCCCTCACGTCTCTCTCTCTCGCTCTTTATCCCTCACGTCTCTCTCTCTCGCTCTTTATCCCTCACGTCTCTCTCTCTCGCTTTTTATCCCTCACGTCTCTCTCTCTCGCTTTTTATCCCTCACGTCTCTCTCTCTCGCTTTTTATCCCTCACGTCTATCTCTCTCGCTTTTTATCCCTCACGTCTCTCTCTCTCGCTTTTTATCCCTCACGTCTCTCTCTCTCGCTTTTTATCCCTCACGTCTCTCTCTCTCGCTTTTTATCCCTCACGTCTCTCTCTCTCGCTTTTTATCCCTCACGTCTCTCTCTCTCGCTTTTTATCCCTCACGTCTCTCTCTCTCGCTTTTTATCCCTCACGTCTCTCTCTCTCGCTTTTTATCCCTCACGTCTCTCTCTCTCGCTTTTTATCCCTCACGTCTCTCTCTCTCGCTTTTTATCCCTCACGTCTCTCTCTCTCTCTCTCGCTCTTTATCCCTCACGTCTCTCTCTCTCTCTCTCGCTCTTTATCCCTCACGTCTCTCTCTCTCTCTCTCTCTCACTTTTTATCCCTCACGTCTCTCTCTCTCTCGCTTTTTATCCCTCACGTCTCTCTCTCTCGCTTTTTATCCCTCACGTCTCTCTCTCTCGCTTTTTATCCCTCACGTCTCTCTCTCTCGCTTTTTATCCCTCACGTCTCTCTCTTTCGCTTTTTATCCCTCACGTCTCTCTCTCTCGCTTTTTATCCCTCACGTCTCTCTCTCTCTCGCTTTTTATCCCTCACGTCTCTCTCTCTCTCGCTTTTTATCCTTCACGTCTCTCTCTCTCGCTTTTTATCCCTCACGTCTCTCTCTCTCTCTCTCGCTTTTTATCCCTCACGTCTCTCTCTCTCTCTCTCTCGCTTTTTATCCCTCACGTCTCTCTCTCTCTCGCTTTTTATCCCTCACGTCTCTCTCTCTCGCTCTTTATCCCTCACGTCTCTCTCTCTCGCTCTTTATCCCTCACGTCTCTCTCTCTCGCTCTTTATCCCTCACGTCTCTCTCTCTCGCTCTTTATCCCTCACGTCTCTCTCTCTCGCTTTTTATCCCTCACGTCTCTCTCTCTCGCTTTTTATCCCTCACGTCTCTCTCTCTCGCTTTTTATCCCTCACGTCTATCTCTCTCGCTTTTTATCCCTCACGTCTCTCTCTCTCGCTTTTTATCCCTCACGTCTCTCTCTCTCGCTTTTTATCCCTCACGTCTCTCTCTCTCGCTTTTTATCCCTCACGTCTCTCTCTCTCGCTTTTTATCCCTCACGTCTCTCTCTCTCGCTTTTTATCCCTCACGTCTCTCTCTCTCGCTTTTTATCCCTCACGTCTCTCTCTCTCGCTTTTTATCCCTCACGTCTCTCTCTCTCGCTTTTTATCCCTCACGTCTCTCTCTCTCTCTCTCGCTCTTTATCCCTCACGTCTCTCTCTCTCTCTCTCGCTCTTTATTCCTCACGTCTCTCTCTCTCTCTCTCTCTCGCTCTTTATTCCTCACGTCTCTCTCTCTCTCGCTCTTTATTCCTCACGTCTCTCTCTCTCGCTCTTTATCCCTCACGTCTCTCTCTCTCTCGCTCTTTATCCCTCACGTCTCTCTCTCTCTCGCTCTTTATCCCTCACGTCTCTCTCTCTCGCTCTTTATCCCTCACGTCTCTCTCTCTCTCGCTTTTTATCCCTCACGTCTCTCTCTCTCTCGCTTTTTATCCCTCACGTCTCTCTCTCTCTCGCTTTTTATCCCTCACGTCTCTCTCTCTCTCACTCGCTTTTTATCCCTCACGTCTCTCTCTCTCTCTCTCTCTCTCTCGCTTTTTATCCCTCACGTCTCTCTCTCTCTCGCTTTTTATCCCTCACGTCTCTCTCTCTCTCGCTTTTTATCCCTCACGTCTCTCTCTCTCTCTCTCTCTCGCTTTTTATCCCTCACGTCTCTCTCTCTCTCTCTCGCTTTTTATCCCTCACGTCTCTCTCTCTCTCTCTCGCTTTTTATCCCTCACGTCTCTCTCTCTCTCGCTTTTTATCCCTCACGTCTCTCTCTCTCTCGCTTTTTATCCCTCACGTCTCTCTCTCTCTCGCTTTTTATCCCTCACGTCTCTCTCTCTCTCGCTTTTTATCCCTCACGTCTCTCTCTCTCTCGCTTTTTATCCCTCACGTCTCTCTCTCTCTCTCTCGCTTTTTATCCCTCACGTCTCTCTCTCTCTCGCTTTTTATCCCTCACGTCTCTCTCTCTCTCGCTTTTTATCCCTCACGTCTCTCTCTCTCTCGCTTTTTATCCCTCACGTCTCTCTCTCTCTCTCTCGCTTTTTATCCCTCACGTCTCTCTCTCTCTCGCTTTTTATCCCTCACGTCTCTCTCTCTCTCGCTTTTTATCCCTCACGTCTCTCTCTCTCGCTTTTTATCCCTCACGTCTCTCTCTCTCTCGCTTTTTATCCCTCACGTCTCTCTCTCTCTCTCTCGCTTTTTATCCCTCACGTCTCTCTGTCTCTCTCTCTCGCTTTTTATCCCTCACGTCTCTCTCTCTCTCGCTTTTTATCCCTCACGTCTCTCTCTCTCGCTTTTTATCCCTCACGTCTCTCTCTCTCGCTTTTTATCCCTCACGTCTCTCTCTCTCGCTTTTTATCCCTCACGTCTCTCTCTCTCGCTTTTTATCCCTCACGTCTCTCTCTCTCGCTTTTTATCCCTCACGTCTCTCTCTCTCGCTTTTTATCCCTCACGTCTCTCTCTCTCTCTCTCGCTCTTTATCCCTCACGTCTCTCTCTCTCTCTCTCGCTCTTTATCCCTCACGTCTCTCTCTCTCTCTCTCTCTCACTTTTTATCCCTCACGTCTCTCTCTCTCTCGCTTTTTATCCCTCACGTCTCTCTCTCTCGCTTTTTATCCCTCACGTCTCTCTCTCTCGCTTTTTATCCCTCACGTCTCTCTCTCTCGCTTTTTATCCCTCACGTCTCTCTCTTTCGCTTTTTATCCCTCACGTCTCTCTCTCTCGCTTTTTATCCCTCACGTCTCTCTCTCTCTCGCTTTTTATCCCTCACGTCTCTCTCTCTCTCGCTTTTTATCCTTCACGTCTCTCTCTCTCGCTTTTTATCCCTCACGTCTCTCTCTCTCTCTCTCGCTTTTTATCCCTCACGTCTCTCTCTCTCTCTCTCTCGCTTTTTATCCCTCACGTCTCTCTCTCTCTCGCTTTTTATCCCTCACGTCTCTCTCTCTCGCTCTTTATCCCTCACGTCTCTCTCTCTCGCTCTTTATCCCTCACGTCTCTCTCTCTCGCTCTTTATCCCTCACGTCTCTCTCTCTCGCTCTTTATCCCTCACGTCTCTCTCTCTCGCTTTTTATCCCTCACGTCTCTCTCTCTCGCTTTTTATCCCTCACGTCTATCTCTCTCGCTTTTTATCCCTCACGTCTCTCTCTCTCGCTTTTTATCCCTCACGTCTCTCTCTCTCGCTTTTTATCCCTCACGTCTCTCTCTCTCGCTTTTTATCCCTCACGTCTCTCTCTCTCGCTTTTTATCCCTCACGTCTCTCTCTCTCGCTTTTTATCCCTCACGTCTCTCTCTCTCGCTTTTTATCCCTCACGTCTCTCTCTCTCGCTTTTTATCCCTCACGTCTCTCTCTCTCGCTTTTTATCCCTCACGTCTCTCTCTCTCTCTCTCGCTCTTTATCCCTCACGTCTCTCTCTCTCTCTCTCGCTCTTTATTCCTCACGTCTCTCTCTCTCTCTCTCTCTCGCTCTTTATTCCTCACGTCTCTCTCTCTCTCGCTCTTTATTCCTCACGTCTCTCTCTCTCGCTCTTTATCCCTCACGTCTCTCTCTCTCTCGCTCTTTATCCCTCACGTCTCTCTCTCTCTCGCTCTTTATCCCTCACGTCTCTCTCTCTCGCTCTTTATCCCTCACGTCTCTCTCTCTCTCGCTTTTTATCCCTCACGTCTCTCTCTCTCTCGCTTTTTATCCCTCACGTCTCTCTCTCTCTCGCTTTTTATCCCTCACGTCTCTCTCTCTCTCACTCGCTTTTTATCCCTCACGTCTCTCTCTCTCTCTCTCTCTCTCTCGCTTTTTATCCCTCACGTCTCTCTCTCTCTCGCTTTTTATCCCTCACGTCTCTCTCTCTCTCGCTTTTTATCCCTCACGTCTCTCTCTCTCTCTCTCTCGCTTTTTATCCCTCACGTCTCTCTCTCTCTCTCTCGCTTTTTATCCCTCACGTCTCTCTCTCTCTCTCTCGCTTTTTATCCCTCACGTCTCTCTCTCTCTCGCTTTTTATCCCTCACGTCTCTCTCTCTCTCGCTTTTTATCCCTCACGTCTCTCTCTCTCTCGCTTTTTATCCCTCACGTCTCTCTCTCTCTCGCTTTTTATCCCTCACGTCTCTCTCTCTCTCGCTTTTTATCCCTCACGTCTCTCTCTCTCTCTCTCGCTTTTTATCCCTCACGTCTCTCTCTCTCTCGCTTTTTATCCCTCACGTCTCTCTCTCTCTCGCTTTTTATCCCTCACGTCTCTCTCTCTCTCGCTTTTTATCCCTCACGTCTCTCTCTCTCTCTCTCGCTTTTTATCCCTCACGTCTCTCTCTCTCTCGCTTTTTATCCCTCACGTCTCTCTCTCTCTCGCTTTTTATCCCTCACGTCTCTCTCTCTCTCTCTCGCTTTTTATCCCTCACGTCTCTCTCTCTCTCGCTTTTTATCCCTCACGTCTCTCTCTCTCGCTTTTTATCCCTCACGTCTCTCTCTCTCTCGCTTTTTATCCCTCACGTCTCTCTCTCTCTCGCTTTTTATCCCTCACGTCTCTCTCTCTCGCTTTTTATCCCTCACGTCTCTCTCTCTCGCTTTTTATCCCTCACGTCTCTCTCTCTCGCTTTTTATCCCTCACGTCTCTCTCTCTCGCTTTTTATCCCTCACGTCTCTCTCTCTCTCGCTTTTTATCCCTCACGTCTCTCTCTCTCTCGCTTTTTATCCCTCACGTCTCTCTCTCTCTCGCTTTTTATCCCTCACGTCTCTCTCTCTCTCGCTTTTTATCCCTCACGTCTCTCTCTCTCTCGCTTTTTATCCCTCACGTCTCTCTCTCTCTCGCTTTTTATCCCTCACGTCTCTCTCTCTCTCGCTTTTTATCCCTCACGTCTCTCTCTCTCTCGCTTTTTATCCCTCACGTCTCTCTCTCTCTCTCGCTTTTTATCCCTCACGTCTCTCTCTCTCTCTCTCTCTCGCTTTTTATCCCTCACGTCTCTCTCTCTCGCTTTTTATCCCTCACGTCTCTCTCTCTCTCGCTTTTTATCCCTCACGTCTCTCTCTCTCTCGCTTTTTATCCCTCACGTCTCTCTCTCTCGCTTTTTATCCCTCACGTCTCTCTCTCTCGCTTTTTATCCCTCACGTCTCTCTCTCTCGCTTTTTATCCCTCACGTCTCTCTCTCTCGCTTTTTATCCCTCACGTCTCTCTCTCTCGCTTTTTATCCCTCACGTCTCTCTCTCTCGCTTTTTATCCCTCACGTCTCTCTCTCTCGCTTTTTATCCCTCACGTCTCTCTCTCTCGCTTTTTATCCCTCACGTCTCTCTCTCTCGCTTTTTATCCCTCACGTCTCTCTCTCTCTCGCTTTTTATCCCTCACGTCTCTCTCTCTCTCGCTTTTTATCCCTCACGTCTCTCTCTCTCTCGCTTTTTATCCCTCACGTCTCTCTCTCTCTCTCTCTCGCTTTTTATCCCTCACGTCTCTCTCTCTCTCACTTTTTATCCCTCACGTCTCTCTCTCTCTCGCTTTTTATCCCTCACGTCTCTCTCTCTCGCTTTTTATCCCTCACGTCTCTCTCTCTCGCTTTTTATCCCTCACGTCTCTCTCTCTCGCTTTTTATCCCTCACGTCTCTCTCTCTCGCTTTTTATCCCTCACGTCTCTCTCTCTCTCGCTTTTTATCCCTCACGTCTCTCTCTCTCTCGCTTTTTATCCTTCACGTCTCTCTCTCTCTCGCTTTTTATCCCTCACGTCTCTCTCTCTCTCTCTCGCTTTTTATCCCTCACGTCTCTCTCTCTCTCTCTCGCTTTTTATCCCTCACGTCTCTCTCTCTCTCTCTCTCGCTTTTTATCCTTCACGTCTCTCTCTCTCTCGCTTTTTATCCCTCACGTCTCTCTCTCTCGCTCTTTATCCCTCACGTCTCTCTCTCTCGCTCTTTATCCCTCACGTCTCTCTCTCTCGCTCTTTATCCCTCACGTCTCTCTCTCTCGCTCTTTATCCCTCACGTCTCTCTCTCTCGCTTTTTATCCCTCACGTCTCTCTCTCTCGCTTTTTATCCCTCACGTCTCTCTCTCTCGCTTTTTATCCCTCACGTCTATCTCTCTCGCTTTTTATCCCTCACGTCTCTCTCTCTCGCTTTTTATCCCTCACGTCTCTCTTTCTCGCTTTTTATCCCTCACGTCTCTCTCTCTCGCTTTTTATCCCTCACGTCTCTCTCTCTCGCTTTTTATCCCTCACGTCTCTCTCTCTTGCTTTTTATCCCTCACGTCTCTCTCTCTCGCTTTTTATCCCTCACGTCTCTCTCTCTCGCTTTTTATCCCTCACGTCTCTCTCTCTCGCTTTTTATCCCTCACGTCTCTCTCTCTCGCTTTTTATCCCTCACGTCTCTCTCTCTCTCTCTCGCTCTTTATCCCTCACGTCTCTCTCTCTCTCTCTCGCTCTTTATCCCTCACGTCTCTCTCTCTCTCTCTCTCTCACTTTTTATCCCTCACGTCTCTCTCTCTCTCGCTTTTTATCCCTCACGTCTCTCTCTCTCGCTTTTTATCCCTCACGTCTCTCTCTCTCGCTTTTTATCCCTCACGTCTCTCTCTCTCGCTTTTTATCCCTCACGTCTCTCTCTTTCGCTTTTTATCCCTCACGTCTCTCTCTCTCGCTTTTTATCCCTCACGTCTCTCTCTCTCTCGCTTTTTATCCCTCACGTCTCTCTCTCTCTCGCTTTTTATCCTTCACGTCTCTCTCTCTCGCTTTTTATCCCTCACGTCTCTCTCTCTCTCTCTCGCTTTTTATCCCTCACGTCTCTCTCTCTCTCTCTCTCGCTTTTTATCCCTCACGTCTCTCTCTCTCTCGCTTTTTATCCCTCACGTCTCTCTCTCTCGCTCTTTATCCCTCACGTCTCTCTCTCTCGCTCTTTATCCCTCACGTCTCTCTCTCTCGCTCTTTATCCCTCACGTCTCTCTCTCTCGCTCTTTATCCCTCACGTCTCTCTCTCTCGCTTTTTATCCCTCACGTCTCTCTCTCTCGCTTTTTATCCCTCACGTCTCTCTCTCTCGCTTTTTATCCCTCACGTCTATCTCTCTCGCTTTTTATCCCTCACGTCTCTCTCTCTCGCTTTTTATCCCTCACGTCTCTCTCTCTCGCTTTTTATCCCTCACGTCTCTCTCTCTCGCTTTTTATCCCTCACGTCTCTCTCTCTCGCTTTTTATCCCTCACGTCTCTCTCTCTCGCTTTTTATCCCTCACGTCTCTCTCTCTCGCTTTTTATCCCTCACGTCTCTCTCTCTCGCTTTTTATCCCTCACGTCTCTCTCTCTCGCTTTTTATCCCTCACGTCTCTCTCTCTCTCTCTCGCTCTTTATCCCTCACGTCTCTCTCTCTCTCTCTCGCTCTTTATTCCTCACGTCTCTCTCTCTCTCTCTCTCTCGCTCTTTATTCCTCACGTCTCTCTCTCTCTCGCTCTTTATTCCTCACGTCTCTCTCTCTCGCTCTTTATCCCTCACGTCTCTCTCTCTCTCGCTCTTTATCCCTCACGTCTCTCTCTCTCTCGCTCTTTATCCCTCACGTCTCTCTCTCTCGCTCTTTATCCCTCACGTCTCTCTCTCTCTCGCTTTTTATCCCTCACGTCTCTCTCTCTCTCGCTTTTTATCCCTCACGTCTCTCTCTCTCTCGCTTTTTATCCCTCACGTCTCTCTCTCTCTCACTCGCTTTTTATCCCTCACGTCTCTCTCTCTCTCTCTCTCTCTCTCGCTTTTTATCCCTCACGTCTCTCTCTCTCTCGCTTTTTATCCCTCACGTCTCTCTCTCTCTCGCTTTTTATCCCTCACGTCTCTCTCTCTCTCTCTCTCTCGCTTTTTATCCCTCACGTCTCTCTCTCTCTCTCTCGCTTTTTATCCCTCACGTCTCTCTCTCTCTCTCTCGCTTTTTATCCCTCACGTCTCTCTCTCTCTCGCTTTTTATCCCTCACGTCTCTCTCTCTCTCGCTTTTTATCCCTCACGTCTCTCTCTCTCTCGCTTTTTATCCCTCACGTCTCTCTCTCTCTCGCTTTTTATCCCTCACGTCTCTCTCTCTCTCGCTTTTTATCCCTCACGTCTCTCTCTCTCTCTCTCGCTTTTTATCCCTTACGTCTCTCTCTCTCTCGCTTTTTATCCCTCACGTCTCTCTCTCTCTCGCTTTTTATCCCTCACGTCTCTCTCTCTCTCGCTTTTTATCCCTCACGTCTCTCTCTCTCTCTCTCGCTTTTTATCCCTCACGTCTCTCTCTCTCTCGCTTTTTATCCCTCACGTCTCTCTCTCTCTCGCTTTTTATCCCTCACGTCTCTCTCTCTCGCTTTTTATCCCTCACGTCTCTCTCTCTCTCGCTTTTTATCCCTCACGTCTCTCTCTCTCTCTCTCGCTTTTTATCCCTCACGTCTCTCTGTCTCTCTCTCTCGCTTTTTATCCCTCACGTCTCTCTCTCTCTCGCTTTTTATCCCTCACGTCTCTCTCTCTCGCTTTTTATCCCTCACGTCTCTCTCTCTCGCTTTTTATCCCTCACGTCTCTCTCTCTCGCTTTTTATCCCTTCACGTCTCTCTCTCTCGCTTTTTATCCCTCACGTCTCTCTCTCTCGCTTTTTATCCCTCACGTCTCTCTCTCTCGCTTTTTATCCCTCACGTCTCTCTCTCTCGCTTTTTATCCCTCACGTCTCTCTCTCTCGCTTTTTATCCCTCACGTCTCTCTCTCTCGCTTTTTATCCCTCACGTCTCTCTCTCTCGCTTTTTATCCCTCACGTCTCTCTCTCTCGCTTTTTATCCCTCACGTCTCTCTCTCTCGCTTTTTATCCCTCACGTCTCTCTCTCTCGCTTTTTATCCCTCACGTCTCTCTCTCTCGCTTTTTATCCCTCACGTCTCTCTCTCTCTCTCGCTCTTTATTCCTCACGTCTCTCTCTCTCTCTCTCGCTCTTTATTCCTCACGTCTCTCTCTCTCTCTCGCTCTTTATTCCTCACGTCTCTCTCTCTCTCTCGCTCTTTATCCCTCACGTCTCTCTCTCTCTCGCTCTTTATCCCTCACGTCTCTCTCTCTCTCGCTCTTTATCCCTCACGTCTCTCTCTCTCTCGCTCTTTATCCCTCACGTCTCTCTCTCTCTCACTTTTTATCCCTCACGTCTCTCTCTCTCTCACTTTTTATCCCTCACGTCTCTCTCTGTCTCGCTTTTTATCCCTCACGTCTCTCTCTCTCGCTCTTTATCCCTCACGTCTCTCTCTCTCTCTCGCTCTTTATTCCTCACGTCTCTCTCTCTCTCGCTCTTTATTCCTCACGTCTCTCTCTCTCTCGCTTTTTATCCCTCACGTCTCTCTCTCTCTCTCGCTTTTTATCCCTCACGTCTCTCTCTCTCTCTCGCTTTTTATCCCTCACGTCTCTCTCTCTCTCTCTCGCTTTTTTTCCCTCACGTATCTCTCTCTCTCTCTCTCTCGCTTTTTATCCCTCACGTCTCTCTCTCTCTCTCGCTTTTTATCCATCACGTCTCTCTCTCTCTCTCTCTCGCTTTTTATCCCTCACGTCTCTCTCTCTCTCTCTCTCGCTTTTTATCCCTCACGTCTCTCTCTCTCTCTCTCGCTTTTTATCCCTCACGTCTCTCTCTCTCTCTCGCTTTTTATCCCTCACGTCTCTCTCTCTCGCTTTTTATCCCTCACGTCTCTCTCTCTCGCTTTTTATCCCTCACGTCTCTCTCTCTCGCTTTTTATCCCTCACGTCTCTCTCTCTCGCTTTTTATCCCTCACGTCTCTCTCTCTCTCGCTTTTTATCCCTCACGTCTCTCTCTCTCTCACTCTTTATTCCTCACGTCTCTCTCTCTCTCGCTTTTTATCCCTCACGTCTCTCTCTCTCGCTTTTTATTCCCTCACGTCTCTCTCTCTCGCTTTTTATCCCTCACGTCTCTCTCTCTCTCTCTCTCGCTCTTTATTCCCTCACGTCTCTCTCTCTCTCGCTTTTTATCCTTCACGTGTCTCTCTCTCTCTCTCTCTTTATTCCCTCCTCTTTCCATCCATCCCTTTCTTTCGCTCTCTTTCAATTTTTCTCTCCGTGTAACCACAGGTTTGGCCCTTTATGGCCTTCCAGTGCTGAATGCCGTTCAATTCCATTCCAGTCATCATTGGGAAAATCAGGAGGTCACATCTAAAAGCCAGTTAGCGTTTGGTTTTTATCTTACAGATATTTCTATCTTTGATGACGAACACGAGTTGATTTAGCGAGATAGTTTCTTTTTTCTTTTACAAGCATCCTCGCACCTCTATAAAAGGCTTCGTCCGTTCGTTCGTCCATAGATTCGTCTGTTAAATCAAATACACATGTTATTTTAAATGTCTCCTAGAATATCTATAGGAGGTTCTGTCTGTATATCAGCGTGTCGCGGCTATGTTTAAAATAGAATTTTCATTAGTCTGTCACACTTATATTTGAAGCAGCATTATATACGTTGCGTAAGGTTGAAGTAACATTATGCTTGCCGATTAAATGGATGCATCTTAAAATTGTCTTGTCTTTTTTTATTATTATTTGTATTCTGAAATAAAAACTTTATAAATTTTGATTGCGTCTTTGTGCTGCCATGGATTCAGGTCGTTAAATCCTGTATAATTGCAATCACAACTCTGTCAACCTTGTTTATCCGATGGCAAAGTCTAAACTAAGCCGTCCTGAATCCTGTTGAAAGATTTTGCAAACAATAAAAGCTTAATACACTGGACCTTAAAAGTGCTGTAAGATTCAGGCAGTCACCATATATTTATATTCTGATAGTTCCCCTTTTATCAAGGCCTAAAGCCACTGGAAGATAAGGGTTAGTGAGATTTTCAGTTGGAAGATGGAACGGTACTATGAAAGGATTAAGATCTATAATTAATTCACAGGACCACTCTGTATTTATCTCCCTCCTATGGCGAGATGATGTGACACAGGGGTCGGAAAGTGAGATTTTGAAGAGTTAATGCTAGAGCGGAAGAGCGCTCTGGCCTGCAAAAACTGCCTAAACCACCCCATCGGTATTTCCCAATAGGAGCGCCTCAGGCGATTAGCGATAAACTAATACCTTCTGAATAAGCGAGAAGGCAAGGCCTAGGAGAGTGAACCTTCTAAAACTGCACAAACTTACAAGACTAAAACTATACTTCAGTCAACAGGGTAAAAACCATCTCAACAATGGACTAGACTCTGGTGGCTTTGAGGTCGTGGGAGGATAGCTTGACAGTTGCTTCTCGACATTGGGCTTAAATACGACCATGCTGAAGCCTGTAGGGAAATTCCAACAATAACATGCTATATGGGTGGGAAGTTCTTGGAAAGAAACTCTATTTATAGAAGTTTCATTTAATTTTAAATACACAGATGGAAAAATGGAAGTTCTTTGCAATGTTGGAATAAAAACAAGTTTTATGTGGGTTAGAGTCCATGCAAAATATTTTAAATGAGAAATTAAAAAATAGTATACATTCCTGGATTGGGACTTTCACCTTCAACTGTTCAAAGATATGAGCAAGAAAACTTTTTAAACACAATAATCTTTGGGGCAAAAATGATATTGAAAATGTCCATTCGAGGAAAGCCCACCGATAGTTGAGTAGTTTTAATACATTTTATTTTTATTTTTTCCATTTTCTCTTTTTCCTCTTTTCTCTTTTTCCTCTTTTTTCTTTTTCTCTTTTCTGTTTTCTTTTTTCTCTTTTTTCTGTTTTTCAAGGTTAGCTTAAGGTTTTGAAGCCAGTAACTTCCAAAGTACTGGGGTGAGAAGATCAGGCGATCTTGATAATTGTAAAACAATCACATCTGCCTGTCATAATGTTCATTGAGTTCCTGTTGTGATGGTTTTTCTATGAAAACATAACTGTCAGTTGTTAGATCTGGTGGTATCTGTTATGACCTTTGAGGTCAGATGTTGATTGTTTAATTTGATCCTGTGAAAGCTGAATCATCATCAACACCATCATCATCCGACAACTTTCACCCTAGGCAGCTTGAACCAAATGGGAGAATTGTCTAGAGAATATCAAATTCACAAGTCTTGCAGAGAGGATACAGCGCCTAGTACTTTCAAATGGTCACATCTGGTACTGACCGGGCTCAACGTTGCTTAACTTTGGTGATCTGATGAGGATCGGTGTGCCAACGTGATTATAGCATATTATAAAGTTAAATAATCGGTTGTTGAGTAGACTTGAAATTTCCTATGTGGGTGGTCCAGCCCAAAGTAATTCTTAGTTAAGAAAGTGAATATCGTAATGATTAAATCAAAATATTTATCTTTGTGCAGGAATAAACTAGCTGTTCAGGAAAGTATTAGCTTGGTGCAAAAATAATGTCGTTTTTTGGCGTTCAACTATATATATATATATATATATATATATATATAAATATTATTTTTGCACCAACCGAATATCTCAAATCAAAAAAAAAAAAAAATCCCCCATGTCCCACAAGGGCCAAGCAACAATATAGCTCCCCCCCCCTCACAGACACACAACAGGTAGATAACATATTAACCACTTTTATGTTTTGGGGTTTTGTTCAATATTTTTTTCCTATTATTTTTTTTTTCTTTTATTCACCTGTTAGGTAGTATGTTAATACAAATTTATTTGCTACTGAAGAACACATTGAAGATCTTTCTTGGCAGGTGTCTGTCTCGGAAATTGCTACTTTTAAAAACGATAATTGATTTGTGTATTTTTTTTTGTGGAAGAATATCACAAAATGAGCCGATCATAGACAACATTTTAATTTAAACTGCTTATAGGAAACAAATCGGTGAATTCTTGACGACCACGTCGCCTGGACTTGAACAAATAAGTTGCCATATAATAGTCTCCTGATGAACCATTTATCAAATTCTGTCACGAGAGAACTCGGTTTTGTTATATAGTGTGGTTGGAAGCGGAAAGGGATGAGATAGAATAACGTAAGATCTGAGTTTGGTTTATCCAACATAAAATTTATGAAAAGAGAACATGAATTTAAAGTAGAAGCCGTTTCTGAATTTTTTAAATGAGGATTGATAATTCGTTTTTTTTTTGTTTTGTTTTTTTTAATTATTATTACTGTTCTTGTCTTGAACGTTATCCACACACCGACTTTCACGGACAGGTGCGTAATGAGTAAAGTACTTGGTGAAATTCAGTTGTAAGTTATACTTTTTTGGAAGTTGAAGGTTCAGTCCTCAGTGCGAGCGATAATCAAAATACAATTTCAAGTTAAGACTTTTACGCATTCATGGCTGATGGAACAACAGTATGCTACCCCCATGGATTAAATACAGGGTTCCATTCAAAATTCTCTGCAAATTTTCGAGTTCTACAAGATACATATGAAGAAGCTCAGAGATTGCATCGACCGAAACATTGTGTGAATAACACTCAAGATGAGAACAGTAGTTTGAATTATCCAAATGATACGAGAAACCAAGATTTACTGTTTGATTTTAAGTTTTATTCTGTTACATTAGAAAAAAAGCAAAATAAGACAATAAAAAATGAATTGCATACTCCCTCTCTCTGTCCAGAGAGCTTCGCCACATCATTTAGAACAGGAATTCCTTGTGAACATGTGTGCATTAGCAGCTTACACTGAAATACTTGCTGAAAACGTCTTCAGGCTGAATTTTGTTTTGCAAGGGTATTGGGGTGTCTGTCTTATACAGAAACATTGTTACCCATTTGTTACTGGCTATGCCCACCTTTGCTTAACTTCGGTCATCTAATGAGAACCGGTGTGCCGTCATGATTGTGTGATATATTGAACCATTAATGTTTTTTGAAAAACCCACTAATCTTTACATTTAGTGGTCAGAAACTATTCTAAAACGTTATTTGTGGACGTAGCTACTCGTATAATGATATGTTGCCGGTATTCTTAACAATTGAGATTTACCATTCCACACGCAAAATATATTAAGCTTCCACTAGAGCCGCTCTTATTATGAACAATGTTGCAGAAAGAATAGACATACTGCTTTGGATGGCATACAAGGTGCATTCTTTGTACACATCAAAACATGTTCTTAAGATATGTCTCTATCTTAAGATATGTCTCTATCTTAAGATATGTCTCTAGTTACTTGCCTCCTCATGAGGCCAGATGGTGCTACAAGATCAAACTGGAGGCCCTGGTTTACTGACCTAAGATGCAATAAACATTGATATTATTGGGGTATTTTTTTTTTTTTTTACTTTCCCTTTTCAAAACTCAATCATGTTCTACAAAGCCTAAATCAAAAAACATTTTTTAATTTTTTAAAAAATTTTTTACAAAGCAATCAAACTAAACATCATGAATAAATATTTGAAGATATAAAGAAGCATAAAAAAAAACTTTTTTTCCAAGATTACTGGATTCGGCATTAAATGACCTGAGAAGGGTTGATATGCCGTAAAACAAAGTAACCAACCTCATGAGAGCAGAGTTAAACACAAGGTCATTTTTTTAGTGTGGGAAAAATGTTTTTTTTTTTTTTTTTTAAGTGCACTCTGGATTGAGATGAAGATTAAAATTGCCTCAGTTTGGAAGAATTTCTTTACTCACCAAGGACAGAAACGATGAAGTGTATCATCCAGAGAGACGTTATAATTTGCTCTGAGCTAAAAAACCAAGAAGCATTCATTCAAGAATATTTTGCGAATCTGTAAGGGGCAGACAGACAATTACTCGATTATATGATATAGATTACCTTATTTCTTTTTCTTTTTTTTTTTTTGTGAGCCTTTGATCTTTTATATTTGTGAATGATTTTTTTTGTTGTTTTTGTGTGTTGATTCTCATCTGCATTTTTCATTGTGTCCATTCACCATTCTTTGGATTTCCACACATGTTGCAACATGGATTTAAATTATTCACAATGCTACTCTTCTTCGCTTTTTTATTTGTCTTAAAAAAAAAAAAAAAAAAAAACAGTGTTTAAAATTAAATTTTTAATTTGCTGTCATGGCTTTTAGAAAAATGAATTATATCCCACCTCTGGTATTTTCATTTTTTTTTTTTTTTTTTATGTTAGAATTGCAATCGTAACTCTCATAGCAAATCCTGTACACGATTTCGCTAGAAACGGAAATCCGTTTTTTTTTTTTTTTTTTTTTTTTTTTTTTTTTCACTTCAATTCCTAATTTGCAATTTTTTTTTTTTTCTTTTTGGGTGCGTCCACATATTTTTATGAAAGGATTTGTCCATCAGTTTGAAATAGATGTTTGCAATATTAACTGCACAAATTGAATAGATATATCTTCCGATTATTTGTTTTTCTCTTGGGGCGGGATTATGTGATACAAGGGTTGGAAAGTAGAATTTGAAAAGCCAGCATCCTAGAGGATTCTGGCCTACATAAAAATATGCCTAGGCATTTTCGACAGCATTCATTAGTAGGGGTGCTTCAGACGATTAGTAATAAACTAACCCTTTCTTAAAGGGAGATAACAAAGCTTACGAGGGTCGACCTAGAACTGCACAGGACCAGAGATATACCTCAGGGAACAAGTCATTTCAACAACGGCCTAGATTCTGTTGGATTCAGTGCTGAGGGAAAACCTTGGCTGAAACGTAACCATTTCTATGAGAAATGCAGTCTGTCATATTTAAATATGATAAAGATATGTGTTGATCTGTCATGCTTAAGTTTCCAAAAGTTTTTCTGTTAATTTGAAATAGAATTTTTGTCTGTGATACTTCATTTTGAAATTGCGTTTTTTGTTGGTCCGTCACATTTTTACAATAAAAATATTTCAAACTTAACATTGAATGGACACATCTTTCTTTGGCCTTTTGCTAGGAGCAAAGCGTAGTATCTGTTCTAATGCTACCTTCACCTGTTCTCTTCTCAGCCAGTGAAGGGTGGGGGGTGCCTTTCTAGATTGAGGCAAATTCTATTTTTGTCAAAATTCAGAATGTCCTTTCAGGGATGGGGAGAAGGATCTCCCCCTCCCCCTCACATCTCTCATTAAAAACCTATCTTTCATCTAATTCCATCTAAAGCAAGGTGCATTTTAAGAATAATTGTTTTGGTTTTAATGCATATCTTGTATCTCTTCTGATATTGTATTTTTATTATCTTCTGTTACCCTCTTTATTTTTTATCAATGATAACCAGTTTGTTTGCTCAAATGTAAAGAACGTATATCCGGATAGCGAAGCTATTGAAGTTATTCAGAAGTTTTGTTATCTTACTGATACCATTGGTACACAGCGTGGAGCAGGTGCTAGTGTGACTGTAAGAGGTAGGAGTAGATGGAGTAAGTGCAGTGAACGTCTGTCATTACTAACTAGCAGAGCATTAACAATCATATAGTGCAATAACGTATGGAAGTGAAGCCTGACCAGTGAGCATTGAGAACATGTGCTGCACGGGTAGAAATGATATGAGGAATGTGTAACGTGGGTTTTAAAGACAGTCTTAGAAAGGCTTAGTTCTGAGGGCCTCAAAAATGATTAGATCTATGAAGTACAGGTAAATGTGTGCAGGAAACAATTCGATGGTATTATTATGTAGAAAGAACAAGTGAAAGTGCTGGAGTCCATGTAAAGTCACCAACCGAATGGATCCCGCACTGTCAGCTAGGCTTCAACCTTTGTCCCATCAACGAAATGTTGCATCCCTCTGTTTTACAAGTATTTTAATGGTAGGTGCTCTGATCAACTACAAGCCTTTGTACCCCCTCGACGTAAATACCCCCCCCGACAAGCAGCAAAATCCTGTCCCTACAAATTAAAAATCCCCAGATGCCAGAAATCCCACCCCTACACTGTAGAGATCCCTATATATAAGAAAGCCTTCTACTCTAATAGTTTCTTCCTCAGAACTGCTAGACTTGGGAATTCCCTTCCGGATTTCTGCTTCCCTGACAGCACTGACATGCAGAAGTTCAAGTGTAATGTAAACAGACATCTTGTTGCTCAACTCCCTACATAGTATCCCTGCAACTTATATCTCCGATAGTAGCTCCCCCCCCCCTATATCAAAGTGGCACTGTGCCTTGTTTGGAGTGAAAATGAAAATAATAAAAAAAAACAAAAGTAAAAAAATCAACTGTGATAGCAGGTTTAGTTGACAGAGGAAGGCCACGAAGACATGCAAGGAAATAAGGATGGACTTCAAAGAAAGAGGGATGAATAAAGGCCTGGCCAGAGATAGGTTAATTTTGAGGTCAATTTCTAAAAGCCGTTGAACATGCCAGCAAAATGGATGTTAAACCCAAGATGATGGCAGTGGTGATCTGATCATCAAACATTCTTGGAATTAATCCAAGAATGTTTGAAGTTGGTTCTATAAAACCATTTCATTTATTTTCTTGAAAATGTTTTGATAAGGAATCTCGGTTAATACCTTAATGAGCTAGGTGTTAGGGTTAGATGCTCTAAAAAGCAAGCGAGCTTTCTCTGCAATTTCGAAAATGCTGACATGTGTATATTGTAAGGCGTCTCCTTTGCTGTAAAACATCAAAGAAAATAATTCAAGGTAAATAACTTTGCTTATATCTTCATCTTCTGATATAATAATTACTTCTATGTTGGATAATATTATGACAATTTTTTATGGGACCTTTTTAACCAGGAATTCATCACACACACACACACACACATATTAGCAGGCAATTGCCCAGTTGTAAAATGCACATATATATTATATTTTAATTCATACAGAAACTGAAACAGGTGCTTAGGTTTTTAAACAGTTCACTTCTTGTAAATAAAAATAAAAATACTCTAGCTAGAACCTAAAGACAGTGAGTAAAGTATAACCATTAGGCCAGCTTGACACGAACTTTAAAGTGTTTTCACGCCTACTTGTTCTTAACATAACAAATCTGCCAGGTGAATGATTCACACGCATTCGTGAAACAGCAAACAGATAAAAATCCAATGACCCCCCCCTCCCACATACCCCTTTTGACCCCTTAGCAGACGTTTTTCCAGATTAGAAGTTTCCACATGTCTGAATACCCTATATACCAAATTTCAAGTCTGTAGATCAAAAATTCAAACTCGGTTGAGACTTGTCCTCACACACACACATTCTCATATGCATATATATATATAAGGGAAAGATTGTTTGAAGCGTTGCTGGTAAACAAATATGTAAGGGTATAAGAAGGCTGTTAGCAATGTAGAGTGTTGAAGTGACGTTGGCAGCTGACTTGCTTTTGTATTCCTTTTCTTACAGCACATTTTTATGGCATTCTTTTGGTTAGTTTTTTTTTTTTTTTTTTAAGAGACTGGTGCTACCAGATCAGGCTGTCTAGTGGCTTCCTGAGATGAAATGCACCTACATTAAACTTTTGTTTTTGTTTTCTATTCTCTTTTGTAAAACGTAATTATGTTCTACAAAAACAAAAAACAACAGCCCCCTTCCCCCTTTTTTTTAAACTTCCCTACTTTCCAACTCCATCGGTGGGGGCATTAGAATACACCAACTGTCCCCCTGCAGAGAGTAAAAGCCTCTCAAAGTTAGCCGTGGGTGGCGACCCATAATGACTCGGAAAAGGATCCTGGTGGCTGAGCAACTGATAGAGAAAAACATGCCACTTTTCTCCTAGGAATGAAAACTTTCCACAACATAAATATCAAAACTTATCCACACCTGAATCTGAATACATCCAAAGGTGTAGTAAAATCGGAAGACCTCTCAATGTGCACTACTGAAGAAATAACAAAAGAACTTAAAAACCAAGGAGTAATAAACGTTAAAAGAATTACAATAAAAAAGAGAGAATCAGACTATACTTACAAACACTTACATTATCCAGTTCGATAGACCCACTATCTCAAAAGAAATCAAAATTGGGTTCAACGTTGAAAAAGTTGAACCCTTTATACCAAACCCACTTCGGTGCTTTAAATGCCAGAAATTTGGGCACCATGAGGATGCATGTAGGGGACGAACAGTGTGCGGCAGATGTGGCCAGAGAGATCTAGACCACACTGTCAATGTCTGCAATCTTGATTGCAAATGTGCAAATTGTGGAGAAAACCATCCTGCTTATGCTAGAGCATGCAGAATCTGGAAGAAAGAAAAGGAAGTAGTGTCAGTAAAACATACCCTTCCTCAGTAATTGTCTGTATTTTTGAGATGAGTTGTTTTCATTGATTGAGATTGTCGGACTGACTTCCTCATCTTGGTTGTTATTGTCACAACGTTTCGGCCATTTTGCCCTCCGGCCTTCGTCAGGTGAACGGTTTGTTAGGAGTCTCGAACCCAACCCTTTATTATTATTACGGGGGTACTACGGGTGTTAATAGTATAAGAGAGGAGAATGAAACCCAAAAACCTCCAACGGTCTGCCTACCATACATACGAGGCATCTCCGAAAAGATTCAGAGAATATGTGCCCCCTACAACATCAGGACGGTATTCAAAAGCGAGTCAACACTCAGACGACACCTGGTACGAGTGAAGCCCCGCATGGATGAGAACATGACCAAAAACTGCATATACTCCATCCCATGCAGTTGCAGAAAGGTTTACAAGGGTGAAACATGCCGCCCCCTTAAAGTAAGGGTGGAAGAACACCGAAAAGCGGTAACTAAAGGGGAGACGGAAAAATCGGGTATAGCCAACCATGTCTGGATGGAGAGGGGGGATCATCGCCCCCTATGGGATGAAGTAAAAATAATAAACAGAGAGACCCACTGGAAAGTGAGAAAACTTAAAGAAACAGCTCACATGCTCGGACATAACAACCTACTGAGCAAACCAAGCATAGAGCTGAATGCAATTTGGACACCTCTGATAGAGAGAGAAAACCTTGAATAACAACATAGGTTTAACATTAACAAAAACCAACTAAGAATTGTCCTAGTGACATATGGCCGAGCGGTCCTAGACGTTGTATCAAAGTTTACAGTTACCCAAAGGTGCTGAGTTCAATCCTGAACGAAGGCAGTGAAAAAGTAACATTGAAAAAAACAGAGAATCAGCAACTATGTCCCAAAGCCTAGCTGGAGTCCGAACACGGTACCCCCGTAATAATAAAGGGTTGGGTTCGAGACTCCTAACAAACCGTTCACCTGACGAAGGCCGGAGGGCAAAACGGCCGAAACGTTGTGACAATAACAACCAAGATGAGGAAGTCAGTCCGACAATCTCAATCAATACCCTTCCTCGAAGCCAGGAAAATAGTTGATGGATACATGAAGGAAAAGACGTACTCTCAAGTCACCTCAAGTTGTATATCATCCAACATCACTAACCAAGATTCCAAATACGAAATACTAATAAACAAATTGTTACAATTGGGACCAAACGATTGGCCCAAATTTACAAATGAAATGAAACCAAACATATCATCAAAAATTAATCATCCCATTAAATCATCAACTAATGTTACCAATAAAACAAATTCTCAACTAAAACAGAACATCCAAGAAAAGTCGATCAAAAGAAAGACCACAAAAACGAAATTAGAGGACATGGAAACTGAAGTTACTCCCCCCCCCCACCAAAATCCTCATGAATTACAAGAAAATCCAATGGAATTGCCGTGTATTAAAGGCAAGTTACAGTGAAATTTTATTGTTGCAAACGAAATTTAATCCTTTGGTTATTTATCTCCAAGAAACCTTCCTTAAGAATGAGGACAATTTGAATATAAAACACTATCAACAATATAACTACATTCATAATACAGGACTTAATAATACTTTAACCCTTTTCCCCCTCCCATTGCAAAACCCAATCATATTCTGCAAGACAGAACAAAAATGACAAAATCTACTATAAAACAACCAAATCAAAAGCTACGAACTAACGATTGAAAATGCAAGGAGATTGAAGAATAAAAATCTCATCTAAAATAACTGGATACAACATCGAATACTATTCCCAAAATAACTGGATTCGGCATTAAATAAACCTGCACAGGATTGATATGCCGTTAAACAAAACAAAACAAAAGAGAAGTATATTCGCGAGATAATCAAAATCATTTACCATTATTAAACGGTCGATATTTACCGATTTATGTATGTGATTGAGTTTGAAAAATAGATAGATATACGAAGATTTATAATCTTTATAAGGCCTTCATTCGTTTGTCTATTTTTATTCATATATCGCTCACATTAATAGTCCTATATTCTACATTGCTAACAGCCTTCTGATATATACATAACGCACACGCACACACACATATATATATACACACACAAAAAAAACCCTCAAAACTAAAACCATGGAATTTCAACGAGGTTGTTGATATTACTCCTTTTTTTTTATTCAATTTAGGTAAACAATATTACCATAAGTCGCTACAATAAATTTATTGTTTCAGTTTTGAAAGACGGCTTTAAGCAATAGGAAACTTCTGGTCATATTCGAGGCAAGTCATTTAATGAAAATGGAAACTGAACGTAGTATCCATGTTCATGGTAATTTTGTTTACCATAATTTAATAAATATGTCTCTATATACTGTAGAACCCCGGGATACGGCATGAAGAATTTGTAACAAAATGCAATACAGTATATAATACACATGTATATAATCAAATAACATTATAAATAACACCGTAAGGGGATGCAAATACCGTAACCAAGGGCCGGAAAAACATTGTATTCCACATCGTAACCTGAAGTGTTACTGTATATATATTTCCCCAAAACCTTTGGCCTTGATGGAGGGGAGACTAAAACTTTCTGCTATGGTTTCAAATGATCTGAAATAACAGCAAAGGGAGACTTGATTCTAAATATTTCTCATATCTTATATCTCCTCTCTTTTGGAAATAGGGTACAATTATGAATATCTCCAATATCAAATAATCCTTACACACCGTGAAATTTACTTTATGTATAAAAATCAAAGAGGGGAGATATAACAAATGAGAAGCATTTGGAATCAAGTCTCCCCTTGCTGTTATTTCAGATCATTGGAAACCATAGCATGTTTTGGTCTCCCCTCCATTAAGGCCAGAGGTTTTGGGGAAATATCAGATATTTTGTAATTCATATGCAAAACTAAGAAAACAGATGACTATGATTAAAACATTTTATGGCTGTAAAAAAGTGCCAGATATAGGCTCTGGATGATGGATGATCCCCTTAATGTGTGACCTTAAGGGAAAATGTCACATAACACACTACACAATTCAGGTCATTGCTTTTCCAACGAGCCTTGAGTATTTATTTGTTAAATTCTGATCAATAGTCACTCAGATTTCGAACTTATAAAATTGTCCAAAAAAGTGGTATATCTATATATGGATATATCTATACTGGTAGGCAAAGTGAATATTGAAATGCTCATATCTTTGGTTTTATGGGATGAAAATGCATGAAAATTTGCAGGCTTTTTGAAAATTATAATACTATTCTATGGTTAAAATTTTATGACAATAGGTAAAAAAAAGAACCTATATTTTCAAACTAATAAAATATGCCCAAATTTGCCTACATTTGTATAAATAGTGTCCTGCAGGCCAGCTTTAGTTTTGCTGCTTCGGTTGTCTCCGCTGTAGCCTTGCCAGCCCACTAATATATATATATATATATATATATATATAAATATATTCTGCCGTTAGTTCAGAGATGCAGTGTGGTGAGAAGTGGGCAAGAACTAGATATGGAATCTTATTCATGACGGCGATGACCTGTTATTTCTGTTGTCATTTCACATTGGACAAATATGTAAACACCTTTGCCATCATATTATCTGTCAAACCTCACTGATGCCAAGGGCAATTGACAGGGTGAACTCTGCAAATGGCATTGCTCATCTTTAGAATTTAAGTACTTACCGCTACAATTCATCATACGCTAAGAATCGCAGAAGTTTTAAATGCAGGATTTTATTTATAGGTCGCATTGAATTTATATCTGTTGTATCAGAAATTAGTTAAAACTAAGGTGTATTTAATTTCTTTTAAAATATGATTTGAAATTTTACATCCGTTTCCCCCTCCCTCTTTCTCTGTCTATCTTCTTTCCTCTCCCCCCCCCCTTCCTCCATCTTTTCCTTTCACTATGCCTGTTATAATTTGCCTTTTATTTATATCATTTGAATTCTTATATCACCCCATCTAAATCATCCATGTATGGATGAAATGTGTACAATGACAAGCAGGCAGGCAGGATGATCAGTTTTGCTTTGTATATATATATATATATATATATATATATATATATATATATACTCAACGAATTTTTTATCTACAAACTTGACATTTCGTATATATGATATTCAGATATGTGAAAAACGTTTTAATCCGTTTATCCATAAAAAAAAGGGCTGCACTAAGAGGTCAAAATTGAAAAATTGGTACGTGGGGGAGTTATCGTATTTCTATGTTTTTTTTTTTCTTATATATAACTGTTTCACAATTACGCAAACCGTACATATTATATTAAGAATAAGTAAGCTTTTTTTAAGAACGTGTCAAGTTGGTCTAAGGGTTATCGTACTTAACTCACTGTCTTTAGGTTTTGATTTTGATTTCAGCTCGAGTATTTTTTTTTTTTTACTTAATAGAAATAAACTGTTTAGAAAAACCAATATTGACATTTACATGTTGCAGTTTTTTTTTCCTCTTTTTTTACTTCATTTTTCTAAAAGAATTTAACGTTACGTCGAGTAAATCTTCTAGTATATATATAAAGTAAAACTGATCATTATATATATATATATATATATATATATATATATATATATATATATGAAGTAGTAGTGTTCATGTGTGTCTGCATGTATGACTCTCCTACAGTCCACACCACTGGAATGGTCATGGCCAAACCTGGCATAATTATGGTCTCTTACTTAGGGATGGTGCACAGTACTTTTCTTGGTCAAAGGTTAAGGTCATATTTGGTGCGGCTCTTAAAACATCCACTTACTGCAACGGTGCCCACGAAGTGGGTACCCAAACATACAGCAAAGTCCCATGTCAAGTGTGGGTATCTTTTGCTAGTGTATGTAGATATATATAGATATATAAATACACACATAATTTTAATAAAAAGTTTTCTTTATATAAACATAATTGGCTGGTGAGACAACAGTATGATGATTGGTAATGGTGGAACTTTGGTAGTGTTTGTTTTACGAGGACATTTTAATAGAAACTTGTTTACACTAGACTTGAAAATGACTTACAGTCAGCTGGGAAGTAGTCCAGCAATATTGTGTTCTATAGACGAGTAGTTGTAAGAAAGAAAATTTGCTCATAAGTTTAGTGTTAGGCCCAGTTAAATAAGGGAAATTGTTGGAAGTTCTTGTAGACGAGTGTTTGCTATGAATGGCTTTTAGCCTTGATAGATGATAACTTATTTAATGAAATAAAAACAAACAAACAAACAAAAAACATCAATAATAATCGGTGTTTGTAGGTGGTAATAAAAAAAAAATGAAAATTGTATGAGTTAGAATCATTTTAAAATCACACCCGTAATGCCACACCCTAGAATACTAGACACTATTCTCGAGTGTCTAAGGTTTCTCTGTACAGAGATTTGTCAGGAAAACCTGGCATTAGGATACTTTTCCCTAAAAGTAAACCCTGACCAAATATTCAAAATCACATAGTATTCGCTACCTAAATAAGATTTCTTCACAATGGCTAACACACATTAGCTTTTATGAGGAGTGATGTTACCTCAAGCTCGATACTCCACCAGACTAGATAAATTCTTTTCCTGGAATCCAGTAAGACCAAAAGACCAAAACGAAAGTTATACGTATGAAAATGGTTAATTGGGGAGAGGAAAATTGTTCTCAATTTCTTTACTTAGTCAGTGTTTGAGAGATGAGAATAATAGTCCGAAATAAAAATAAATTAATATATAATGCTCATCTCAAAAATGAATTCCAGTTAAGGAATAATATATATATATAGTGTTTGAGAGATAAAGAACTTTAGAACATCTATGTATCTCATATAGCGTTCAAGTGTTAGCCCCAGGTTGTGGGCCCCTTGATTTCTGAGAACTTCGACTGAAGTAAAAAAAAAAAAAAAAAAAAAAAAGGTTTGATTAATAATGTAATTAGTTGGGATATTTTTTCCCCCTCTTGTTCTCCCCAAGCAATGCATATTGTCATTACTATTTGTAACCATTTTTGCAGGGGGACTATGTAAGATGAGTGAGATGTCGGTTTACATTATATTTAAACTTCTGCATGTCATTACTGCCAAGGAAGCAGAGAGAAAATTCCAAAGTCTAGCAGTACAAGGAAAGAAGCTATTACAGTAGGAGGTTTTCAGCATCTAGGAACCTCTATAGTGAAGGGATTGTATTTTGTTGCAACGTTTGTTGGGTCATGTACATTGATGATGGGGGTATGGCGCAATGAGTTCATTAGAGCACATTTCATTAAAATATTTGTAAGACAGACATAGGAATGCCATATTGCAGTGATGAGACAGCGGTTGGAGCTTGCTTGATAATGCAGGACTAGTAGATTGGAGAGTCCATATATAATGGAATGGTGGCTTTGTAGAGATACAGGATACTGTCAGGTGTAAGTAATTCTTCTTTGCAGCAGCCTTTGTAGCTGATGTAATGGATTTACCGATTAGAAATTGATGGGAGGGATGTCTATTGATTACTTTACTCGATTTGCATTTTTAAACAATTACATGGAAAATAATTTTGGTGAAACTTTATTTCCAGGTTTTAAAGTTCAGCAGAATTGTTTTGGCGTTAGAGCTCTTATTTTTTTTTTTTTTTTCATAACTCTTTTTTTCTTCTGTTTTGATTGTTGCAATAAATTTACAAGATGTGGTTTAACACCCATCTTGTAGTTCTACTTAATCTGATAATGTTTGCTTTGCCAGTATAAGGATATAAAAAAAATAAAAATGCATAAATAACAAGTCATTTTGCAGTCACAGCAGTTGAATATTAATAATAATGATAGCAATAATGATAAAGTCCTGCAAAGTGTGCATTATTTAATGTCTGCCAATTACAAAATGGCCGTTGCTAAGCGGGGGTTGTTTTTTTTAGGTAAAAAGCAGCATGAGCAACAACAGTAAGAAAAAGAAACAAAAGCCGAAATAATTGACTTGAATACAGGTTGATTCATTTCCCTCGATTTTCCCATTCTCTTGGTGGTGATTGGTGGGTTGGGTATTGCTCTGTAATTCTTGAAATGCTTCCAGACTCAGATTGCTGCCGCCGACTGAAATAACAGGATGAACCTGCTGTGAAATATAAACATATTAATTTATTTTTTATGTTTTTTGCACATTTATTTTTTTCATTCCTGTTTATAAAGTCACCCTTTTTGTTTCCGAGATAATTTTTGGAGGCTTGTTTTGTTTTTGTTGAACCATTTTCTGTTCAAGCAACCTTATTCCTCTGCTGTTGTGTTCATCATTCATTGAAAATGCAACAAGTACATTAGCTTATGCATTAAAAGGAGAAAAATCCATTGTACTTGTTTCTCTCCCTTTCTTTTCTATTTTCTTTTTCTTTTCTCCTTTATTTGTTTCTGCCCTTATTTTTCTTTTATTTTCATTCATTTCTTATATCCTTTTCCTTATTTCTTTTACTCGTTTTCTATTTTCCTTTTTCCATTTTCTTTTATTTTCTTTTTTCTTTCTTTTTGTATAATCTTTGTTTGTATTTCTATTTCTATTTTTTTTCTTTATCTTTATATAATTCTTTATTTTTCTACCTTTCTTTTGCTTTTACTTAAATTTTTCTCTTTTTATATATTTTTCTTTTGTTTTTTATTTCTTTGTTATTTGTTTTGCTTTCTGTTTCTGTTTTGTTTCTTTCTCGATACGTTTTTCTAGAACCGATTTATTTGTCTAATATGAGTTGCCTATGGAAGGACAAATGTCTTTGAAGTAGAAGCCATTTGCACAACAATGTCTGCTTTCAAAACAATGATTAAAATTTATCACCTATGTTATAGAATGCAATGTGTCATTGCAACTTTTGAGTTGTAAGCCTTTTTAGTTTCATAAGAGAAATGTTGCTCTAAACAAAATGGCAGTATCAATCCAGAGAAACTTTGAATTGTAAAAGTTTGCAGACAACGAAGAGCAGAGTTCCTTCTTGCGTAAAGATGAAAAGTTTATGTGCAGGAATTCTAAGAGATTCAGTATGTATTTTATGGAGTGATTCCGGTTTCTTATTGGTCAATAACAAAGCGTTGTTTTATCTGATTAGTCAGTTCTTATCACTCATGTATATAAATATAACTTTCCGATATTTTATAACTTTACCCTCAGTTATATCACAAATATGGCAAAAGCAAGACTAAGCCAAACTTTGAAAAGTAAAAATAAACACCAAAATCTAAGTTGTTTGAGGTTGAGTTTTATAAGAAAAAGGAGTCGTATAAAACCATGGTTCTTAACTAGGGTCATTATAATACCCGGGAATTCATATAATATTTTAGTTTTAGATGCATGCAATCAGAATATGAAATAATCAGTCTTTAATAGTATTTTAGGGGTTCATGAAAAATCTTTTTGATTTAAATGTATTTATTGCAATAAATAATTACACTTCTTTTTCTAACATTTAAAATACCTAGTAGTTATTAAGCATTCAATAAAATAGTATTAAGATAGTATTAAAAAAAATGTCTTTTATGACATTTATTATTTATGACTTATTTTAGCATTTATTTTCTATGAAATTTATTTAAAAAATCAATTTATTCCTTATAAACATGAAATAAATTAGGTTTATACCTACAATGTATAAACTATTTTATTCTTGGCACAATTCCAAATAATCTATATATTAATACATGTGTTATTTTCTGTTTCATGCTTACGTCCGGGTCGGTTGTTATATTTCCATTTCTTGTCATAATTTTTTTTTTTTTATATATATAAATAATTTTATTAAGAATTCTTCATAAATTTTGGTTTCGGTTTTAATTATGGTTGAAACTCAAGTTATATGTATATACATATATTTTTTTCATAAGTTTTTATTTCGATTCAAGTTAATGTACCCAAATCATATGGATATATTTTTTTTATTTTTGAAATTGCAGCTTTATAATATATAAAAATCGATAGAACATTAACTCTTTAATAATATATATAAATGTGCAAGAATTAAAATATCATATTTAAGCATACTTTATGACCGGGCTTTGCTGGGCATTCATGCAGCTTAGATAAATACTTTTGCAGTTTTAACAAAAAATCTACAATAATATAAGAGCGTCTCCATTTACACTGAACATCTACAGAATGCCAACAATATATTACGTATGAATGAGTCCTCTGTGGAATTTCCACAGGCCTCACTAGTAGTTGATTATAAAAATAGGATTTGTCAAACATCAAAATGGAGGTTTACTAGACTAAAACAGGAATGTATTGAGAATCATAGGTAATAATAATGCCAGAATAATCACATTGAAGCACTGATTCTCTTTAGATTAATAAAGTTAAGCGATTCTGAGTCTGGTCAGTACCAGATGAGTGACCATTTGGGAATACAAGGCACTTTATATAAGAGGAGAACAACACCTCTCTACAAAAACTGTGAACCCTAATGTCATCATCTCGTCAGGATATACATGCGATTAGGAACCACTTGTGAATTTAATATTTCCTACAAACTTCTTCTTTCTCTCCCAAAGTGAATGCTGCACTCGGGTAAAGAGGTCCAACATGCTTAAAGAATCGTGAATACCATTGACACCACTCATATTACCAATTAAGATATCTTACCTTCATAGAATACGAACTGTTTTAGCTTTATCAAGAGAAGAACACGAGAAAACTATGATCATTTTGGACTCTGAAAATCTGCCCACAGAAATTCTACCAACAAACTGCTTTTTTCCCTATTTTAATTATTCTATTCTCCTGTTGTCATCTTGGATGTTATTCTCACAACGTTTTAGTCACTGTAACCTTCAACCTGTTTCGATAAATCTGTAAGAATCTTCAGAACTCATTCTTAAATCCACATAGTTCGTTTCTTGTTTTGTCATCCATAACCGCATAGGAGTCTTAGATAATTCCTAATTATCTTATCGTCTGTACTAAGTATTGAACCTGTTAAAATGTTTTTGATTAATGAGGGTATGACCCCAATGATTTCGACGATCATGTTTATAACTATGATTAGGACAATCAACCAATGAGAAGCCTCCAACGCTATTGTAAAAAATATCGAATTTTGGATTCAAGTCAATTCGCTGTCAACCTCCGTCTTGAAACAACTGAATCGTGACTGCATTGATTCTTCGCCGCCATCTTTGTTATCAGGAATTACTCAACACTCGAGATCGTGATTGCATTGATTCTTTTCCACCATCTTTTGTTAAAAATTGCTCTACATTCGAGATCGTGACTACAGTGATTCTTTGTTGCCATCTACGTTAAGAATTACTCAACACTCGAGATCGTGATTGCATTGCTTCTTCGCCGCCATCTATGCTATTAAGAATTACTCAACATTTGAGGTTGTGACTGCATTGATTCTTTGCCGCCATCTTTGTTATTAAGAATTACTCAACACTCAAGATCGTGATTGCATTGATTCTTCGCCACCATCTATGCTATTAAGAATTACTCAACATTCGAGATTGTGACTGCATTGATTCTTCGCCGCCATCTTTGTTATTAAGAATTACTCAACACTCGAGATCGTGATTGCATTGCTTCTTCGCCACCATCTATGCTATTAAGAATTACTCAACATTCGAGATTGTGACTGCATTGATTCTTCGCCGCCATCTTTGTTATTAAGAATTACTCAACACTCGAGATCGTGACTGCTTTGCCGATTTGCTTTACTACAACCATCTTTGTTCAACATAATGTCTCAACACTTAACAAAACCTTCAATCTCCAGAAAACTGTAATTTAGAACAGCACTTTGATCCATGGCACCATGCATCTATGAAACATGACTGGGTTTTTCAGAGTGAACAAAATTGTGTGTATCTTTTAATAATTCTGGTTTTCATAGATTTAAAGAAGACTGGATGATGTTGATGTCATAACGTTTTTCTTTCTTTCTAAATACACGACTTGTAGATATAAAAACAAGAGCCTATCGATATTGGACCGAGAATAGATATTCTTGTTGAAAAAAGATTACAATAAGCATAAGATCTTCAAGATATCGCTGTCAATGGCATATTTTTGGTGGAAAAATGATTTTCTGTTTTTTTTTTTTTTTCTCCTTTCTTTTATTTTTACTTTGTGTCCATAATCGAATCAACCCACCTTGAGGATAAAAAATATGTCAAGTTATGAAGATCTACATAGAACAACAATAAAATACAAAATGAAAACAACCAACTGTTAGATGAGTTTTTTGTTATATATTATTTTTTATTTATTGGAATCCTTTAGAAATAAGTAATTCGTGTATTTTATTTGCTGACGGTTATCTTCATCTTCATAGTTGGTGTTTTACCATTTTCGGTGAGCATTGTCTGAAGATAATGGCTTTAATCCTACCCAAAGCAGGCCGGAGAATTAGTTGGCCAAAACGTGGTGAGACAACAACTATAGAAGGAAATAATTACTGGCAATACAGTTACAAGACTCAGCATTCCTGTCCCATCACGGTTAACAACCTGAAGAAGGCCAGAGGATGAGGTGGATGAAAAAATTTTTCGTTGTCTTTTAACTTTATCCTTTTAGCACAGGATAGAACACAAATGCCCAGCCATCGGTTAACTAGTAGAGTAGACCATACTCTCAAGCCTTGGTAAGGTAACTCGTCTAAAAGAAAGAAAACACTGAAATAACACCTTTCCTTCACTGCTTTTTTTTTTATCAACATTGTATCTAGTCACCTTGAGCTTCTTTTTGAGAAAATAGAAGCTATCAGTTAGAACTGATTGTTAACAAGCATTTTTAACCATTACGCCATGAATCAATGTGCGCAATTTTAACATGAATTTTGGGAGATCCAAAATTCTAATAGAAGTTATCTATAATATAAATCTCACCTATCTGTTTAAATGTATGTTTGTCTAAAACTTTTGACAGAGACGACAGATTTTCATGAGATCAGTATCATTTTGAAGCTTGACCGTTCGGATGACAAATATCCAGAAATTGGCTAAAAACATTAATTCCTTCATCCTCAACTGGGCACTTTTCTACAAGGAGGGGAGGTTGCTTTTTTTGCCGATATTTTTTTTAAAGTTATCCCCTCTTTTCGATTGACTAGCCTTAATTTAAACCTTCGCCACTTCCAGTTTGGTGATGGACGCAATGGCAAAGATGTCACGTTTTTTTTTGGGGGGGGTCACATTCTTCTCCCCCCCCCCTCCCCCCTCTCCCTGCGTAACTGGTTCAAGCCTGCCAGCCTACTACCACTTTTTTCTTTTTTTTTCTCAACACTCACCTCCAAACATCCAGGCAAAGCTGGGCACCCTGGCTAGTGTTCTATAATTTCTGAATACGGATTGATTATTTTGATTATCTGGACCACTGTTCTCATCTTGGATGTTATTCTCACACCATTTTGACCGATGTAACCTATGACCGTTTTCAAGTGAATCCCATTGAACTTGGAAATCTATGGAATTTGAATTGAACTCTACGATGGAAACTTGCTGTCATTCATTCCATTAGTTATAACTAGGGCTGGGACAGCAGCATATTCTTTTCATTCTTTTGACTCTCGAGTGTGTATCCATTGATATTTTATATGCTTTTATATAGAGTGATGTGGTTCTCAGTTAATAAACTGTCGGATATATACTCGAGAGTCAAAACAATGACAAGAATATGCTGCTGTCCTAGCCCTAGTTATGTCTAAGTAGAAGTCTTAAGTAATTCTTAGTATTAACCGTACTAAGAATTGGATTTTCACCCTCCCCCCCCAAATACTGCCACTTACAACCGGTTATTATTTAACACTTTTATCCATTGCATCATAGACCCTATCATACCAATTTCAGAGTTCGACACAAAGTAAGTTACAGGTTACATCGGGCAAAAAACTTTGTAATAATGACATCCACATGAGAACATGAATCTAAATAATACCTACTAGAACGTTAAGTTCAAAAAGATGTGCTTAAAGAAGGTGGAAGGTTACATCGGCCAAAACATGAATATTACAATGAATATTAATCTGAATACTTAAAGGTCTACATGTTATAATAAAAGAAAACAAACCTTTTCCATCCAGCCATCTATATACTAGCTTTGTTTCTGACCAATTGTTTTCATTATTTCGCAATCTCATTTCTGTATATCACGATCTGCTCAGTCAGTTATAGCTTGGTATCTTTATTCTTTACAAACGGAATATTTGGAATCAATAATTTTTTTTTAAATGTTCATTTAAAAGAACAAATGTTAAATTAGTAGTTCTGTTGAAAATAATGTTGAGCGAAATGGTCCTTTTGAAATTGATCAAAATTCAATGATTCTATTTTTATTATTAATTTCTTTCTCTTTGGTCTATTTTCAGGTTCCATCCATTGTTCGCTCAATTCCCGAGGAACAAATTCTTAGCCTGCAGCAGCAGACACAGTTCTTGTGGCAGACTTATTTTTCCAATGTTGAAAAAATAGTCACCACAGTTCTGGAGGTAAGTCATCATATTCTTTTTTTTTGTTTATTTTTTTTTTTCTTTTCTATTTCGTTTCTTTTTTCCCCCCTTTTCTTTTTTCCCTTTTTTCCTTTTCTTTTCTCCCTTTTTTCCTTTTCTTTTCTCTCTTTTTCCTTTTCTTTTCCCTTTTTTCCTTTTCTTTTCCCTTTTTTCCTTTTCTTTTCCCTTTTTCCTTTTCTTTTCCTTTTATTTATTATTTTCCTTTTCTTTATTCTTTTCCTTTTTTTCCTTTTCATTATTTTTTCTTTTTCTTTTTCTTTTGCTTTTTTTCTTTTGCTTTTTTCTTTTTCTTTTTCTTTTCCCTTTTCTTTCCATTTTCTCTTTTTCCCTTTTTCTTTCCTTTTTTCTTTTTCCTTTTCTTTGTTTCTTATTTTCTTATTCTTTGCCTTATTTTCATTTTTTCCATTTTTTTTCTTTCTATTTTTTTTCTTTTTCCTTTGCCTCTTTTTCTTGTTCCTCTTTTTCTTTTTACACATAAAGCTTCAAGTGAAACAAGAATGTCTTATATAAAATTCAGAATCGTTACTTTAGTATTTTCACAAGATGACTTCCGAGAACTCTCTGTAAAATAAGTTTCGTTTTTGAATGCCACTTGATTTTTTATCCAAATAGTGACAGCTGAATTGGCTCATTTTATACCTTGCAAATTAACTAACATTCTAATCTCCGTGATAAAATTGTTTTTTTTTAATGCCGCTGTATCATCTTTCTTCAATTATAATTTTTGAAAACATCATTGATGCTGAGTACAACTTGTAAAATGATATCTTAAAATATATTGCATTACAATATGATTTTATAATCTAAAAATCACGCCATATGTGCTTTTTTTTACTAATTGGTTATGCTATTATCATTGTTGTTTTGTTTTTTTTATTCTAAACAACATGGTCTGCAATGGATTTATCTGTTGCAAATTGTACTCTGAGCAATGAGTTGTACTATCTATTGCCAGAACCCCTCCAAAGAAAACTCCACCATTTGCTATCATCTACTGGGCAGTTTCTGTCGTGGGATACCTCACCCTTGACCTACAGCTATTCCTAACCAAACTTGCAAGACATCAGAGTAAGCCCTCTAGTTAGTTTTGCCATATGATAATGGCCTCTGTTCTGTCTTGAGAGACGATGAATCCTGCTTGTAAGAATGTCTGCACATGTAATTGTGAAGCAAGGGTTGCACAATACTTAACCTCATTTCTCCTAAGTATGTATTGCCCGATTCTAGTGGCACAGAGAAGTCCAGATTGATTAGAAACAATATCAAGATAAGCAGAGAGCACATACAACACCTGGTATTACACCTGCTATTCCCAAATGGTCACCCATTTAGTACTGACCAGGCTCGACACTGCATAACTTTGATGATCTAACCGGAATCGATGTGTCAGCGTGATTATCCCATATAAAAGATGCTCTAAACCTCAATAGAATATGAGATGCTTTGTTTTATTTTAAATATTTTCACTTGTGTATTAACAGATCCTGCGATAAGACAATATTTAAACTTTGACAATGGAGGTTAATTTTTTTGTGGGCCTTGCAAGAGCTCAGAATTTCTATCTGTTATCTGATGGATTATTATTTTGGGATCTCAATGTGTGTATCCTTAAGTGAACGCACACGGTTTCTCTGGAGCAATCTATATTATGGATTCAATAGCGAGCGATGATTGGCTGACAAATGTTGAGCTGAAAGTGTACAGAGGCTGGATAAATAGCATCTATGAAAATCGGAATCTGTTGTATTCCTTCATCACCTCTCGCCGACCTCTCGCCTTGCTGTGCTCCCATTCTGTCAATCGAGATGACTTTTTATACTGAATGGAAATCCCATCTGCACATGACGTAGCATTAGCTTGTCTGTACTATCACTGTCTTTTTTGTTCACGTTATGCAAATTGTGCAGACATGTTGCATATCCTTTTCTTTCTCACACGCTCTAACGCTAGAGGTGTTGATTTGCGTGCAGGCTTAACACAAACATAAGCACATGAAATAGAATAAAAGTGCCAAACTGAAATATGTTCATTCTGATGAATTTTGTAAAGAACAATTTGAACGAATACACATTGTTTTGGTGTTCATTATAGAAAATTTTTTTTCCATTCCACATGTTTATTGTGAATGAGGGTTCCAATTTCCATACATACGTATGAATATAGTTGCATGAAAATGTATGCCATTAAAGATGGCCTCCATGTGAGTTTGTTTGTTTCTTGGTGTTTTTGTTTGTTTTATCACTGTATATTTTTACTGATTGAGAATTTTTTAATTTTCTGACGAGTGCATGGAAGAAGTATAAAAATAACGGTTGTTTCTCTGTGAACACAATGGATCCGTAATTTTTTGTGTTTTTGAAAAAAATGATTGTTGAATAAACCTTGGCCTTTTTAAATGTAATAAAGTGTTATTTGTGCATGAATGAATATATATATATATATATATATATAAGAGTAGGTAGTAGTTTGCTTGAAGCATTGTTGGTAAAGATATATATATATATATTTTTTTTTTTTTTAAAGCCAAAAACAATGTGGAGGAAGACCGGAGAAGATGAAGCAAAAAAATTGTTTTTGGCTTTAAATATATATATATATATATATTAAAGCCAAAAACAATTTTTTGCTTCATCTTTTCCGATCTTCCTCCGCATTGTTTTTGGCTTTAAAAATATATATATATATATACAGACCAATTAACAATTTTCATATATATATATATATATATATATATAAGAAAAAATTTAAGACTAGAAATATATATATATAATCCAAGGTAAACTTCAATGTAGAGTGGTAAAAAAAGGGATTAAGAAGTGCTCAATACTGAAGAAGAGTTAAATGTATTTATTTTTTTTACCTTTAGTGAATACACATCATTACAGTTTGTAGACGCAGACGAACTGTAATGCTCTGTATTCATTAAAGGTAAAAAAAAAAATAAAGACATAGATATATAAATGATAAAAAGTCTATATTCCAAGTTCTAAGATGTTGTTTATCTTACCGTTTATTTCTTTCAGCATATTAAAATGTTCAATTCTTGACATCACCTGTTTTGTAGCGCAGAAACAATCGTATAATCATTATGTCAGTTTTTGAACATTTTCCGCCCTGACCCATCAGAAAAATAGCTTATTAACTAAGGAAATAAAAAGAATATGGGCATAATTACGTCCGAAAAAAAAATCAAGAGTAGTTAAAATTGTTTTATATTATTCACGCAATCTTTGACTTTTATGTAGTTACGTTTAACATACATCGAGCTTTATAAATATAAGGGATAAATAGTGAAATATAATTGAATAAGCATATTTTTCCTATAAGCATTATATATATATATATATATATATATATATATATATAAATAAAGTGTGTGTGTGCGCACACTATATTACATATTTGTCAAGTGGCAACTTACATTCCTGTGCTACATATGACTCTAGCTGGAAATACCAATCTCTTAATTAATAGCCTTTTACACAGTTAATCTTTATTAAAAAAAACATTTAACTGGGTATTAAATTAACTTTATAGCGTTTTATTACATTTGTTTTTCGTGACTATGTATTTTTGTCAATGACAAAATATGTCAAAAGCAGAGATATATTAAAATACAAAAATTAACATTATTTTTAGAATTAAGGGTCAAGTTTTTCTTGATACATTTTTATTATTTTTAATACAGAAAAAAATGAGCAGGTTGCCCAATTATCTATGTTCAAGCGTATATTTTTAAAACACTATACCTTCGATTTCTTGAAAACACTGAAAACTGGGATATCAAATTAATGTATAATATTCTTGGGAAAATATGTGTCTGTTTAGGAAATATGTTTTTATTAAGGCAAATATTAGTAAATAATAGGGTTTTTTTGTTTTACATGGCCGTTTTCAATTTACCAAATAAGCGGAATATGGAATGGATTGTTTGAAAAAAAAACAAAAAATAAAACCCCATAAAACAAAAACCAAAAGACAGTTATATAATAATATTTATCTTATATAATTATTATTTCATATAGCCACATAAAATTTTATACGGAGATGTATTTTATGTATTGATCTTTAGTATTTACTTCTAGAGTGCTCAATACGTGTGTAAAGCTCGATAGTAAGTTATGAAAATACATATGGCAATTTAGCTACACAGAAAAAAAGGAAAAGAAAAAAACACAAGCAGAGAGAGAGAGAGAAACACAACACAGGGTTGACCACAGTCGAGGTCAGCAGCCTCAACAAGCCCAATAAAAGAGTAATAAAAATTGAACATTCCAATGAATAGTAGACACTTACACGCTTCTACCCCTTGGAAACACTTCAAATGAACTACGAAAATGCTATTTTTACATCTCCAACACATTTGAAAATAATTTCTGACGAGGACGCTTCACAGAACGTCTGAAACGCGTTAAAAACAATTTCAATGATTTAAAAACATTATTACAATGATCTAAACATAATTTTCAATGAAAAACCCAAGACACGGAATAATAAAATAATGTTAAAAAATACACATTGTTGGTGACTACCTCCTTATTTAAATGTATATAAGCTCCTCAAATTTTTCACAGATCTTTAACATAAATACTCATAAATGTTGCTTATCTTAATTTGACTGCAGTTTCATAGATAATCCAATCTTCTGAAATGTTTTGTTAACCTAACATGTTGTTGTGTTCCTTAAAAAGAACCGAATTTTGGTATGGAATAATATTTCGTAATTGATAAATTGAAATGTGACATTGATTTTTTTTTTTTTTTTCTGGTTGTCAGAGTTCTAATACGAGAAATGTAGAGCGGGGTCGGGGTAGCATGTGGAAAAAAACAATAAGCAGTTAAAAAAAACATGATTGAATGGAGCGTTCAGGTGTCATGATTTTATGAGGGACGTGCGTATGTTTCACGAACCTTTTTCTTTTTAATATTACGTACAGATTAATTTTTTTTTTCTCTCTACTGGAAACTGATGCTTATTTTTTATGTATCTAGAAAACAGCAAAAATCTTTTTACTTGTTTTTTTTTTGTTTGTTTGTTTGATTTGTTAAGAGAATTATGGACAGTAAATCCTATCCTGATATATATTGGATTATGATATGATTTTATAATCTAAAAATCATGTCATGCATGCTGTTTTTCCCCCCTCACCTGATATTTGGACACGTTTTCAGGGAAAAAATTTTTATGAATACGAACTGAGACTCTGATTTGAAAACCCTGAAATACTAACGTGGCAAATAAAAGATACTATACTTAGCTTTGGTTGCACTATAACAGAGTGCAGATTCGCGTATGGCGGTAGCAGCTATATGACTGCCATCATCTGCAAATGATAGTCGTGTGTGAGATGACGTAACAGTGAGGAAAGAAAAAGATTATAAAAAAAAAAGAAAATCATGACCCGAAAAGGGGGAGAAATAAATGTGTTACACACATGGTCTAAGAGTGACAAAGAAAGACATGTCCTAAACGTGACTGGGCAAAGACAGTGTACCTTGTGTTCAATGCAGCAGTTAAGCACATTGGACTATGAGAAGTCTTTTGAATAAGAGACGAGACGTTATTCTGGAAGTACCTGTAAATAAATGTCTGTTGTTTCACTGGGGAAAAAAAATGAGTGGAATTGAATTATTTCCTTGTCTTTGTTTCCTTGCGACTGTCTGCATACAACGTGTGCATCTCGAGTGTTGACATGTAATGACTGTGGTACAGCATATAATTGACTCGCATTAATTTACTTAAAAATGAAGACATATCTGGATGTATTTATTTAATCATAAATTGCAAAACATATTATAATGGATTAAGCCGCTGCTTCCTGTACCCAATCTATAATATACAGAGTATTTTATGAGTGTCTGTCTGTCCATCAGTCGCAACTTTTTAAACGAATATCTTGGCCGTCTTTTAGAAATGTAAAGTATTGCATTCTTAGTAAATAATAAATTCCTAATGATTAAAGCAAATGCCCTGAGCAGAAATCGAAACCGAAACCTTGAGATCTTCAGTGGGATGTTCTACGAATTGGCCTATTTAGATTTTATAAATAGAGCTTAAAAAAGTATCTTAATAATATAACTGTAGCTTTGAAATGCTGTTAAAGATTTGATTTACGTCATGTTTGAAAACATTAATTCAAGCAGAAGCAATCATAAAAATAAATGAGTGAATGGTTAGAGGCTATCAGTAGTATTAGGGATTTTATAATAGTTCAAAATCAATTTATTTAGTTTTAACTATACATTGGCATTAAACACACGCACACATATATACGGGCAACAAACTGTCTGGTCTCGAAGTCTATTTATATAATTTGTTAACGATTTCTCGTGAAATAATACATGTTTGTAATGTTAAGAACAAAATTGTCTCTTCTGTAAAAATAAATTTCATCCTTAGCTAAATGTTCGTTAAATTAGTAAATTGTTTATTTATTCAAATTAATTGTTTGTTCATTTAAGATTGTAGAAATTTAAATGCTTTTAAAACATAATCTGTTTCTTTAATATAAACGGTAATTGTCAGCAGCATATTCTTTAAATAAAACGTATAATCACTTTAAAAATTCTTTACTTCAAACTAACAATTAGTTGAATAAAATTTAAATTAAGATAAAAACAATGCAGAGTGCAAAGTTTGAAAACTAAGTTGTAACACAGAAATCTATTTCTGGTGGTTCATTCAACTTTGGAACAATTCATTTTTAAATGACTAAAGTCAAAACTAGCATTAGATATTTATCCATTACCTTTTTTTATTTCGTCTTTTGGTGATTGGAGAATCTCATTTTGTGAAAGGAGGTGATAGTGTGTGTACACACATACCATTATACAGATATGAGAAGTACACTCGTACACAAAACTGAAATTTACTACTGAAGTTTAATAAACGCATTAAAATTTTGAGATTATTTGTCCCAAATGATAAAGAGAATATCAGCTTTTAGATCAATTTAACTAAAAAATTACCAATATTCAAAAACCATCATCATATTTGATTTAATATCTGTTTTAAAGATTGGCATTTGTTGAAATTGATCTATCCCTAGTCAGGTTTTTATTTATCCCACTTTCTCTCCACTTTATCCTTATCACGTTCTCCTATGTTTTCCTTGAACTATATATATCATTAGTAACTTAATTTCAAACTATAATTAGTTACAATGTGCATTAAAATCAAAAGAATGCAAAAAACTAAATTGTAATACAGAAATCTATTTATGATGGTTTATTCAGCTTTGGAATTTTTTTGCATTTTTAAATGACTAAAGTCGAAATTGTCGACCTAACGACATCAGATCGTTATCTGCTACCTTGATTTTTGGAAGGTGATAACGTGTTAAAAAAAATATATATAGGTACCGATATGAGAACTGCTCTCGTACACAAAACTATGAGTCTACTAAAATTTAATAGATTATTAATTATAATATTGAGATTCTGTGATGATTCGAAACTATAAAGAAAATATCACCTCCAAAGTCGATTTAATTACAAATTAACGAGATAAATCATTATCATATTTGATTTAATATCTGTTTTACATGCCGAGGTGCAAAATAGATTATATCCAGCATAATCACGTTGACACACCAGTTTCTGTTAGATCATCAGAGTTAAGCAATGCTGAGTCTGGTTAAGACTAAAATGGGTGATCATTTGGGAATTCCAGGTGCTGTATTCACTCTCTGTTTATCACGGCATTGTTTCCAGTCATCTAGCACTTCTCCTGCCGATTCAGGACAGGTGTGGTTGGGGATGGTGCAACCCTTGTCTCACAATTACTTGCACAGCTAGGGAGTATCCATTGTCTCCTGAGATTGAATGGAGGCATCCATTGATCAACATGCTGACAGTTGTTGGACAGCTTTTAGAATTTAAATTCCAAACTACCAATATCTGCAACAGAGAGATGAAACTTTCAAGTGATAAATGCATTTCAGTCATCATAACAATACAATTTGCAATCTTCTCTGATCCATTCGGGTAAAAAAAAAGGAGGCATTACTTTTGGAACAGCCCTTATAGATAGGATTTTCATGTTTTTATTCTATATTTATGGTATCTTTTTTATTGAATTGTTAGATGAAAGTGCAAAATAGTTATAAGACCCCTTCTCCCATGTTAATAATGGATTCCGAAATAATGTAATTACTACATCACGGTCTATAAACTGCAGAAGTGCCAGAATCTCTCCTAGATGAAATATCAATAAATATGGGAAAATATAATTAATTTAAAGCATAAAATCTTATACCAAAATGACTGGATTTAGCATTTAATCATTCCAAGAGGACTGATATGCATTAAAGAAAAATAAACAAAAAAATAAATATATAAATAATCATGTAAGTATTTCTTTATTAAAAGCAACCAAAATGTACAACTTAACCTTTTGTGGTAAGATTCTTTTTCTTTTCTTTTTCTCAATACCCCCACCCATATGCTCCACCACTTTGGCAAATTTTCTTTTTTTTTTTTCCTTTGGAAGAAGTTAGAAAAGAAAACTTGTTCCACCTTTACGATCAGTAGACAAACTCCACTTCCGACCACAATCGACCCAACCCATCAAAGTTGTCTGCCTTAACAAAACAAAACCACCATCAACAACAACAACAAAATTTTTATTTTATTTTTATCTTTTGTGTTCCTACCTGTCCTTAGTTGCACCCTTTCTGTGAGTTTGACGTGTCGGCATCGTCTGACATCTGGCAGATCTGGACAACGGAAGAAATAAGTTACTTTTTGATTGGTCAATCGTTTGCATCCTTTAGGAGAAAATATATTTTGCTAACAAATTTTGAAACCTCTTAGATATTTTGATGTAGTGGCTTGTCCGAAAAGCTGACACCAGACTCTGACTATAAATGGTGAAGTTGTCTGGGGCACTTAACTGTTGAGACTTGTACTGAACTAAAATTGAATCGCAAAAAAAAAAAAATAGTTTTATTATTTTGTGAATATATTGAGTGCTGAAGGTGGTTGCAAGATTAGCTCTACCAATAGAACAATATTAGCTTGGAGTAAGTTGCACAAATTGTTTCCAGTCCTAACATTGCGAAGTATCCCTCTAGCTATCAGGGAATAAGTATACAGCAGCTGTGTTAGGTGTGTGATGTTATATAGAGCTAACCCCACCCAGTTTTCACTCGCCTGTCATCAGCATAATAGCAGAACAATGATCAGATAGATATCAAATGTTGGGTCATATTAGTTGTGATACTGTATTGGTGAGGTTGAGTATGCAAACGTTTGATGAATTGACGATTAGCTGGTTATGTTGGTTTGGCCATGTTGAAAGTAGCAACTCTAGGATTAAAAAAAAAAAAAAAAAAATGCAGACACCTTAAGGTGGAAAACTGGAGAAATGTTGTCTGATCCAAGAAAATTTGAATGCAAACCATAAATAATGATTTTAAACAGTAGAATTTGAGCAGAATCGATCTGCAAGACTGCCAAGCTTGGAGACTGAGATTGCAGGCAGTCAGAATGCCATATCGATGAAAAAGGGTGGGAAGATCATAAAATTAATGCTATAAGTATATTTATATATATATATACTAGAAGACCATCCAACATTGGCCAGTCGTAATCTATGTATAAATATTATATTTTAATTCATGCAGATTTCTTATTATAGAGCCAATTCTCTATTGATTAATATCCAATATATAGTGGTCCTGGATATGACCTTAAACTATATCCGATGGTGAGGGCCCCAGCTTGCAGGCCTTGGGGAGTGTGGAGCCACCCTTTAATTGCCATTGCTCCCAGGTCCACTCTGACCCGGAGTGGTAGCACCTGTTAGGGTCCCAACTATGAGTTAAATAGAATACGACTTAAAAAACAAATATACCATATTAAAAAATCGTTCTTCAAAATCACCAGATTCGGCATTAAATAACCTGAAAAGGGTTGATATGCCATAAAACAAAACAACCAAACCAAATCAATATATAGTAATGATTTAAAATGTTATAAAAAAATATGACTAGGGTACCATCTGCTAGAATAAAAATGTCTCCAGGCTTAGTCGTTATTTTTTTTCTCTATTGTCATTACCGTCTAAGCTATGGGCAGATGGATACAAAAGATTAAAAGTTAAGTGACTTTGAACAATGAATGTTTAATTTTAAGCATATACAAAAGAAACAGTAGGCTTAATGTTTTATTCAACTTATCCTGCCAAGGTCAACTTTCATTTTCAATTTTGACCCCTTACCAGCAATTTTTGCCAGCTAAAAACCAAATCGAAAGTATGCTACATGTCTAAATACCCTATATATCAAATTTCAACTCTGTAGACCAAATATTCAGAAATGAGTTTCGTAGAGACTTTTTGCAAACACCTGCACAAAGTCACTTTTATTTATATATAAATATTTGTGTCCTTGAACGTTTTCATCTTAAATTCTACGCAATTATGCAAAATGTATAAACTATGCATAAATAGAATTTAACCTAATAGTGAAATAGAACCAATCATCTTATAAGAAACCATAAAAAATGAATAAGTAATTAACAGATATCAAGTTAAAAGTATTTATATTATAAATATTTCAAGAAAAAAAGTTACTGGTTCCGCACTCATAAAAGCAAAGTTTACAAAATTGCCAAGATCTTAATGCTTATTTATCTTTGTTAATTTATATATCGGATATCTGCTAATGGACAAATTTTTATATATGAAGCAACTTGTGAATGTAGATTCATATATACATTTAAGATGAGAACCTTTTCCCTCTCTCCGTATTATACTAAAAACTCTTTGTTTGGATGTTGCAAGAATTGTTTGTTTGGTTGTCACGAGGTGCATACGCTACTTGGTGGCATATTTTAATATCTAATAAAACAAATAGGGATGGGGGGTTAGAAATTTGATTTTATTAGTGCTCTGGAGGTTTCCTTACTTTTTAGTTCTCTGGGAGGACTCTTGAGTTTTATTTTTATTTCACTGCTCACTTAAAGAATATTTTCTGGGAAGGGGGGGGGGTCGATTAGAAACTTGCTTTTGGTAGTGCTCTGAAGGTTTCCTTAAGTTTAATTAGTGCTTGGAGTTTTATTTTTTTTTCACTGATCACTAAAGAAAATGATTTCTCTTCTGGCGAGGGGCAAAAACTTAGTTTGAGTAGTGCTCTGGAGGGCTTCTTTGATTTATTTAGTTGTTTCAGTAGTGATTTAGTGGCATCATGAGTTTTAGTTATTTTTTTTTCACTGCTCACTTATGAAATTGTTTTAGTTTTATTGATTATAGTTTGCTTGAAAGTGGTAGATAAAATTGGTTTTAAAACAAATGAGAGATAAAGAAATAAGTTTTAAAAGAAACACGTTAAACACACTTTTATAATATGGTCCACATTCAATAATCTGAAGCAGCAATAAATTATTAATACAATAAGGCACTCAGTAAATAATGTTCAATTCCGTAGATGTAACAGGTGTGTGCTATAATGCATCAGACCATTTAGAACATGGTAGATACTGAATCCACATGTACTCAATACAACAGGTATGTAGTATAATATCATTTTACTCTTGTTGAATCGAACAGTGCTCAATACTCTAGATAGAATATGCATGTAATTTATAAAGGATATATACTGAATTGAAAACGATTCAATACGTGAGGTAGTAAACTAATCACTAGTCCTACTACTTATACAATAATGAAATTAACGTCTGCTTTTGCAATCACAATTCACAGGAACAAACCTTAAATAAAATATTGATTTGTTTAGACAAACTTGTTTCAACATGTCCAGTTATGTTAGCTTTAGCAGAGTTAGACAAAAACAAAATGCCAAAGTTTTTGGAAATGGAAATAGATGTATGAATATATTATATATCATGTTTTGAATCAATAATTCACATTGTAAATAAATATGCTCTGATTTGATATATCATTTTCTTATCCTCAACCTACATATACGAGGGGCGTACAATAAGTAATGCCCCTGACCCACTTCCCATAGCAGTAGAGCAACGAAACTTGGCACAGTTATTAGTCTTTCTCTACATAGAAACCACCCAGAGTTATGCATTTCTCCCATCGTTTGATGCAGCTCTGGAGACCGTTTTGTAGGACACCCCAGGTTGGTCCTCCAACCACAATGTGACTTCAGAAATCAAGGCTGCATCATCTGGGAAACGCTTTCCTTTCAAAAACAACTTCATGGCTGGGAAGAGGTGAAAGTCAGAGGGTGCAAGGTCAGGAGAGTAGGGAGGATGGGGAGTATTTCATAACCACACGCCTGTGCTTCTGATCTGGTGACATACGAGTTGTGGACAAGAAGGAGGGTACCTTTGCTGATCTTGCCCCGCCTCTTGATTTTAATAGCTTCCCTTAATTTCCTCAAAAGTGGAGCATAATAGACTCCTGTAATTGTGGTACCCTTTGCCAGGAAATCTGTCATCACTACTCTGCCTTGTCCCAGAAGACTGTGAGCATGATCTTGCCAGCGGAGGGCTGCACCTTTGCTTTCTTTGGAGGTGGTGAGTCCAAGTGCTTCCACTGCATTAACTGGGCTTTGGTCTCTGGATCATAGTGATGGGCCCAGGTTTCATCCTGTGTAATCAGTCTTTTGAAAAACTTTGACTCATCGTCTTGGCACATCTCCAAATCATCCTCGAGCACTCAATGCATTCTCGCTTCTGGAATAGTGTGAGCAACCTGGAAATCCATCTGGCAGACACCTTATGCATATGCAAATGGTCATGAATGATAGTTTCCACAGACCCTGTACTAATCTTGACATCTTGGGCTATTTGGCAAATAGTAATGCACCAATCTTCTTGGGCTATTTGGCAAATAGTAATGCACCGATCTTCCAAAATGGCAGCCTCATCAATGGCAGAAGGGAGGGGGGGGCGACCAGGTCTGGGAGCTGTTTCCACAGACTTCCGGCCATGTTTGAATTCACGATGCCAGCGTTTTACAAGGTCATATGATGGGGCATTATCACCATAAGTTTCTTTCATTTCATCAAAAGTCTCCTTTAGTGTGTGTCCTTTCAAATACAAAAACCGGATCACTACTCGACATTCAACAGGCCCAGCACACACAACCAAATAGCCCAGAACCAACCTTGCTACACCATTGATTTGTGATTTCGTGCCTGATACATCTTTGCTTGCTACATGCAAAAATGACCTGAGGATGACAGATTCTGATGCTGATTTCGAGATTGTTACCTGGGTTGCAACTTTTATACTACTCACTTCCAAACTTGTAGTCTATGAGTCACTCTGCTAGAAACTGTAGTTCCAGATTGCATAGCTTTCACATTGCCACTGCCTTACCATGGTGATCCTCATTTATACCGATGAGGATGAGTCTCCTTGCTGCTTGGAGACTTGGGTAGAAAGTACCAGTCAAGAATCCATTCTTGACAATCAGCCCAACAGGTGCAGGGCCAGAAACTGGAACAGTACCTGTTGGATTGAGATACACAACCTGGGTATTACCTAGGAAGTTCACCCTCCCAAGCTTTGCCACTTGGCTTTCGGGTGGGGCAAGTTTCTTGCATGGTGCCTGATGTGCCCCTATCAGTGAATGCTAATGGAGATGCCCAGGCAATTTTTGCTAGGTCAGAGTGTCCCTCCTTCAGGAGCATGAGCTGGACATCCCCACTTTCTGACCTTGTATCATATCCTATGCTGAGGTGGGGCAGCATATAAATATCTACCATGATGTGGAATACTTGGAATTTTGAAGGGGTTCAATGTTTCTTCAGACATAAGATAACCAATAGTATTTATATTTTATTAAACAAAACACGGAAGTAAATACTGAGATTTTTAGCTGGCAGTCTTTTTTTTTTATACAAAGGAGTCATCACTTATTAAGGCCCAGAGGCCACTCAAGGATAAAGGTTAATGTGTGTACAGTAGTCATTGAGACAGTAGTGTAGTCATCATTAGTAGTGGAAATTTGGTAAATTGGATCACTTAAGCGGACAGCTCATCAAGAACTTGTTCACATTGGACTTGAAGACAACCATATTATAGTCAGTTGGAAAGCAGGCAAACGGAAGACAGTTTCACACACATGCAGTTCTACGAAAGAAGCTTTATCCATGGAATCTATGTTTAGGTTTGGGCACAGATAAAGAGTTGTAGAAATTATTGATAGTGGTTTCAATTAAACGAGTGTTTTTCGTGAAAGTCAGGCCGAGTGGGGGGTTCCTGATATTAGAGCTCAGACGAGTCTTGTTATTACTTTGATTATTTCTCTGTAACAGTCCCATTGGATTGGATCCTGGATATTACCTTAAACTATATTCGATGGTGAAGCCCCAGCTTGCCAGCTTTGGGGAGTGTGGAGCCACCCTTTAATGGCCAATGCTCCCAGGTCCACTCTGACCCGGAGTGGTGGTATTTGTTAGGATCCCAACTATGAATTAAATAGAAACCGATCTGAAAAAAATATATTTTATTAAAAAATTTTTCTTAAAAATCACTGGATTCGGCATTAAATAACCCAAAAAGGGTTGATATGCCGTAAAACAAAAACAACCAACCAACCCATTGGATTGACTAGGGTCAATTTCACACTAATATTATTGAGAAAGATCTGAACTCTCCCTCCTCAAACTATGCTCTAACATAAAATAATGACTTATGTACAATGAATATTGTTATGAAATGAAAAGGCCAAACTGATCTGATATGCCAAAAAAAAAAAAAAGGCCAAAGGCTTCTGGGTATCATCAGCAAGGTTTTCTTCCATCTTTTTGAAGATCTCCATAATAGTGTGTCCTTGCTTACTAGCGTACCGATAAGGGCAGAGTGAGACACAAGGTCATTTTTTTTTTATATGGGAAAAATCTAGCTGTGTAAAAAGGGGCACTCTGGATTAGAACGAAAAATTAAATTTATCTCCATCTAAAAAGATTTCTCTTTCACTGAATGAGGACAAAAAAAACAAACAAAAAAAAACATATGGAACAAATTCTCCACTTTGCTCCTAGTTATTCAATGTCTTTTAGTGTCCATTTCAGTGTCCATAATTCCTTGTATTTTGAAGATTAAGCTTTATGCAATTCTTATCGTTTACCAGATTGGAAATTTCAAATTCAGACAGATTGGCATCTTTTCAGATGTGTTTTTTTCTCTCCAAGAGTAAATAATAAGGAAATAAGAAAATAATAACTTGTGGAAATATTATATTCCTATTCTATTCCTGAACATTTTTCAACCATTAATGAAAATGAAGATTCATTGTCTGTTTCATAATTTGCTCCTTTGCTTTTGTTTTTGTTCAAATATAGCAACATTAATTGCTTTATCTAATAACTAAAGGATCGGTTCCAGATGAAGGTGGGGAGGAGGGGTGTTCTTGACGAAGGACAAGGGGAGAAGGGATTTGTTGTTTACTTCTCTTAGAATTACTGCCTAGAACTCTTTATTTTATCGCCATTATTATTGTTATTATTGTTACTTGCTAGGGATTCTCACAATGATAACTCACTAGTCTTTGTACCTTTGATGATGTAATAATTAAAGCAAATTTCTTATCTGTCATCCCTGCACTTGTTGTAAGCTCCCAAAACTTCTGGAAGGCTCCATGGAAGTCTTCTTGTATGAGCGTGTGACCCTGGAATCATAAAAATTGGTCAGTCATCTCATAGTATGTATAGCAATAGCATACTGAGTTTTTAAGAGTCTGCGACAATTTTAAATGTCTGTCCAAAAAAAGTCTGGAAACTTATTTAAGGCACCTCACACACACATCCACATCCACACACACATCCACATCCACACACACATTCACATCCACACACACATCCACATCCACACACACATCCACATCCACACACACACATCCACACACACACACATCCACACATCCACACACACACACGTCCACACATCCACACACACACACATCCACACACACATCCACACACACACATCCACACACACACACACACACACATCCACACACACATCCACACACACACACACATCCACACACACATCCATCCACACACACACACACACATCCACATACACACACACACACACATCCACACGCACGCACACACACACCCATCCATCCATAAACTTTTTCGTTGTATCATGGCTTTTCAGTGCAGCTGGACTAGCACCTGCCTCAAGTTGTGATCAATGCTAAAACCCTCCAGATGATAATGAGCAATACTAACCACTTGACTATGAATCGGGCATTATTGGCTAGTGATTCGATGCTTTTATAATGATTGTTAGCACGAGATAGTGCTCCATTTGTTTATTTATAAAGATCTTTATATGTGTGTGTATGTGTGAAAAAGTTGTACATACTTTGGTCTTTTATTCATAAATATGCACATTGTTAAGCATATCATTTATGTATGTATATTTTTATATGCTGATGTTGATGTGTGTATGTCTGCTTACATACAAATGACTATAATTTTAAATGCCCGTCTCAATACACATTTGTATTCGCCCCCCCCCTCCATTCCTGGTGTACATATTTCTCCTATTTCTATTCATTTTACACAGTTTTTTTTTTCTTTTTCGGCTCTTTTGTATGCAGACAATGTTCTGAAATGTATTTCTTGAAAACTATGATATAAAGACACCCAACTGTATCGATCATAGAAACGAATGAGGGTCGGGGGAGGGGGCGGTGAGAGGTCAGTGTTGTGCAAGAAGAAGCACCTGCTAGTTTATTCTGGTCACTTCTTGGTCGGCCATGACAGTATTCATTTCTTTTGTCATTCTAAGACACAGCAGTTCCAACATCTATCAAACTTAAAGAACAAGTAAACTGTTTCTAAATGAAAATGACTCTTCTAATCACTTGAAGGAAGGCCTGTCTTTATACTTTCTCTATTTTTTTCTTTTTCGTCTTCATGCTTAGGAATTGCGATGTGTAATATTGAAATTGAAAAGCAAGAATAACAAAACTAATTTATTTAAAAAAAAAATTTTTTTTTTTTTTTTTTTTTTTTTACAAGGAAGTCATCACTTATCAAGGCCCGAAGGCCACTCGAGGATAAGGGCTAATGAGTATACGATGGACACCAAGATATCAGCATAGTAATAGTCAGTGGTGGAAATTAGACATAATTTAATTATTAAAGGAGAAAGCTCAACAAGAACTTGTTTATATTGGACTAAAGACCACTAGCAGAAGGGAGTTCCACAAGCGGGCAGTTCTAGGAAAGGAGATTTGTTCATGGAATCTGTATTTAAATTTAGGCACAGATAGAGAGTGGGGGAAATTGTTGATAGTGGATGTAATCCTTATCCTCAAATGGTATTTGGGCCTTGATAATTGGTGACTTGTTAGAAAAGCAAAAAATATATAATCTTTGCAGATGACTTTCACGGGTGTTTGCATCATTTGCCTGGTATTAGTTATTTTACAATGACATTCTTTCAATGGAAATATTTATGGGATTTAAAATTTTTAACATTTTCTTAAAACATCTGATGGATTCTATTGTAAAGTTGAAACTTTTTTAATGACATTTTTTTTTTTTTTTTCGTCGAATCATCTTTCCAAAAATGAGAAATTGAGAGAAAGAAAACCGGTTTGGGGGTCAACAGGTGAAATAAAAGTAAAATAAAACTCCTGGGCAACGCTAGGTAGATCCAGTTAGTATTTCATATAGAAAATTAGGTTAGGTTTCTGAATATAACAATATGAAACAAAACCAGAGTTGCAAAATCAAAAGGTATAACGTCCGACACTGACTCCTAGAATTACTCTAATTTCAACTCTACAAGGTGCCTTCAATAAGTTTCCAGACTTTTGGTACAGGCATTTAAAATTATCATAGACTCTTGAAAATTCAGCATGTTAACGCTATACATCGTCTGAGATAACTGGCAAATTTTTATGATTTCAGGTTCAAATGAACAGCTACAGCAGGAATTGAAATACACCCTACTAATGCGTGATTGTCAAAATGCTGGTGAATTTCGAAAACTCTGGACATGAGGACACTTTAAAAGAACGAAATGCAATAAAATTCTGTTTTAAACTTAGAAAAATGCCATGCAATGTATGGAATGCTTCAGACTGCTTTTGGACCATCTTGTATGAATCGAACATCAGTTTTTTATTGGCATAAGAGATTCAAGGAAGGCAGGGAGTTTGTGAGGAATGATGAGAAGTGTGGGAATCTGAACACCAGAGTTGATTGGTCAAATAAAGAATTTCATGAATAAAGACCGTCGTGTGTCTATAGAGACAATAAGTGCACAGTTTGATCTCAGTGTGGGAACTGTTACACAATTATTCGCGGAGAACTGAAGATGCGGAAGATTTGCACAAATACACCATTCCACAACTCCATTCTTGTCGCAGACTATTTGACCAAGATGGGCATCAAGACAGTTCCTCACCTTCCCTATAGTCCAGACCTTGCTCCATGTGACTTTTGGTTATTCACCAAGCTCAAGGAAAACTTTAGAGGCTGTTGTTATGAGACAGTTGAGGAGATAAGAGACTGTGATGAGGGTCGTTGACATGCTCAGACAAGGATTTCCATGGGGCCTTCCATGTTGTTGGAACGATACAAGTGCATTGCAACCGGAGGAGATTACTTCAAAGGAGAATATAGTTTTATGTGGGTACTATCAATAAAAGTTGCCATACAAAAAAAAAATATTCTAGAAACTTATTGAAGTTTTCCAATATTCAGACCATCTGTTGAATTTTCCGCAATTAAAAGTTCCAACGAGTCCAGCTGCGAGCGTTTTTACGAATCCAACTCTTCATTCTTTCCAAAAAACCTCCAACTCTCTTTGATTCTGCAACTCTGTTGTCTGTTTCATTTTTGCCTGCAGATTCTTCTCATTCCTACATGTCATCGGAATTAATTTCATCGCAGACATTATATAGCTCCCCTCCCTCAGCATTAACTCTAAAAATCTAATTAGATTATGCAAATCACATCAAAATGAAATCCACTTAATGAATAGTGAATGGAATTTCTTGTGAAGTTTGACACTGAAACAAACAAGGAAATAGAGTGTGACAGGCCACAAATTAGTCATGATTCAGATTTTGTCATCTGACAATTCGCTGTGGAACCGACACCGTTTTCAGGTCTGGATCCATCGTCTTCTCTTGTGCGGATTTGTTAATTTGTTAATCTTGTCGAACTTGGAAGCTGGATTCTTTTGTTCTAATTCTTTCGTTGAATTATTTTCAACAAGTTTTTCTCTTTTTGTTTTTTTTCTTTGTTTTTTTTTTTCTGTCTTTGCTTCAAGAATGCATTTTTATTTGCAAAGTAACAAAAGACAATTCTTAATTATTTACAGGATCTGTGGAAATTCTATGGTTTATGGGAAGAAAATGGTTTTAATTTTTTATTTTTAACTACTTATACATTTTTAGATTTTATATTTTAAAATGTAAACTTGTTTTCGTTCTATATATAAAATACATAAATGAGGCGGAAGATTTTTTGTTTAAGCAAATTTTAATATTTTTAAAAAAATAATTTCAATATGGCAGTGGAATGTTCTAGTTTTTATTCTTTAACCTAATCTTTTAATACATAAAATTTGATTTCATCTTTATACATGACAGAATCCCAACGCCATTTTTATTTTTTGTTATCTCTGTATTTAAAAACATATCAGGCAAAATCGTTTGTGCTTTTCACCTGCATATCACTTAAATGTACATGAATTATATTTATATTATATTTTTTTAAGTCTGTTTGTCTGTCCATTCCACTTTTTCTGAGAAACTACTGAGCCGATCTGGCTGAAATTCTGTATGGAGCTTTGTTATAATAAGGTGCAGCAAATTAAGTATTATGGTATCCATTTGATACATAATTAGGGATTAATAGGAATTAGTCACCACTATACCACATTTACTCTAAGTAAAATCGATGGACTAACCGTTTTTAACGGTAAAAAAGTTAAGTTTTTAATTATTATTCATACGCAGATGACACTATCATCAGTGGTAACACTTCAAAGGCCAGCAACGACCAAGATCTCTTTGAGTCTTTCTCCTCCAACCTTGAACATGTGGTGCAATGAGGCAAAAGCCAGATAGTTAATTTTAACGCATCCCAAATCAAGCTTCTATCTTTTCACCATCAGCACTCTGATGCCCACTTGGCCACAAAAGATATGAATAGTTCCTGTCTCAAAGAAGTTCCCTGCTTGACAAGCTTCTGGAACTGATCTTCTATTCTGATTTGAAATGGAAGACTTGCATCAAATCTGTTGTTAAGGTCGCTGGATAAATGATGGCATCATTCTACCGTGCTAGAAGGCATCTCACTCTCGATGCAATCCTCTGCCTGTATAAGAACCAAATATGCTCTAAAATGGAGTCCTGTTGCCACATTTGGGCAGGAGCTGCTCAGAGCACCCGATCTTATCTTTACAGAGTTCAAAACTAGTTTCGAAACCTAGTAGGTGATGCCCTTTTTTCCTCTCTGAACCTCTTTTCTGTCGTTATTTTTATGGTAAGTGCTCGTCTGAGCTTCAATCAATGATCCCACCTTGCCCAACTTTCACAAAAAAACACTTGCCTAGCTACAACCACTATCAACAATTTTTCCCACTCTTTGTCTGCACTTAAATCTAGACGCAGATTCCATGTATGTGTTTTTTTCCTAGAACTATCCGACTGTGGAACTCTGTTCTGTTGGCCTACTTCCTAGCTAACTACAAGATGGTCATTTTCAACTCTCATGTAAACAAGTTCTTTATGTTCTGCGTCTTAAATAATTAAGTTCTACCCAATTTCCACCACTATCGTTACTAAACTGTTGTCTCAGTAACCACCTTATACTCATTAACTATTATCCTCAAGGTGCCTCCAGGCTTTGATAAGTGGTGACTACCTTGTAAAAATAAAAATGTATTTTTTTTTTATTGAAATCAAAAATAAAGTGTTTTTAAAAAAATGGCCCTTCCAAAAAAATTGTAAACGTGACTATATTTTTCTCAGAGTTTTCTCTGAATCCTACATCCGGACAACACTGGGTAAATACAAGTTTTAAAATATAAAGTTAGTCATAGTAGGAATATAAAGTAGACACATATATTTAAAAATAAACTGATAGACATAAAGAGGGTGTTGCAGATATAGAAGTACGAAAGGATAACTTTTGTCAAGCTTATTATACTTAATACAGAAAGTTCGTCTGTTTCACTAGCTTATTGAAATGCATTTAGCTCATTAGTTGAATATAAACTCATGGTTATAACTCCTTCTAAACAGAAAATGAAATGGGCAAAGGTAGTTATTTCAATCTTTTTGCCGGGCAGTAAAAATATCCATTAATCTAGATAATATTCCGGTCGTTCGTTTCTTAGTTTGTATATTTGTACGATGTGAAAAAAAGGCCAAACTGTTTTTAAAAAAAGCCAAATTCACGAAATTTGTCTTTTAAAAAGTCCAATCTGGCAAACTTGGGCAAGAATATAAGTGACCTCTTCTTGGTGTAGCTTCGTTTTTGAATATAAGGAACAAGCAGAATATTATATAGATTGTTGTAATGATTTGAGAAAGAAGTCACCAAAACGTTACGTAAAAAAGGAAACATTCAAAAGAAACAGAGTAAAACAACAAAACATTGTCAAGAGATGCTGAACTAAAGGAGTAAATTAAAGATTGTCTCTTACAATGTTATTTTATTACTTGTATTGAACTATGTAGCACAATATTACTTTCTCATTATTTATTATTACTTATTAATTTATCTCATTTGTGTTAGTTTTAGATTTAAAATGCAATAGACATTATTTTCATAGAAATGTTAATAAACTCATATTTACTATGTGTTATTAGTTTTTCCACCCAAAAAACTAATTTTTTGAGTTAATCAGAAAAATATCAGCTTTATCAAAACCTATTTGTTGATTAGATATATTTCTCATTCCGTGGAATTTCCACAGGTCACGCTAGTAACAAATATTATGTTTAAAAAAGGATGCAATATTCATTGGACTTGTGTTGTCATCTTAGATATTAAGCTCATTACGTTTTAGCAGATTAACCTTCTGATTTTCCCCAGGTGCATCTTAAACGACTTTGCAATCTGTATAGAATTTTTTACCAAAAGTCTTTTCTTAATCCATAGAGGTAGCTTGCCCTCGTTACATCAGCCATGACCAATAAGTAAGTCTTAAGTAAGTCTGCAAGGATCTGCAGTGCAATGGACAAAAGTGCTAAATATATTCAGTTCTAGATGACAGTCTTTTGGAGGCTGAAAGTTCAATTCTCAGTACAGGCGATACTAAGAATTATTTAAGACCGATCATGGCTGGCAGAATGAGAGTGTGTTACCCTTTCTGGATTAAATAAAGGATTTCATGTGAAAGTCTTAACAGATTCCTGAGTTTGACTAGACATCTCTGAAGAAGGTCGAAGGTTACATTGTTCCAAACTTAGTCAGACTAACCTGCAAGACAAGAATCTGTTGGAATAATCCAAATTATCAATCCTCATCTCAAACATTGGATGCTTTATGTATGTTTGGTCAACTTGTGAAACAAAGAAGCTGAAAACTTTTTAGTTCTGATTTTTTTCATAAAATGAGTCTGTAATTTTTTTTTTTTTTTTTTTTTTTTTTAAATTTTAATTCTTTCATTTCTGGTTTTGTCTACTTTGGAGTAGCATTGTAAAATCCTCCCTTCAATTCCGATTGTCATTCTTTCTCTTCATTATCTTACCCTTTTTCCTCTTTTCTTCATGAATTCTAACCACTTGAGATTTGTCTGTGAGTTTGTTCATTTTTTTCCCCCTCTCGCCAGCTTCATTATTCAATTTGGTGCTTGCGACACAATAATCTCATTGTCCGAATATTACAAAAGACTTGCATTCCTAACTTGAGGAGATACAGTTTCTTCCTTCTCTTACTACTACTCTGCTACCAATCGTTCGAATGCTTGTTTGCTCAGTTACTGAAAAGAAAATGAGAAAACTTCAAATACGACAATCTGAAACCAAATGTTATGGAATGGATCTATTCAATCTATGCGCTTAACGATGCAAATGCTATTCCAAGCTGTAATGCAACAGGAAAACAAAGAATCAATATTTCAAAATTTACCATGACAAACTAAAAAATTGGCAGTTAAAATTGACATATGACAGACAAAGATTTAATGTTTCAAACTTTAGCATAACAAGCAAAATTAAATTTAGAATTTTTTAGAATAGGATTGTTATATTAATTGTTTTGATCAGACCAATGTTCTCATCTTGGGTGCTATTTGTGCAACGTTTCGGTTGGTTTAGCCTTTGATCGTCTTCAGACATGTTGGTTGTTATTTATTAGAGTTTTCTCTCACCCCTTTGTCGACCAATTTTTTTTGCACAAACGAAACCACAGCCATAAAACAGAGACCAACTCCAAGAATATGAAAATATCTACAGAGCCAGTAACTGTTCTCCTTTCTTTTCCAAGACAATCAACATGCCTGAAGATGGTTAAAGGCCAAACCGACCGAAACGTGGCACAAATAACACTCAGGATGAAAGCAGTATTCCAATCAAAAGAAGTAATATAAGCAGAATTAATGTTTCCATTAACATTAGTATCACAGACAAACAAAAAATTAATACTTCAAATTTGCCCTTGACAGATTTAGATTGCTTTTACTGGAAAGAGATCGCTACTTATCAAGGCCAAAAGTCATTCGAGTATAAGAGTTAATGTGATAAAATGATTGCTAGTTCAGAGATAACGAATTTTATAAGAGAATTGAGAATGATTGATCAGATGGGCTGAGTTTAAATATTATGGGAGCAGCTTATGACAGGAATTTATTGATGTTGGATTTGAAGACAGTCATGTTTTAATCTGCAGGAAAGTAGTCTCGTAGCAATGTGTCTAACAGGCAGGAAATCTTTGCAAAGAAGCTCATTGAAACTTAATCTGATGCTAGGCACTCGGGTCTTTTTTTTATTTGTTGAAGTAGCAAAGGCAAGTTCTTGTTGTGAATGTTCTATAAAAAGGGACCAGAGATTGGGGATTAGTCAAGTGCGTTCCATGGACAGAATGATGAGTAGACAAAGACTATCAACGTATGCGTTATAAGAAAAGGGGTTATTTAGTGAAGAGAATGGATCATCCCTGATTGGTTTTGAGTACATTTTTAACTCTGTCTAGCAAAAGAAGAGTACTCTGAGCAGCACTGTGCCAGAGGTGACAGCAACACGTATCTGACTCTTACACAGATAGAGGATCGTATCAAGAGTCAGGTGCTTTGTAGAGCGATAGAATGATCCATTTCCCCAGTGAGCTTACCAACAGATTGAATATGTGACAGAATAACAGAAATGTTAATTTATTTCTTGCGGACTATTAACCTCATCTTTTTTTTTTTTAGTTGATGTTTCATGACATTTTGGCCAACTATTCCTCTGGCCTTCGTCAGGTGGTAACCACGACGGGATAGGAACTGTGAATCTCCTAACTGCATCCGCAGCAATTATTGTCAACTCACCACGTTTTTTGGCCAAGTAAGCCTCTGGCCGGTTTTGGGTAAGATTGAAACTGCTATCTGCAAACAATGCTCACCTGGAGTTCCTATCCCATCACGGTTACCACCTGACGAAGACCAGAGGACTAGGTGGCGGAAACGTTGTGAAAAATCAACTTACAAAAAAGATGAGGATAATAGTCCGAAATAAATAAATTAATAAATAATACTCATCTCAATAATGAATTCAAATTAAATATTATATAAACAGAAATGTTATTTTAAAATGAAGCCTTACTTGTCTCCCCCCCCCCCCTACACGCACACATCTCTTTATTTTTTTCATTGTTTTAAGAAGAAAACCAGTTTCATCTGGTTAGCTATTACGGTTTTCCTCGTGTATATTATTATATCTTCATGACTATGATTAAGGTGTAGAGATGCTGAGTTGTCAAGGGGGTGTAATTGATGAATGGAAACGTTTTACGGGTATATTTAAATGTATTCTCACTTTCTCTACATGCCAACGGAAACATGATTGTTTTATGTTTTGCTAAATTTATTGAATTGAACTGAATTTAAAACTAGAATATCAGTTCTGTCAAAAATGATGGAAAGAAATATTAGATTGTTCAGGAAGGGGGAGTTGAATTTTTTTTTTTTTTTTTTTTTTTGGTATATTACGCTAAAGTTTATTCACATTCAAACCATGAAATATGTATATGATACTCATCAAAATTAGCTTCATCACTGGAATCGCTTATGTCTACTTTTGCATTAAGCGACTACAAAGAATTCTCGTATATATATATATGATTTTTATTCATACAAATATAACCACATTTCAGCCTTTAATATCCAAACGTTTAAGAATCTAGAAAAGAGAAGCTAAATCTGTCACAAATACTTGTGAGATAGCCTGTCAGGCAGTTGTGCACAATGGAAGTGAAACCTGGCCACCTGGAAGTTCTATTTAAGCTCTGTAAATTTCCACTTTGGCAGCTCAATGTTCTCGGTGAAACGCTGTCACTCAGAAGTAGTCCTATTCTTTCTGTGTTTTGTTTTCTCGTTTCACTAGTTTGTTTTTCTTACTTTGGTTGCTTCCCTTTTCCTCCTTTTCCGACATTTAGTTTTTAACATAATAAAATTCTCCCGTGCGACATATTGTTTCTCTGTGAAGTAATCCACGTTCAAACTTAACTATTTTAAATTCTCGTTAAAATCAAATTTTATTTAACAACAAATAATAGTTAATGAAATGAAACTTTTTTTTTTTTTTTTTTTTTAATCAAAAATAATACGTAAATATCAGGCAGCTTGCATCAGATGTCCAGATGCTTTGGCAGGCGGAAAGTGGGTTCCGAATGTTTTCTCGAATAGTGGCGATAGAAAAAGTGCTTTCAAGGTCAAATTAATTCATGATGATCCTCGTTGTGGCACGTCATTAATAGATCAGAACTTGAAGTTCATTGTGGGGAAACCTATTGTTTCACTCGTCTTCACGGAGATAGGTTCAAACACAATTTTAAAAGTAGTTTAAATTTTGGCTACATTTACACAAATTTTTCGGCTATGGTTTTATTTTTGTTTAGCCAAAATATTTGTATAAATAATTAAAAAAAAAAAACGTATATTAAATACATAGCTCTGTTTGTTATTGAGTACTATTATATAAATACAGTAATGATTGTCTGCATTAATTCCTATGAACAAAAAACTTAGCAGGGTTATATATAATGGAAAACATAAAAAAAAATATGATTACACAGGGCTCTACGGTCAAATTTACATTAATTGACCGTTGACAACTAAATATGTTCATTTACTAGCGAAATAGAAAAGTTACTACCAAACCCATGTGATTTTTGGAATATGACATCTTCGTTCCATGACGATTATATACATCATAAAGATTTTTTTAATTTTTTTAAAAATAAGTGTAATTCTAAATATGTACTAAGTTGAGATTTGAAATTATAAACATTCGAATTTATTCAGATGTTTTTTTTATACAGCCTTTGTTAAAAAAGGTATATTTTTCTATTAAACTTTTATTGTTTAAATAATTTGATTTTGCTCGTTTTATTAAAAAATATAAAGGTTGAAAAAATATTTTTTACTCAGTAATGAGCTTTGGAAGATTGTCGGTATATATATAAAAAATGCAACTGCCAAAAGAAAAGCATTTTATTATTTCTAGTCGCCACTTGGAAAAACAAACGAGTGAAAACGAGAAAACAAAACACAGAAAGTCCTGTTATAAGTGTTAATATAATTTTTAATATTTTATATAGTCCTCTGGTTTTTTGGGGGTTTTTTTCAAAAAAAAGTTGATATCTGATTTTTTTGTTGTTGTTGTTATTTCATTCATTTTTTATTTCATTCATTTTTTCTTTGTTCTTTCTTTCTTTCATTCATTCATTTTTGTTTTTATTTCATTCATTCATTTTTTTTAAATCTATGAATAATGTTCATTCTAACTATCCTTTAATGAGCCTCTTGTGTTTTTGCGTGTGTCTGGTATGAAATTATACATTTGAATCACAAAAGGACTTTCTTTTTTATTAACGTGTAAGAAGACCCGACGTTGTTCGGGATTGAACAAGGATCACTACTATGCCGTTTTTAGCTTAACTTGTAACCTCATATTACTTTGTCTTATTTTTATTGCCTCTTCCTCCTCCCGTTTTTTTCTAATATTGTCAAAAGAATCTGAAATATTGGAAAAACTCTGAATTAGTGTCTTATACATATTGTCTGAATTTTATTATAATCGGATATACACATTAACAGTTTTAAAGATATTCTCCCCTAACGAGTCACATAAACGCAGGAGCATGTGGATATTTGACACATAGAGGGTAACATAGAAATTTGGAAACATTTTCATTTGTTTTCCTTACACTTACATAAAAGGAACTTTGTGTATGTTAGTTCCCTATGGACTCGAAAACGGCTATGATGATTTTTATAAAATTTCACACCAAGATACTTTGTGTCTGGTAGTGTTCTTAGATAGGCTTTGTATCCGAATATCTTCGATAAATATCGATAATTGATAATCAAAATAATCCAACGAAAGAAGGAACAGGTGATTTTGACTAAAGTTAACACCTTACACAGCCTAACATCGCAAGTGCATTTGATAAGTTTTATTACAACACATGTCAAAAGGCCCGGCATATAAAAACAATAGTAGGTTCTTCGATACGACAGAGGTGCGTTCTAAGTGAATGCTTCTGTTTAGCGCACAATTGAAACATGACACTTGACTTTTGCATTTAACACTTTAATTCAAGCCATTATATATATATATATATATATAAAAATAATAATTTTATAAAATCAATCATTGTGAACCACAATGGGTCTCCAACTAGATCAGGCAATCAATCGATTTGATTGAAAAATGGGCGATTTCACCAATTTCGATGACAATAAAAAATATGTGAGTGTGAAACATTTGCTGATCATCATTCAATCCGGGGCAACGTTGCGTCTCCCTGTTAGTATTTTATATAATTGTAATCTGTATAGATATGCAGCCTGGATAGATGCTTATTAAATATATACTTGTTCTGGTTAATTTATCATGTAGGTAATCTACTTTTACAAATCCACTAAACACACAAAATGAATTAAGATATTTTTCAATCATTTATTTATTTTTTTTTCTTTATCATTTACTAGCTCGACCTTGCTTGGAATTGAATGAGAATCACTACACCGTTCTTGTTCACTATGCTCATAGCACCATATTTTTTATTTATTTTTTTTTTACTAGCTTCCGTTTCTAATCTAGTTGAAAAAAACTGATTTTGGAAAACTCTTGGAATTAGTCTAAAGCTCCTTTCATAGAACTGCCTGCATGTGGAACTCTGTTCGATGAGTCTGCTTTTCAGCTAACTACAATATCGTCGTCTTCAAGTCCAACGTAAAGAAGTTCTTATGTGTGTGTTAGTTCCCTACTGACTCGAAAACGGCTATGACGATTTTTATCAAATTTCACACCAAGATACTTTGTGTCTGGTACTGTTCTTAGATAGGTTTTGTATCCGAATATCTTCGATAAATATCGATAATCGATAATCAAAATAATCCAACGAAAGAAGGAGCAGGTGATTTTGACTAAAGTTAACACCTTACTCAGTATAACATCGCAAGTGCATTTGATAAGTTTCATTTTTGCTTAGCCACTTAAGATAGATAGATTTTGTATTGGAATGTCTTGTAAATAATCTAATAATAACAAATTTCCACGACAAATGATTATTACACTACTATCCCAATGGCTACAATGCACCCATTAGCCCTTTATTCTCAAGTAGTTTCCAGGAACCCCTTTGTAAAAAAATAAAAAAATAATGCATATCAGTATTTTCGGTTTTAAAGGGGTTATACCTCCATAGGTCAATTAAAGGAGGTACATTGAGGGACACAAAGAGATTTTGGACCACTTTCGATTGTGTTCCCCACAAGGATTTAAATTTCATCAAAATGGATATATATTTGAAGTTTTCAGAAAAGTTCTCTCCATAGCTCTCATAAGGGGCACTTAGCGATTTAAGATTACTTCCATTGTTTTTTTATGGAAAAAATTTACATATAAATGCACTTTTAGTTTTTATACAGATTGTTTAACCTTTCTTTCTATAAGGAACACACGTAGACATTGAGTTCTATATGATCGATATTTATTCTTCAGTTTACATGTTTCTGTTATGCTCTAAATATCATTAAGTATGTTTTGACACCCTTGACGTCAGATGGTAGATTTTGGCGATAGTAATGTCTTTGAAACGCGTGAAGAACACCGCTAAGAATAAATATACATGTAGTTAAATTGGTGAATGAAAAAGGTGAATGAAAACATGAATATTTGCATGAGATGAAGAAAGCTGGTATGTGAGTCACTGAGTCCTTTCTTTTACGACTTGCCTTACCCAGCTCATGTACGGCACAATCACATTGACACATCGATTCTTGCCAGATCACCGAAGTTAAGCAACGTTGAGCCTGGCCAGTACCAGATGGATGACCATTTGGGAAGGCTAGGGAAGGCGCTGTATGAACTTTCTGTGAAGGTTAAGCGTGGGGCCAGCACCCTCACCCTGTAAAAAGAACTCCTCGCCACAAAAACCTCTACAAAAGTTGTAGATGGCCTATGCCTCTCCAGGGGCTTAATGCTATGGTGGTGGTTACCCAGCTCAAAGGCACAAGGGGATCTTATTGAGCAACGTTCTTGGGTGCTTTCGGGTGTGGCCGGTTGAGTTCATTGAGCTTTTCTAGTGTTTACCTTTTTTTATTTATTTATTTTTTTTTTCACTTTTCACCCCAAACAAGGCACAGTGCCACTTTGAAACAGGGGGCTATATATAGAAGTTTCTAATTTGACATAGACTTGTTACTTTTGGGACTTGAAACAATTTCCATAGGTTGAAAATACTTCGCATGCTCCCATGAAAAGTTACTTGCTTCAGAAAGTGAGGAAAGAAAGAGTGCAGCAATTAGAGTAGTTGACTTTTTAGTGTTCATAGGTATTGCTACAGGCGCCCCAAGTACAATTTGGTCACGGTTAAAACAAGATATTTATATTTCTTGTTTTATATTTAAAAAAAAAAATAGTATAAACTCTCATACATCTTCAGACTTGGTTTATAAGTGTTCAGTTTTATTGTCCATTTAGATTCTTTTTGCTTGCATGTCTCTGAATATATTGACAGAAATGAAGAAATAACAATGCATACAAACAAAAATGGTCCTAATCAACTCCATAAAAGTGATTTATACATCTAGTGTGATAAAATTCAACCCAAGAATAGTTTTCTTCCCCTCTCTCTCCTCTTCCCTCTCTTTCTTTGCAGACTTATCGCCCTTGACCAATAATCATTCGACTTATAATCTTCTCATAAACACTGCGCTCATTGTAAGAAGACTGCAACATGTTTATTGCTCTCTTTATCAACCGAAAACGGTTGTAATTATGTGTTAAACCATTTGAAGTTTATGTCATTTGCAACTCCTCCTTAGAGTTCATTAGCTTTAGGCTTCGGCTCTTTCCTTCTTTGTTTATTTTTCTTTTCTCCTTACTTTCCCTCCGTCGAAGTTTATCAGTTTGAGCACGAATCTGCCAAAATGTTGTGCGGAATGTTGCAAATGTAGATCATTACTTTTGTAGCACAATACCCGAATGTTGCCAGTTGATATGCCGTCAGCTATACAAACACGCACGTATAATCTCTGATATAGTAATACTACTGTCTTAATTTTGAACATATACACAAAATTTGCAACACATTATGAAAAAGGTTTCTTTACGTAGTGCTAACAAAGTTAAAAATTAATGAAACTTCTATTGCTAATTTCTACTATTGTACAGAAGGAAATTTGTGTGTGCCTGAGTTCATTCCTTATGGGTTCGAAAACGGCTGGGGCGATTTTTATGAAATTTCACATAGAGGTACATTATGTATCTGCCAGTGTTCTTAGATAGGTTTTGTATTGGAATGTCTTTGATAAGTATCGATAATTTAAATAATCTGATGAAACAAGGAACAGGCGATTGTGACCAAAGTTAACACCTTACACAGCCTAACATAAAAAGTACATTTGAGAAGTTTTATTACCACACAAGACGAAAGGCCCGACATATAAAATCAACAATAATTCTTTGATATGGCAGGAACACATTCGAAATGAATGTCTTTAAAACACAATTGCACTATTATACTTGACGTTTGCATTTTAAACATCAACAGTAGGTTCTCTACAGTGCAATGTCATATAAAATCAGCAATAGGTCCTTTAGATAAAACGGGAGTGTAAGAAATGAATGTTTTTGTTTAGAACATAATTGAACCATGATAATTGAATTTTGGAATTATAAACTTTAATTCAAGCCATTATATATATAAAAAAATAATTTTATAAAATCAACAGTAGGTTCTCTACTGTGCAATGTAGTTTACAATGTATTATGGAGAGATATGTGCTGCTTCCTTCCGGTGCACTGCGATGGGTTTCTAACTAGAGCAGGTAATCAATGATTTAATTAAATAATGGACGATTTCATCAATTTTTGATGACAATAAAAATATGGGAGTGTGAAACATTCGTTGGCCATCATTCAAGCCCAGGTAAGGTCAGGTCTCCCTGCTAGTAATCACCAATGCTCGGATTCTCATTTTGTCTCAGTTGAAATGAAGGCTCTGAGGAAGACCCTTGCTTTGACAACCAATTGAGACTAACTTTCATCTGAAACCTGAAATGAAGGCTTACATCAAAGTCGTTGCCAAAGTCACTGGAACAATTGTTGGATCATTCTAAGTTATGTGTTGAAGAGTGTTAACATTTACAATCTTTATGATTTAGTGTATGACCTAAAATAAACACTGCATTGAAACAGTTGTAAGCAACTATAATACCTTTGTGTATGCTCTTTATTAGGAACTTGATTTGAAAAATGTTTTGAATCTTTAAAATCTCCCTCCCTATCTCCTTACCCTTCTCTCTTTCATATATATATATATATATATAGAACTCTGGGATACGATTTTTTTTCAGATTACGATGTGGGATACAATTTGTTTTTTTCTGGCTCCTTTTTACGGTGTTTACCCCACCTTACAATGTTATTTATAATGTTATTTGATTATATACATGTGTATTATATTCTGTACTGTGTTTTGTTACTAATTTTTAATGGCGTATCCCGAGGTCCTACTGTGTATGTGTGTGTGTGTGTATATATATATATATATAGTAATTGAATAACTTAATTTAAAATCACTTAGAAAGAAAGTGTTACAATTATGGATGCAAATTAATCTAAATTTGCAAATAGCATAAACTCAATAGCTAATCAATTTCATAAGATCGAGCTATTATATAATACTAACAATTTATATCAAATTTCCAAAAGAAGCAATTATCCTAGCTTTATTAAATGTGATTTGAGGAAAATTTATTCTTGCAAGAGACACTTAAAAAGGTCGCCAAGGACTATACCAGATTCATCACCAGAATTAAAAAAAAAAAAAAAAAAAGTGTTCAAAAACTGCAAACCGAATGGATGCACCGATTATGTTTTCATATGAAGAGATTTTTTCATAAAACAAGAATATGAACAAACGTATTTCTTTACTTTTGTATTTTATTATGCAACGCTCCCTATAATCTCTACCTTATTCCACATTTTGTAAAAGTTATAAGTCTGTCTGTTTGTATATGTACCTGCAAAAGTCATAAACTACACAAGATACCCTTATGAACCTTACATGATTGGATTATCATGGTAACATCAAATACTGTAATGCTTATAAGTTTGAGGTCATTATGAATCAAATTAATTTTACTAACTTAAACTTAAGAACGCCAACATCTTGAAATGCATGCTGCAGTCAAAATATACCATCATTTTTGATCTGAAGTCAGCATCCACAGCATCCCTCCAGTTTCTTCCCATTGCAATCAAATCTTTCTTGATAGTCTGCTTACAATTCATTTTTGGTTTGTGCATGTCCACGAAAGGCTTTTTGCATCGAGTTTCTCACATCGGTTAGATTCCGCTAGAAGTTTTTGCATACTTCCCAGATTGTAATATCTCAGATTTGACAAATGGACATCATCTCTATCTTTTTTTTTTTTTTTTTCGATCGAGTTAAACAAAATTCCCACTGTGCCATCGTCTTCAGTGTTTGTTTGTCATTTTCATATTAATAAAGTGAAACTATTGGAATGCATACGCCTGGCTTTCAGGCTGGGTATTATCTGTTCTGTAATCGGTCCTTGTTCAATGTAGGAGAAACTCTTCATACTAAGACAATTACTATTTATTTGGATACTGGCAGTGCCCCTTTTTGGGGGGAAGCTGGTTATTTCTCCCACTTTAAAAACGACCTTGTGTCACATTTGTTTTCGTGGGAGGTTCAAAAGCAACGCCATTTCTGCAAGTCATCTTTTGTTTTTGATTGACTACAATAAATTTGAACGCTTTAGACTTCCGGTCATGTCATGGTTTAGTGATAAGACGTCAGATTTTCTTTTACTTTCTTTTCTGTCTTCATATCACGGGTTCGAGCATGCCTGCCTACTGTCACTTTTTTGATCAACACACACATCCAAACGCCAGGCACACAGGCTAGTTTTATATAAAGATTCCATTTGAGTACTTAGTAATTCCTTCTAAGACCAATTTTTGGGTACATATGAGCCAGGCTAGATGTCATTTGCAGATTATTAATGATACTACCTCTTAGTGCAATTTCTGACTTATTGGTTGGTAAATTGATCGCTCCATTTGATTGCTAGAATCTTTCTAAGGGACATGGAACCAAATTAGCACATCAACAAAAATTACTTTTTCCATTCTTACTGTTTCAGCAACAGCACTGAAACTAGTTCAGCTTTCCCTTTTTTCCTTTCTTTTTATTGTTACTAGATAGATAGATGTATTCAAAAGGTAACATAGCTGAAGATATATGGAGAGGGAGAAAGAAGTAAAAAAAAAAAAAACAAACGAAAAAAAAAAGATGCTACACATTGCCTCTTACTGTTCTGTTTTATTAGCCATGCTACTAATAAATTATGAGTTATTGTGAAACAAGAGTGGTACCCTGAAATAACAGATTGCAAATTCCAATCAAAGAGCCAATCTAATTGATGCCGAAAAGGAGGAGGAGGAGGAGGACTTTGATCCGCAATACTTGATGTTAGTTTAATTTAGATGGAAATTGGCTGATCCTATTGATTATGATGAATACATCTGACTAACCATGTGTTGCAGCATCTTCTGTTAATAACATCGGTGAACATTAGCATATATGCGCGTGAGTGATGTGCAGTGTGACACTGGTGATGTCTTATTAACACTATGTTATTGCGCCATTCATAGTATGGTAGTAAAAGCACATCTTCATAATATAGCCATTTAAAAAAATCAAATATTTCAGATTTGCATTAAATTTGATTCAAAGTAATTAACCCAAATTTCCTGAATTTAAAGTTTTTTCTTAAAGATCCATAAGCTTTAAATTTTAAACATTTTCTAGAATCAAAATCATGTCATGAATTTTGATCGAAATCAGAATAAGGACACTTGACATGAGGTTTAGTATCATTATATGTTGATTTTAATCCTCGTAAGGAGTCGTAAGTAGTTCAAAACTGTCCTGTTCGATGAATTAATTTTACCTCTCCTGGAATGAGTATTCTCATAGTATATATATATATATATATATATATATATATATATATATATATTTATATTTATTATATAATTGAAAATTGAAAATAATTATGTATATAAATGGATACATTTTGAAGGCTAAAAACAATGCATTTTATATATATATATATATATTATTTATTATTTATTATTAAATTTATTTGCTTATATCAGATATATTTCGATGCTGCACATTCTTATCAATAAAGAGTCTTTTTTTTTTCTCTTTTTCTTGACCGCCTGGTGGAATTCTGCAAACGAGTGTTATTGTTCGTCCCTGGGTCTTAATGACGGCCTCATATTTAAAAATAAAGAAAACAAAAACCGTCATCAGCAGGGGTGTCGCATTAGCCATGCAAAATTGAAATAATGAAAGAAAATCTTCTTTCTTTTCCTGCACTTGAAGCATTGTGTGTTAATTATTTCCTCAGTTAAACAACGTCGCAGCTCACACGAACCATGATAGTCCACAAATTGGTAGTAAGGCTTGAGTTTGCTCAGGTGGCAGGGTACTCTCCTTGAAGGCAAGAGATTCGGGTTTCAAATCCTCAGTTCGGATATGTTCAACTGATGAGCTCAAAATGAGGGTGAAACTTAAGTCTTTGTCTTCTGGTTATTTGGCTGTCACATTGTGAAAATTTTAATATATATATATTTAATTTTTTTTTTATAACCTTTTACGTTGTGCCAACTTTAAAAGCATTTCTAATTATGACAGTAGTTTTATAAATAAGGAACTATTTTCTTATATCTACATCACTATTTTATTTATCTCTCCGTGTCCTTTGATGTGGGAATAATTATGCAGAATTCATATCTATAATTGAATTCAAATATCTATCTCTATTTATATCGATTCTATGTTTATTGATTATTTCTCAATCGCAACTATTTTTGTTTTGTCTGTTTAGTTTCTCTTTTAGAAATAATTTCTAAAGATAAGAACTTCATTTTTTTTTCTGCAACCGTTAATTTGAAACGGTTATCAGACGAGTTTCCTCCCCTTTATAATGCGTTTAATTAGAAAAGTGGCTGGTGTAATTTGAGATTGTGATACCTTTGTTTCACTATAAGCTCTTCATTATGCAGGCAGCCTTTTCGATATTGCAATATTTTTGGCATAATTTTACTGGGTAAGATCCAAAACATTTGAATGATTATATTTTATAGCAAGAACAAACCAATCAGGTGCCAGAATTTTTGTATGAAATATACTGAATCTTTTTTTTTTTCAATAAGTCGAAAAGGGTTGATATGCCGTATAGAAAATGACCAAATGAAACATCATGGATAAATATTTGAACTTGATGCATAAAATCTTTTATCTAAAATTAAATAAACACAAAATAGTTGATATGCCGTAAAATCCTATTTCATTTTCAACATCTCTCTCTGTACTCCTTCTCTCAACCTAAAAAAAACAAAACAAAACGACTAAATTAAACCAAAACCGGTGAAAACACTGAATAAGGATATGAAAGTATAATTATTCCAGTACATTCATGCCGTGTTATGTATTGATATAATTATCTAAACAAAGGGCAAATTAGTATTTATATAATTAATATCAATAGAGAGGTCTTGGAATAATTTTATTGTGATTAGATTTCATGCTGTTTTCCTTTTAAATTTCTATGAAATTAATAATAAATTAATTTGAGAAAAATAATCTCTTAGCGTTATAATGTAAACACAATTTAACACTGGTGAATGGAAATTGACTTCATTTACAAAACCTGAATTAATTAGAATTTGATAGATTTACAGAATATTTATTTAGAAAGTTTAAATTAGTTACAGACTTTCTTTTCTAGCTTTTTAGAGCATCCGTATTATTTGTGTTCTTTAGAATACTCATGATCTAGAGTATTATTTGCACAATGTTTCGGTCGATGTAACCTCCGGCCTTCTTCAGATATACCTTATCAAACTAGGGAATCTTTCTATCAAAATACGAAAAACTGCACGGAATTTCGAATGAAACATTTCACTTAATCCAAGAGCCTAGTATGCTACTGTTCCATCAGCCATGACTGGGTAGAAGTCCTAAGTAATTCACAATTCTATTTTGAGTTGCCTACATTGAGGATTGAACCTTCAACATTCCCAGAAGAGTTTAACTTTTACAACTGAATTTTATCAAATACTGTATCCAATGTGCCATGGGTCCTTGCAGATAATTCCATTCTAGCTTTATTCTAATATTAGAACATTATTTCCACTTGTTTGGGGATATGGCTACCCTACAGTGAAAAGCGCTGTTGGGATATGTATAACCTTAGTAGGTGATGCTCTTTTCTCGTTTCTGCAACCTTTTTCCCACAGAAGAGACGTTGTGAACCCATCTCTGCTCCACCGTTATTTTCATAGCAAGTGCTCATCTAAGCTTGATTTAATGGTCCCTCCACCAGACTTTCACAAGAAAAAGTCATCAAATCACTAATACAATACATACAATAATACAAATATGGAGGTCTCCCCCTTGCCAATCTTTCTGGAAAAACACCCATCTAGCTGAAACCACTGTCAGTAATTTTCTCCACTCTTTATCTGTGCCTAAATCAAAACGTAGATTCCATGAACAAAGTTTATTTCTTAGAAGTGTACACCTGTGGAACTCTCTTCCGTTTGCCTGTTTCCCACCTGACTACAATTTGGATGTCTTCAAGTCCCACATAAACAAATTCCTGATGAATCGCCCCCTTAAGTAAGACACTTTATCAAATCTCCAATACTAACGATTACTATGATACTATCCCATTGATTACTGTACATGCAATAACCCTTATCCCCGAGTAGCTGCCGGGCTTTGATAGGTGGTGACCTCCATGTAAAAAAAGAAAAAAAAAAAAGAAAAAAAAATACAACCACTATGATCAAGTTCCTCTACTCTCGATCAGTGCTTAAATCTAAACAAAACTTCTATAAACAAAGCTTCTTTCCTAGAACTGCCTGTCTCCGGAACTCTTGTTTCACTGGTTCGCTTCCCAGCTGACTACAATATGGCCGTTTTCAAGTTCAATGTGAAGAAGTTTTTGCCCTCCTGTCCTTTTAAATAGGCCAATTCTGCCCAATTCCCACCAAAAACGATTACTGTTCAAATTACACTTATTAATCTTTATCCTCGAGTGGTCTCATGGCTTTGATAAGTAGTGATTCCTTTGTAAAAAAAAAACAAGAAAAACAAACAAATGTTGAATTTCAACAGTTTCTTTAGTTTAACTGATTTCTAGAAAAAAAGGTAAAACAAAGTTATGTTATGGTTGAAAGTGAATTTTGCTAGAAATAATTCTAATCAGTTATTTTCTGTGATTTTATCGTTCTCTATTCATCTATTAGTAGACATAACTATAATTAATCCTCAAAATAAAAATTAAGATTGGAGAGTACCCATAGTTTCAAAGGCTGTAATTATCTCACTTTTTTGCTATTTCAATTGCTTCGAAATTTAAAAAAAAAATTATTAACTAATTTTTAAAATAGATAAAATAAACAAAAATATCTCACTTGAAAGAACAAAATTTTAATAAAAAATAATACTATATTAATTAATAAAAAATATATAATCCTACAAAGGAAATAAAAATATAAATAAATATTTTATTTTTAATATTCTGAATCTGGTATCCTTTAAGGAAGAGCCATCTTGGAAAGAACTATTTTTTGAGAAGGGGTTTTTCTCTTGAAATATCTAAATATTTTTCACCATTTCACTAGTCTGGGTGCCTGGCATTGCCTAGGTGTTTAGAGGTGTGTGTGTTGAGCAAAAGAAAAAACAAAAAGGTGGTAGTGGTCAGGCAGGCAGATCAAACTTATACTGCGAAGGAGGGAAAGAATGTGAGAAAAAAAAACATGTCTTTGCCATTGCGTCCATCGCTACTCTGGAAGCAGCAAAGATTTAAATTAAGGCTAGTCAATTGAAAAGAGGGGATGACTTTCGAAAATACCGGCGAAAAAAGTGACCCCTCCTTGTAGAAAAGTGCCCAGATGAGGGTAAAGGAATGAATGTTTTTAGCCAATTTTTCACTATTTGTCATCTGAAGGGTCGAGCTTCAAAATGATACAGATCTCGTGCAAATCCGTCGCCTTTGTCGAAAGCTTTAGGCAGACAGACAGACAGGTAAGATTTATAGATTAATAATAAGTGAAAGATTTATTGAAAAATAAATACACAAGTTTTTGAAGAAAAATATCACTTATAGGATCTTTAAGAATTTGTTTTTGTTTATTTTCTCTTTTACCTATCCAGCTTTTCGGCATTGCTTACAGCCTTATTAAATACATATAGTCAAAGCTTATCTTGTCAGGATATAAAGCACTTAAATTTACTGTCTGTTTCATATATTAGTTGGATGGACAGACAACAAATGATTGTACATATGTATCACAGTCATATGTCCATATTACCATACTTTAAGGAAAAAAAAAAAAAGAAAGTCCAACTTCGTGCAGCATAATTTAAAAGTTCATGAGGTACAACAAGCTTTAAATGATCTCTTTGCATATGCATCTGCCTTGATATGACCAAGACTTTGTGGTAGTGGAGGCAGGATGACATTATTGGACACAAGAGTCAATCGTGAAAAATATGAGTTTCAGTAAAGTAATTTTCTCCAAATAATTACTTTCTTCTTATGAAACCCGAATTTTTAGTGCAGATACCGACATGAAAATATTCTGTTAACAATTGTTGTAAAAGGAAATTATTGCCTGTCTACTCTTTTAATGTCTTTTAAAAGAAAGTGCTATCTTGGGTCCCTTGGTTACATATAGACATATATTAGGATGTGAGAAAGTATTATAAATTGTTCTCAACCGGAACTGGACACGGTTCAATTCTTGTAGACTTGTGTACTATGTAAAGGATAACCACGTTGACACACCAGATCAACCCATTAGATCACTAAAGTTAAGCTCAATTTTTTATGTACACACCAATTCGCCATTTGATTGCCAAAGTTGTGAGGTTGAACCTGGTAAATACTAACATGTGTGAGTAGAATCAGGATCAATCACCCACACACACATTACTCATTCACGCCAATTAAAAAGGAAATGACCGCCCCAAAATGTCCAACATGTAAAGTTCTCCTTACAGTCAAACACATTCTTACAAAATGTGACACATTTAAACAAATATGCCCCAAATATTGCTAGGAAGGTAGCTTTAAGGGCATTTTTAAGAACACCAGATCAGAAGAAAAAAAAATTCCTAAAACCTTCTAATCCCCTTAAGAAATATAACAAAAGAAAAAAAAAAGCTCTAAAAGCTCATATCCCTTTCCCCCGCCCCCCAAACAATAAAACTTTTGTTGATATAAAATAATCCACAGAGAAGTTGAAATACCATTGAATAAAAAGAACTCTGCCAGAAAGAGGTGAATTATATCCCCCCCCCTCCTACACATTTTTTTTTTACTTAGTGTGTGTGTGTATGGGGGGGGGGGTAACTGCCTATCCAGGCCCGGACTTCCGGACATGATTTCTTTCCCTTTTTTACGTAGGAGTTACCACTTATCAAGGCCTGGAGCCTCCTCGAGGATAAGGGTACAGTAGTCAAGGGACAATATGGTAGTAATCATTAGTAGTTGAAATTTGGTAAATTGGATTACTTAAGGGGACGACTCAATAAGAACTTGTTTATGTTGAACTTAAAGACAACCATATTGTAGTCAGCTGCAAAGCAGGCAAGCGGAGGAGAGTTCCACAGTCGTGCAGTTCTAAGAAAGAAGCTTTGTTCATGGAATCTACATTTAGGTTTAGGCACAGATAAAGAGTGGGGGAAATTATTGATAGTGGTTGCAGCTAGATGAATATTTTTCATGAAAGTTTGGTGGGGGGGGGGCATAGATTGGAGCTCAGATGAGCACTTTCCATGAAAATAACGATAAAGCAGACACATGTTTGCAATGTCTCTTCTGTGTGAAAGAGGTTTCAGAGAAGAGGAAAGTGCATCCCCACTAGGTTACAAAGTCTATTTTGAACTCTGTCAAGGCAGTATAAGGTGCTCCCAGCAGCTCCTGCTCAGATGTGGCAACAGTACTTCATCCTTCGACGTATCTGACTCATATAGGTAGAGAATTGCATCAGCAGGGAGATATCTACTGGAGCAGTAGAAGAATCCTACCATTTTTCCAGCGACCTTGGCAGTGGATTTGATGTACATGTTCCATTTAAGATCAGAAATAAAGATTAGACCCAGAAGCTTTTCAAAACATGGAGCTTCTCCAAGATGAGAGCCATTCATTTCAATTGATGGCTGATGGGGATCAGGGCGTTGATGATGTAAAGATAAAAGCTTGATTTTAGATGCATTAAAAGTAACCAGCCACCTCTTTCTCTATTGTACCACATGCTCAGGATCAGAGGAGAAATAATCAATAAGAACTTGGTCGTTTACAGCCTTTGATATGTTGCCATAAATGGTAGTGTCATCAGAATAAATGTCTACGAATGATCTTAGGATGTGATTTGGAAGATCATTAATGTAAATCAGGAAGAGAGTTGAGCCCAGCATGGACACCTGAGGGACTCTAGCATTAATACTGTGAGCTTCTGATTTCTACCCATCAACCACTACTCTTATGAACCTATCAGAGAGAAATGATTTAATAATTGAGAAGACATTTCCAGCTATACCGTAGCTGGAGATCTTGTGGAATAGACCTTTATGCCATACCCTATCAAAGGCCTTTGATATGTCAAGAGCAATTGCCCTAGAAAGGAAGCCTTTGTTCAGAGATTCACTAATCCTATGAGATATAACTGTAAGCACATCTGCTGTAGATCTAACTGAATGGAAACCATATTGCATGTTACTAAGAAAGTTATTTTTGCTGAGGTGGTTAACTACTTCTCTATTTAACAGATTCCAGCAACTTACTCATGGCGTACAGGAGACTCATTGGTCTGTACTGAGAGGGAGATGATCGAGCACCTGAATTGTTAAATATGGGTTTTCCAGGGTATTGGGAAGCAATTCTCCTTAAGACAATGCTTAAACAGATTTGTAAGTATTGGAGCTAGTCCTGGTTAAAGCTTTTTCAGCACTACAATTGGAATGCTGTCATGGCCAGTTGCTTTACTGGAATCAAGGTTCTTGATTAGCTTGACAACATCATGCACAGATATTTGTATGTTGCATAGCATATTTTCAGATACAGGAGAAAATATGGTGGGGGGGGCGGTCTTGATCGCATAAGGTAGAATTAGTTGCAAAGTTCTTCACAAAGAGTTTAGTTTTGTCTGATGCTGATGAGATTACCTCAGGTCCATTGGTGATGATTGGGATAGAGCACACACTTTTGCTCAGGACTCTGTTTGCTATTTGTCAAAACTAGTGGGAACTAAGCAGCTGCTCAGCTACTTTGGGCTTAATAGACTGAGCATACAACTCTCGTGTTTTTTAATATTTTTTATAATGGTTGCTGGCAGTTCTGAAAGCGGCTTTAGTCTCAGTACATCTGTTATGTTGAAAGTAATGGAAAAGGTGTTTTCTGTGCGCAATGGCAGCAGCACATTCTGGAGAGAACTATGGCTGGCTGTTAGGTTTTTGCTGTCTATGTATATGTTATATACCTGGTGAGACAACACGATCAGTAATGGTGGAACTTGAGTTAGACTTAATTATTGAAGAGGATGGTTCAACAAGAACTTTACATTAGACTTGGAAACCACCATGTTATAGTCAGGTGGGAATTAGACCCATAGCATTATGTTCCGCAGACAGACAATTTTGAGAAAGAAAATTTTAGTTTTAGGCACAGATAGAGTGAGGGAAATTGTTAATAGTTGTTGCAGCTAGATGAGTATTTGTTGCGAAGGTTTTACGGGGGGGGGACTATAGATTGAAGCTCAGTCAAGCACTTACCATAAAAATGATAGAGCAGATATACTCACGACATATCTTTTGTGAAAAAGAGGAAGTAGGAAGTTGAAAAGGTACTCGCTTACTAAATTTCAAAGATGGTTTCGTACCCTGTGAAGGCAGGAAAGGTTATTCTTAGAGTTCCTCCCCAGATATGACAACAGTACTCCATCTTAGGACGTTTTTAGTTTTTGTACAGGTGGAGGATTGCATTGGGAGTTGGATGCTTTCTAGAGCAGTAGAATGATCCAAACTTTTTCCAGTGATTTTTGAGATGCCATAAAACGGACCGAACTAACCAATCCAGAAATGAATGAACCGTCTAAACTATTTACATTTAAAGAAAAAAAAAAAAAAATGGTACTTACGTTGCATTTCCTTATTTGTTGGCCTTCACCTAATTCTGATCCTTCTAATATGTCTCTCGGCTGAGACTAAGTTATGACAACTCATTTCCTGGCGCCCTCTCTCAGAAATAAACAATTCTCTCCAAAGAAAGTTAATGAAATACAGATATTTTGAGCAAAAATTGAAAATAAAAAAAATTTAATAAAATTCAAAATAAAACGTGAACACGTTTAAACAAATGAAGTTCCACAAGCTGAAATAACATTGACAAACTGAACACAGGGCACCACCATTTTTTTTTTTTTTTATCATATTTATTACCTCTTCATCCTCAAATCATGCCCCTCCCCCCTTCAGAATGGTAAGTCCTAATATCAATGAACATTAAGTGCCATTTTGCTTATCAAACAGATACGTACGTATGTATGTATGTACGTATGTACGTATGTATGTATGTACGTACGTATGTATGTATGTATGTATGTATGTATGTATGTATGACATAATCACGTTGACACACCGGTTCTCATTAGATCACTGAAGTATAGCAACGTTGGGACTGGCTATTACCAGATGGGTGACCATTTGGGAATGCTAAGCGCTGTATGTGCTCTCTGCTAATTTCAGCATTGTTTCCCGTCTTCCTGAACCTCCACTTGTTACTGGTATTTAACAATGTCGATTCAGGAGAGGTATGGGTGGAAATTGTGCAACTCCTGCCACAGCAGCATTACAGTGGGTATCCATAGTCTGTCCAGACTGAAGAAAACCAACATGTATGTTTGTGTGTGTGTGTATATATATATATATATATGTGTGTGTGTGTGTTTTTTTTTTTTTTTTTACAAGGTGGTCACCACTTATTAAGGCCCAGAAGCCACTCAGAGATAAGGGTTATTGTAAGTACAGTACATTAGTGTGGATATTTAAAGTGTCTACTTAAGGGGGCGGTTCATCAGGAATTTGTCTACGTTGGACCTGAAGACATCCAAGTCGTAGTCAGGAAGGAAGCAGGCAGACGGCACAGAGTTCCACAGGTGTGCAGTTCTAAGAAAGAAGCTTTGTTCATGGAATCTACATTCCGACCCAGGCATAGATAAAGAGTGGGGAAAGTTTTTGATAGTGGATTCAGCTAGACGGGCGCTTTTTGTAAAAGATTGGCGAGGGGGACCAGAGATCGGAGTTCAGACGAGCACCTGCCATGGAAATAACGATAAAACAAAGATAGGCTTGCAACGTCTCTTCTGTGGGAGAGAGGTCGCAGGGAAGAGAAAAGGGCATCCCCCACTAAGCCACGAAGTCTATTTTGTACTCTGTCAAGGCAGGATAGGCTGTTTGTGTGTATGGAAGTGTAAGGGTAAAAAACTAAAGTAACTGACTTTTTCTTTTTTTTTTTTTTTTCACTTCAATTATTAAACTTTTCTGCATGTCCTGTTGTCAGGGCCATGAATTCACCAACTACAGCTACATGCAGAGAGATACCTGTAGGCTGTGATGCCTTAGGATGAGAGATTCTGGTAGCTAATCAGTTCATGGTCGAGTGACTTGCTAAATCCACTTCAGACCTTCTTTTGGCTAGATGGAAGATTGGAGAGGTCCAACCTGATCAATTGGATGGTCACATCATATGCTACATTCATCTCCAATGTGGTTCTCCTAAAAATCACAATCTTATTTCTTCATTTTATTTTTTTTTCTTAAATACTATAAAGCTGAGAGTCAATGATGTTGAGAACAAAAAGATTATTAATGTCAAGGAGTACTGTTTTCTAAAAGTAATGCAATGTATTCCGAAGTAGTATTTCTTAAGGGTAGTGTTTTTGGAGTGTAATGATGGTGCCCTTTCTGTAAAATTTCCTTCTAGACGCAATGTATTCTTGAAATATAAAGTAATTACCCTACCTATAGAATAACATTTTACAATGTTATTCAGCATTAAATAATTGAGATGCCGTAAATCAAACTATCAGAGAACTTTTTCAGGGCAGGTGTTCAAGTGAAAAAAAAACAGCGTCTCGGTGTGGCACAGGCCTATAATACATTCCTCTGAAAAGGGCACTTTTAAAATAGGAGTAAAAAGGGGCAAGTGCTTCGACCCCCCCCCCTTTATAATAGAATGACAGCAGAAATTCCCCTCTGGGCCAAAGTATCATAAGTTTGCAACAACAGATGCCACATACAAATTCAATACATCTCCGTTATTAGCCACTATTTTATGTAAATTCTGAACACCATTTTAGACATATTCAATCGTTATAATAAAATACTACATTACATCCTAGGAGCAACACCATCCCAATTGCAACATCTTCAGAGGAAGGAGTACCTGTTTTTCCCTCTAAATATTTAGTCCTACCATCGCCACAATTGACACCAGAAGGAAATCTACACATTTCACAGATACTGCTCCTACACCGCCCGTAACTGGCTATTAGATACACAAATACATCATTTACTTTCCTGTAGTAGAATAAAAAAAAGTAATGAAGACTGCCTCAGAAAAATCCGCTATATCTGATTGGTTATCCACTAATTCTCTTATTCCGGAATTAGATCAGTCAAACGAACATTACAGAACATTACAATATGGCGTTGCTAGGACATACATTCTTTCGCATGACATCGATTACAGTTATTAGGCACTTAATTTCCAACGTATAACAACGGCGAACAAATCTTCCATCCCATTTATATAAGTGGTTAGCTTCTCTGCTTAGACTAAACCATACACAAACATAGTCTTTCTTTCTTTCTTTCGTTGTTTACCAATATTATATCAGTTGGGGTTTAATGATTAATATTTCCTTATTTCTTTTCTTTTTATACATCTAATTATACACATTAACTGTTACTTCTGTGGTTTAAATCCCGTTTTTCCATTTGTCTCTCTCGGCGACGCCTGACGAATGACAACAGCTGTTGGATTATACTGAGCAAATGGAAGTCATTAACAAAAAAGACGATGAAAACAACCTACCCTAATAATTTTATAATTTTTACTATTTTTATTCATCAACTAACCAGCGAACGGAAGTGCTTAAAAGACGACAAAACACACACACACACAAAAAAAACTACCTTAATAAATTCATAACTGTTACTATTTGTAATTATTTTATTTTATTTTCCAACTGTTTTTTTTTTTTTTTTTTTTTTTACATGAGACCCACGTCCACAATTTTGTTTAAAATGACTTCTGCATGTTTTCGACTCTGCTGACTAAGACCTGTATTATGCACTGTAATTCACTGGCGGGCATGTTTGTACGCATGCACAATAAAAAAAAATCTACTTTTCTGTGCTAACTAGTGGAAAACAAATCCACTTTATTTTTACAAAACCGAAAAATTAGTACTGTGCATGCGTGTAAAACAAAGCAGTGACTTTTCACTTAAGTAATTTCATTTTAAAAACGGCTTTTGGAATAACCCCCCCCCCCCAAACCTCTCCATTTAAAGAACGGCTTTTAGAATAGACACCCCTAACCTCCCCATGTTAAAAAATTGCCCCACATTTAACTGCTGTTCGTTTCAGCATATCCACTCACAAATACTATAAAAAAATGAGGAGGGCTGTGTCAGTCACAGGACAGTGGATTTATTTATCGTGACTTAAAATAAGTGCTTTATGCCAAACGTCTACAGTAAATGTGGCATTGTGGTGACTAATTCTTATTAATCCCTAACTGTGCATTGAACAGGTACCATCGTACTTAGTTCACTGCACCTTATCATAACAAAGAGCAATACAAAATTTCAGCTAGATTGACCCAATAGCTCTACAGAAAAAGTGGAACAAACATACAAACAAAGAAAAATATTATATAGATAATCAGTAAATATTTATGGCCAGTATCAGTTCGATTTTAGCATATGTTCCCACAAGGGAACGTTATCAGTTAAATGGTTTAGGAACTCAAGACTCCACCTGAGAGAGCATGCACAAGAGACTATTGAAAAACCATTTCTGCCAGATGACATTTTTCTCTCTTACAAAATGGTCATTTTCGAATAGTTTTTACAGTTTCTTTGCAATCCTGAATCCATTCTTTGATGGCACTTTTACTGCTAGGAATTGTTTGGTACCGGAATTTTTTTGGGGTGGGGGAGGGGTTCTGTCTGTTCATTCGTTTATTGCGATTGAATCTCTATCAGCTTCGGTAAAGGAAATTGCAGAAAATAGTGATGCTGTATTGTTTAGTTGTATTCTTATATATTCAGGAATTTTATGTGAGTCTTCATACTTTTGCAGATATATATTTTGACTTCTGGGGCTGTTATAGATATATTGCCGTTTCTCTCTCTCTCTCTCTCTCTCTCTCTCTCTCTCTCTCTCTCTCTCTCTCTCTCTCTCTCTCTCTCACACACACACAATTTCATGTATATAAAGATATAAGGTGATATAATATATCGTGTGTACATTTTCAGCGTTTTTGCTAACAGAGATAAATGCGTGAGTCGAGCTTAGTAGCAGTAAAATGAAAATATATTTATCACAGTAAAGTTAGACAAAGCTTCCATATTCCATCCACACATAGAATCAGTTTCTGCTGGGATGAAACATGGACACCTCTATGTAGCTTGTCATAAATATATTTTTATCATTCTCTCTCCCATATACTGATGATTACAAAAGCATGAAACACTAGTGGCTGTAGATATAAAAAATATTATTAGTATAGGAAGATATAATTTTATGCTAAAATTTTCAGTAATTACTTCAACAGTGCTCAGTACATAAGTAGAGCTAGGTAGTAAGTTATAAAAATATATTGGGCAATTAAGCTAAACAGAATATTCCACATTTCATCCTCGTGAGAATTTGTCAAGCACATGACAAATTTTCACAAGGAATAAATGTGGAGTATTCTGTGTAGCTTAATTGCCCAATATATTTTCATAACTTACTAAATATAATATAAATATATATAATTATATGTGTATTAGTGATGGGAGAATTCCAATATTTTTCCCCGATTCTGATACAATACCGATTCTGTTCTGAATTCCCCGATTCTGATACAATTACTGATTCTGATTCTTAAGTTTCTAAATATATAGTCTTTTTTTTTAAAGATGGGTGGATGACAGCAAAAACCAACATGTCATACAGATATATTTTTGCAAACATATAAATGCGTTTGTTGGGGTAATTGATAGATTTTAGTTTTATTGGTATTTTAAAATCAATAAATATTCATTGTTTGATCATTAATATGAAGAATAATTAATATTAATAATGGAAATTTGAAACAAAAACAAACAAATTAAAACAAAAAAATCGTTTTGACATCAGAAAATATAGATTTTTCCGATTCCGATACCCCTAAAATTTCTAATTTTTTTTTTCTAATCCTGATTAATCGTCCTAACACTGATATATAACCTTAACCTGATGAGTGAAAAAAAAAACCCTTAAAGCACGTCACATTTTAGTGCTTATACCTCTAACGTGGAAAATATAAAGTTTAAAATGATTATGGCCTCATTTTTTAAATATATATTTACTACAACAGTGCTCAATACACGAATAGAGCTTACTAGTGGCATTAAAATATGCTTATTGTAGCTATGCAGAAAGGTTTGTGTTTAATTCCATCAAAGGAATTTGTCAGGCTAAATGCATAAATTTACATTCTACAGTTCCTTGTACAGGCAAACAGTGTCCAATCCAACAGCATAAGCAATTAGTGATTTTACTGCTTTCATTTACGCAACTCCTTCCCTATTTTTCTCCATCTATCAATGAATTTACACTCTTTGTTTTTGGTTTTGGTTTTCATAAGTCAAGTCTGTTAGTATTTATTTTCCTTTTTTTTTTTTTTTTTTGCATCTTCATTCGTTTTCTTCACTGTTTTCTTCCTTTATTTTTTTTTTCGCGTTCTTTTTCTTTTCTAATTTTTGTTCTTTTCCCTCTTATTTTCCACTCTCCCCCCCCTCTCCATCTCTGCTGTTCTATATATGGAAATGCTATTTCTAATTCATATCACACTAAGTAAAGCATGTATCGAAAGCTTCAACTTTCCTAACCCCTCTGCAATCCAAACTCTATCCCAACATGAATGGATGACGGCAAAAATGCAATTTTGAAAATTTGCTATTTGTCGTCTATTCTGCCGAGTTGTTTGAGACAATTTAGAAGAAAAACGTTTCTCTTTAATGATGTGCATGCCTCGTCTTTGCGACTTCAGGCTCAATTGAACTCTTCTGAAGTATTCTAAAGAATTCTTGAGTATCTGATTTTCTCACTTGAAATTTTTTGAAGAATTGCAATATTACCTTCATGCTTGTTCCAAATTCTTTACTGCTTATTTTCTCTTGTTTAGCGCATCTAAATGCCGGCCATGTTCTTAAAATTAGTCCCATTTTCTCTCCTTTTGTGAAGAGGCACTAGAGAAAGCCTTATTCTTGGAACTTTTCTACATTTGTATTGAACATTATCTTCAGCCGTTTATGTAGGATCAAATAAGCCATAATTGTTCTCCAGCTCGTCACTGGTGCTACCAGATTGGATTGTCTAAAGATATTGGCTTCCTAACTTAAATGCACCGAACATTGAATTTTTTTTTTTTATGAATTTTTTTTCTCCTTGCTCTTGGCAAAACTCAATCATATTTTGCAAAGCCACAAACAAAAACATTTTTGTCTACAAAACAACCAAACTAAATACGACAAATAAATATCAAAAGATATAAAGAACTTGAAGCATAAAATTTTTTGCCAAAATGATTGAACCTGAAAAAGGTTGATATGCCGTAAAACAAAACAACTATATCAAACACTATGATTAAATATTTGAAGATATAAGCAACTGGAAGCATAAGTTTTCCCAAAATTATTGGATTAAACATTAAATAACTTGAAACTAGTTGATATGTCTTAAAAAAAAAAATCTATGAATGAATATATGAAGATTTAAAGTACTTAAATCATAAAAACTTTTTCAAAATTACTGGATGCAGCATTAAATAACCCCAAAAGGGTTAATATGCCTTAAAACAAAACAACAAAACTCCATCTCTCCTGAATACTAGCCAAGTCTAACAATATAAAACCAGTATCAGCATAGGATAGAAAACTATGAATTCAAATCATCATATCATATGAATTCAAAGACTTTATTGTTGCCATTGGTTTCCCCGATATTTTTTTTGTCAAAATCGTCCTAGAAAAACATCAGGTACCTATGAAAGGGATCACAGGTTTCTTTCTTTTTTTTTTTCACTTTTTCTTTTCTAATTTTTGTTCCTTTCCCTCTTATTTTCCCTGCCTCCCCCTCTTTGCTATTCTATATATGGAAATGCTATTTCTAATTCGTATCATACTAAGTAAAGCATGTATTGAAAGCTTCAACTTTCCTAACCCCTCTGCAATCCAAGGTTGCCAACATTCTAAGCGAAAGTGATTTTTGTGGAACAAACTGGGTTCGAACTTGGGACACCCAGGTTGTCAGTCTGTCATTAACCACTTGATCACCATCACCTCTCATGGATTCAAATAAGTGATGAAAAAATGGGCATCCATAAATGTATTAAATAAAATGTCAGTTACTGTCTTTTTCTGTTGTATGCATGTGTCATTCGACTTTTGTTGCTGTTAGCCTTTTCATGATCGTTATTAACCTTATTCCATTAGCAACTTGTTGGGTTAAAGCGGCTTCTTCTCTGGCCTGTACTACATTATGAACGGCAGTCCTGGACAATGTGGCATTAGATGACTAGGATTTTTCAGTCATAGGCTAGCCACTTATGGACGCGACCAACTCGTCCTTGATAGTTACTGCCTTTAACTGTTCACAGTATGCTTGACTACTCAAGCAATTCTCCTTCACTCTTTTTCTTTTTATTAGTGGATCACCACTTATTAAGGCCCAAGCGGCACTCAAGCATAAGCGTTAATGAGTGCCAGGTGACCGATGAGACAGCAACTTGATGATCGGTAATGACAGAACTTTTGTAGGGTTTTGAGGATGGCTCAATAAAAAAAAAAACTTATTTGCATTAAATTTAAAAACTCATGTTTTAGTCAGCTAGGAATCAACCCTGCATTATTGTGTTCTACAGACGAACAGTCCTAGAAGAGAAATTTTGCTTGTGGAATTTTCGTTTAGTTGTAGGTGCTGATAGAGAGTGAGGAACATTGTTGATAGTTGTTGTTGTTGTTAGACGAGTATTTGTTGTGAATGTTTTCTGAGCAAGATATGAGCTGCATACACAAACCATTGAAAATGTCGCAACGAGTCAGACAAAAAGAGTCTTTAGATCGAGGCGTTGGTGGAGAATAACAGTTGAGACACGGTTGACCCGTCGAAAACACAAAATATGGCAAAAAGGAAACATGGTCAATGATGGTGGTTGATTGGCAGAAGTTGGAAGATTTTGAAAACTAATGCATCCCTGCCGTCAATGATGTAGCCTACGATCAAGGACATAGCATATGGCCAGGGATGTGGCATAGGATCAGGATTATAGCATATGATTAGAGTCATAGCATGCAGTCAAGGATGTATCATGCGTCCAGGAACATATACGGTCAGGGACGTAGCATGCAATCAGGAACATATCTATCGTACAGTCATATCATGTGGTCAGGGATGTAGCATATGATCTAAATCAGATAGCTGAACATTTTAATTTTCCAGATTAGTTGATTATTGTTAATTTATTAAAGTGAAAGCTATAACTTCCAAAACTGGTCTCAAAGTTTCACTCCAATCAGCATCCGATACGTTTCAACTGACATTTTACATGGGTAATTGAAGAAAACTATTTTCTTGATTAAGATGATGCCGTATTCTTCCTCTTCTTCTAAAGAGCCCAATACTTAACTGCATTTTGTAATTATTAAAGCTAAAACAAAATCAACAAAAAGTAGCATTCGAACAACAGCAATTAGGTCAATTGCAATTAAGAATTAATGTCTTATTGATGATTGATTTTTCATGAAGATGCTTACTTCTTTTGTCTCCTTTTCAATTGAACATTCATCTTCGCTGATCGATGTTTTGTAACATTATTTTAGTGATATTTCCGGTTTCGAGGGATAAGAGCATATTTCTTTCTCCTCCACAATTATTTTGTCAAAGAATTTTAATACATCCATTTTTTTTCTTTTCTTTTTTTTTACAAAATAATGCAATTCAAACCACTAGAAATAGTCACTAACCAAAATAGATACACGCATACTTGAAAGTATACAGTCATTTCAAATATGCAATTAGTTTGAAGATGATAGAAATAGCTACAATTATGCTCTTATTAATAGAGAATCGTTTTACAGTGGACAATTGATGCTACAATGTAAGAATTCTGCTTATTAAGGGAAATCCATTAAATTAATAAAAGAAAAAGATTTAGCTTAGTATCATTGTCATCGTCATAGTTGCGTATTCACCCTGTTTTCCAGCAAGTTCACAATGTCCTGAACACTGATTGACCAGGTATGACGATTCAAGACTGCACTTATAATGGAAGCAAGGCTGCTTCCATTATAAGTTCAAGCCATTTGTGGTTCTAGCAATGAACCTCATAAAGGTGAAGGTCCAAAATCAGTTTATCATCCTACTTCACTGTCTGGACCAGGTTTTGAGTTGACCATCGTGACATTTCTTCCAGCTTGGTGGTGGAGCTGGATCAAGGACTTCATGGATAAAGTCACCTGGGTGTTGTTGAAAGGTTTGGCTGAAACAACAAAGGCGTCTGGTAAGGAGAGATTTGTGGAGGGAGTGGATCCTGCAGCGAGCGCTTTTAGATTAGTATGTTATGTATTCATTGTGCTGGACTGATGCATTTCCAAACGATGAGAAAGAAAATAAGATTGGTCTCGAGATGCTTATATGAACATGCAAGTCACAGAATGCTCAATTAAAATAACATTAATGGGTGCATGTGTGGAAATTAAAACAAAGACCAAGAAAGATTGATTGAAAAAGAAATATCACTTCCTTTCAAAAGACAGTATATCTTTATAATCTGGAAAACGGATGATATTATGATGAATCTGCTTATTTTATGGGTTCTAATCGATTATTGTATTTTTTTTGTGTGTGTGTGTGTGGACAGATTTGTCAGCACAATTGGTTTAAGAAATTTGTCTAGTTGTTAAGATCCTGAACATTTTTCGACCAATTATGAATTCTTTGGGAGAGGGGTCATTTTTCAAAATGTGCCTTTAGAGATTTAGCTGTAGGCATGTAGAGAACTACTTAGCTTTCTTAAGAATTGACATAACTTCTTCCATTAATGAGATTTTTTTTTTTTAATGGAAATTGCTCTAGACAAAGCATGAAGCCACTTAATGTAACGAGCTAAAAACAATACCACTTTGAGGTAAAAAATTAGCCAACGATAAGTGTTATGTGGATAGGTTCAGACTCAGAAATCAGCAATTCTCCCCCTTTGTCAGGAAAATAACTAATGGAATGTGAGGATTAAAGGACAAAATAAGGGAGGTGAAAGTTACAAAGCTGCTGAAAGTAACTCCCACTTCCCTTATTTAACATAACCCGATCTATCATTTTATAAATTTAGTTTTATCAGTTTTTCACATGCAAATGTTGCAGCAGAGATTTCGGCAGAAATTTCTATTTTGATAAGTGCTTTTCTTTTTCCAGTTACATCCTGTTGGATCTTGTTTGTAGCACTGTGTAGAATTACCTATGAGAAGGTTTCAAATTATCATCCAGTTTGATACATTTGAATAAGTGTTATTTACTGAGTTAAATATTCACACAAAAACCAACACCCAATCAGAATCCAGCAACTTAGCTGACCCAACGACCATATTTTGATTCTACAAAATTTATTTTGCAATACTGAACTGATTTTTATACACAGAGAGTCGCTATTTAAATATTATAAATGGAAAAACAAAGGAAAAATTAGTCATCATTTATGTAGTAACAGAGGATGTGAGAGGATGCAATTCTGGCATACTTCTTCATCAATGGGAATTAAAATCTACTTTTCAGGGAGTTCTTCACTCCAGCTCCAAGTTATGGTCTCCATGAGAGCCAACAAAAGATATACTGTAGGCGTTTTCATCTCAAGAGAAGAAAGGCAGCATTTTCTGTCTGTGTCCCACAGAAGAATAGACGTTGTGAGCCTGTCTCTGCTTTATTGTTATTTTCATGGCAAGTGCTCGTCTGAACTCCATTCTATGGTCCCCCATCACAAAGCTTTCACAAAAAACACTCATCTAGCCAAAACCACTATCAATAATTTCCCCCACTCTTTATCTGTGCCTAAACCTAAATGTAGATTCCATGAACAAAGCTTCTTTCTTAGAATTGCACGCCTGTAGAACTCTCTTCTCTTTGCCTGCTTTCCAGTTGACTACAATCTGATTGTCTTCAAGTCTAACGTAAACAAGTTTTAGATGAACCGTCCCCCTAAGTAATCCAATTTACTAAATTCCTACTACTTATGTTTACTATGCTATAATCACATTGACTACTGTACACCCATTAACACTTATCCTTGAGTGGCCTCTGGGACTTGATAAGTGGTGGTGTTTGCTTTGTAAAAAGAATGTTTACTATGCTATAATCACATTGACTAATGTATACCCATTAACCCTTATCCTCGAGTGGCCTCCGGGCATTGATAAGTGGTGATTCCTGCGTTAAGTAAAAAAAATACCCGAGGAAGACTGGAGAATACATCGGCTGAAATGTTGAAGAATAACGAGAACAGTAATCTGAATAATCCAAATAAAAATAAATAGTTGTTCTTTATGAAATCATGAGACATTCAAAAATTAATGTACATAATAAGTCAGTCTGTTTCCCCAAACAACTACGTCTGTTCTAAAAACAAGGCAATAAATCATATCTCTTTGATTTTGCACGTCTGTAACTTGCAAATATCTCGAGTTTGGCCTTTCGCAAATGGCCAGCTTTTCTATCACCTCAAACATCTTGTCATGCTTGGAATATTCATTATCCATAACTTATTTGCTACGCTTGCTCCTTGCAAAGTGAATCCAAGAATGGTAAGATGTAAATTACAGCTTGTTAATGGTCTTTCAGATATAGGTTTCGCTCTATGATTAAGTCGCTAGACTGACTCACTTGGTCACCTCGGTTGTCATTTGATGTACGCGGCTTGGTAAAACGACGCTTGTTAAGAATCGAATCTAGAAAAGAAAGAAAATAAGATTAAATAGAATTGACAGAATAATGATAGTTGACCATTGGGATATTACCAAAAATTATTGGTTGAATAAGAAGTAGACTAGCATTTACCTTAAGGGTTATATATATATATATACACACACACACGACCAAGGCCAAAATAATAACTCCCAAATCAAACTTTCATAAAAATTGATTTTCTTTTAGTGTTGTTTTTTATTTTTTTAAATATCTAAAGTTTTAGTTTCAGAGTTATTTACCTTTTCGTCATATATATATATATATATATATATATATATATATATATATATATATATATAAATTAAGTGCTGTGATGCAGACTATGAATTTGGCATGCAAGGTTCGAATGCTGATGTTGCACTACCATATCACTTTCACTAATACATTTGAGAAAGATATGAATCCATGTACACTCTCTCTGTACATATGGATAAATAACAGGGTAGACTAGACATTCAAGCCTCGGTTGGGTAACTTGTCTAGAAGGAAAACTCTAAAATAAGACCATTATTCTGGAATTGTTTACAGTTGTCTTGCAATTCTTCTTGCCACCAGACTTGAGCAATGATTTTTCTGGTGAAGTGCAGCTGGAGATTGCTTCATAATAGTCCTCGCCTTAAGTCCTTAAGAGTGGGTATCCATCTTCTTTAGCGACTGAAAGGAGACCAAGCATGTGTTAATTGCATTAATTTTTATATTTATAAAGGATAGTGCTCAATATCAGTGATGGAGCTTAAATTTAGAAAGCTAGTCAATAGTCGGTAACTGTTTAGTTTATTGCCATGAGTTCTTCCGACCACGAGAAACTGAAGTTATTGCATACATACCATGACATCTGTAAGTTCCCCATGGTCTGAAGAATCCAAGGTGACAAATTAATCAGTTACTATTATGTTTCCAAGTTCCAATCAACAGAAGCTCTATCATCGATATTGATCAACCTCCTCTGTAAATAACTGTCTTAAAACTTATAGGCAAGATGTTTTTTGTCCTGAGGAATACAATCGGAGGTTTCGTTTGAAGTATAAAAAATAAAGGATTTTTTAAATTTTATTTTAGTTGTTCAAGACTAGAACGCTTTCTCACTGTACAATAACTAGCCGTAATATTGGCGATTAATTTTAAATAGTGAACTGAATTTCTCCCGATAAAGATCTAAAAATTAGGTTTTAGAGTGAATAAAATCTTTGGTAAAAAAAAAAAAAAAGAAAAAAGTTTTACTTAAAAGATTTAGAAGGAAAAGTAATTGCTAGAGTAGAAAACTTTCCAGCATATGTGAAGAGGTGGGCTTTTGCTGCTAATCAATTTGGTCTGGTGTGTGTTGAAGAGATACAAGTCCATTAAGTTTGTCAGAACACATTCTGTGAAAGTACTTGTAAAACAAGCCAATGGATGCCACATTGTAGTGTACGTGTCTAGCGTTGAAAACGATGTATCAAATTGATGCAGGACAGACAGGTGGACGTATCCTTTTAGAAAAGCGATTGGATGCATCTAACAAAGCTGAAACTAAATCTTGTTAATGGCCATGTTGGAATAAAAGGAAACTAGATAGCGGACATATTGACTAAAAAAAAAAAAAAAAAAAAATCTAACTATAAAAACAGCAAATAGCAAAAAATATAAGATACATTTCCGTAAAATAAATTACACGTATGCCAACCAACAGCAGGAATCGAAAATACGAATAGGCTAATCAAACGAAGAGATGATGCATTGATCTGATGCGAATTGGCCACAAAGAAGTTCTGCATTCACGCCTACGGAGAAAGAAAAAAAAAAAAAATAAAGATGGCACCATACCGTAACATATTACATCTAATCAGTAGCTTACTATTAAAGCTATCTTTCATGACATATCAAACCTTTTCAGTTCATTTGAAACGATTTATTAAACACAAGTTGCTTATTTAATCATCAGGGTTCATACCTTTCTCTATGTAATACAAGGGTTTTGGTTTTATGCCAAAGCCTCATACTTATTAGAAATGCGTTAAGTTAATATTATATGCTATCACTGAAAAGGTGTTCATACCTATCTCAGTTTATACATGCACCAGTTGTTTTAGTTCATGCATTGGCATTCTGTTGCGATCGGTGTTGCACACCAGTCGAGGTTCCAATCTCAACAATCAATCTGCCAGAAACTGTACCATTTCGATGGCCTTTTATTTGTCGAGCTGAAGCGTCCATACTGGGTGGCTTAGGTGGTCCTTCCTTCGATGCCTTGTCTCCCAGTTTTCAGGTGGAACAAGTTTATTGATTGTTGTCGGAGTTGTCTTCACCAGGGGTGTTCAGGCATTTTTTGCAGAGTGAATGTCCTTTCTTTAGAAGTACTGGCTCGTCTCTTCCAAACTTGTGTTAGCCTCCCCTCCCCTCCCCCCGCACTACATTCCCGTGAGAGAGGTAAATATCTACCTATTCCAGCTGTAACTGCATATCCGCATTTAAATGAATGCAATAGGTGCAAATGGACATAGATTTGTCACATGTACATAATAAATATTACAACTTTTCAGATAGTAGGTCTGCCATACGTAACTGTATATTTTCTTTTGTTTATATCTTGGTTGATACTTACGCATTTCTTCTCTTTCATGTGTCATACAAATACGAAAATCGTATATTTTTATAGCATCGTTGAAATTAAACAAATCCGAGTTCAAGTGCCGTCGAAGCTCTGCACTGAAGTATGTCTCTCAATCCTTGAAAGATTAGCAAAGCACATTGTGCATTGATTTAACTCCGTGGATACCATCATGTTTTCTACCTATTTATATTTGAGGTATCAGTTTTGTTGGCTTTTCATGCTTGTTTGAAATAGCATCTTTTTTTTTAAAAATTGTCCATTCTTCTGTAGAAGAGACTCTGTCTGCGTGTCACATATCTAAAATAACATTTCCATAACCCGTCTTAAAAACATTTTTGGCTTGAAAAAAAAAATCTTGTTTATTACATTAAAAGAAAAGATTTATTTTCCTCAACGAATTTGAAACGCAAAAATAAGCAAATCAAGGATTGAACCAGTATAAAGAAAACAAACCAAAAATTTAATTATATATATATATATATATATATATATATATATATATATACATTTTTGGTGTAACTTTAAAAGATATGGTTGTGCTCATGAATACAAACTGGCAATAGATGTATTTCAACTTGATTCTGGCAATTTGTTTTAATAGGATTTTTTTTTCTTGAAAATTGACAAAATTAGTCATTTACTCGAATTTGATATCAACAACTTATTTAAATATGTTTTTGCGCTTCTCTCAGAATAATTGATTGAGCTTGGTTTTCTCAGCACATGTTTTAATATCTCTCTCTCTCTCTCTCTCTCTCTCTCTCTCTCTCTCTCTCTCTCTCTCTCTCCTAAGTATGCTTTACACCAAATGATGCATTTCTTTTACCCACGTAAAATTTTCCCCTTGAAATGTTAGTAAAATCATAGAACTTATTATTTCTAAAATATAGTTTAAATGTTTAAATTTTTAAAATTTCTTGAGCAGGAAAACCGCGTATTGTCCAGGACTCAATAAGGAATCCTTTTGCACGTAGCCTATAACATATAAACTTATTTTATTCTTTTTCATTTCCTAACATTTATTTTTCAGGGTGGGACCTTAAAACGATCTAATTGGCCTTAAGTGAGTGTAAATAAAATGGCTTTGAGTGAAAGAAATATCAGTAAATTTATAGCTTTTTTTTTTCTTTATCCCATCCAGGAATGACCGTTGATTCCTGAGAATCAATGAGGAATTATTTAGACGAAAAAAAAAAAAAAAAACAATAGTCAGAACACTGTAAAAGTCAAATGTCAGTTAAAACAATGCATTATTAGAGAGATGAAGAAAGGGTAATTACAAAAGTGAGATTTTCATAAATTATGATATTAAGTCTTTGAGTAAAACTGCTCTGTATATTTTTTTTTCTGTTGGGTTTATGTATATTTTTTATCATTTTAGCTGTAAAGATATTTTTAAGGATTAAATTTCAAAAATAAATTGTGTATTCAGAATATAAACTTAATCATTTTATTTCATTTTTGAATAAATAGTAAACAAAACACAGCTGGCATGATTTGACATATTTCCTTAAATGTATTAAACACAAAAAACTTCATCCATATGTATTAATATTTTTACTATCCTTTGGCTAGCTTTGCACTATGGCCTGTTTAGGTGTATTCTTTATTGACGTTGGTATTTTCTATTTAAATTCAATGAACTCTTGTATTAAACGTTTATTTTAACCGTTTCTGAATTTTTGAGATAAGGATTGGTTATTCGTATTATTATAAATCTTTGGGCAACGTTTCAGTCGATGTAACCTCTGACCATTTTCATGGATCCAAGGCGTAGTTGTTAGAGTGCTTGAAAAAATCAATTGCAAAAAGTGATATTCTCCTGAAGATTGAAGGTTCAATTATCAGTGTGGGCGACTGAAAAATACAATTGCGAATTACTTGGGACATCTATCCAAGCCATGGTTAATCGAACAAAATTATCCCGTGAAGTAAATAAAGGGTTCTGCTCGAAATTTCGTCCAGATTTCGAAGTTCGACAAAAACATTCCCAAATTCAACAAGATACACCTGAAGAAGGTTAGAGGTTACATCGACCGAAATTTTTTGAAAATGACATCAAGATGAGAACAATAGTCCGAATAATACAAATAACCAATCCTCCTCTTCAAAATTAAGAAACGTTAAAAATTAACGTGTAAATTACTTTTCTTTTTCACTTAATAAACAAGTTTCATATCATGATATAAACGATAATGTCCAGAATAGTGAACACATTCTTATAATCTTTTGCCTTTGTTTTTTTTCATTTGTTATTTAGTTTTATTCAATGATTCTGATATTGAATCCATATCTTAACTATGTTGAATAATCATGTTTGTACAAACTAGAATATAGATACACTTTTTCCAATGTCTTGTTCTCCACTGTGATTCTGTTATTAATGATATTTTATTCCACATTTGCTTGTGAGAATGATTAAGCGATACCTCACCTCTATCACCCCTAATTACAACTTTTTTTTATATTCTTTCCTCCTTATCTTTGAAGGTCAAGCAGTTTCTCCTTTCTATGCACCTGCACTGCATAGAATTAAGTACAGGTTTTCGCCATGTCGTCCTCTATGTTAAGTTTGACTTTGAAAAGGCTATCGTTTAAAAAAGCCGAATTTCCTTTGAATTTAGTCTTCATAATGTATGCACATCAAAAGATATAAAAAAAACAAATGTAAATGCAATAAGTTATATAGAACGTTCATGTCACATTCCATGCGAGGTTTTATAACAAATTCGTGGACTTAAAAATTAATGTTAAAATTGTCCCCATCCTTGGAGTGCAAGACATAAGAAACATCAACGTACACAAACGATAAAAAATAATCCTATTTAAATATAGAAAACTAAAATTTAGATTTTAAATATTTCTGGAAAACAAATCGCCACAACTTGTCCAGAAATATGATACTAAAAATAGCAATTATTTCATGTGTAGATTTTAATTTCAAGCTTATGTGTAGGAGAATATCACTTTTTGCAAATTTACAGATAATTTTATAAAATCAACACTAAATTCTCAACAGTGCAATGTAGACTAGCATGTATTGTGGATTAAGTCACTGTGGGGGTGACATGTGAAACTTCCTCCCAGTACACTGTGAGAAAGGGTTCTTAACTAAAGCAGGCAATCAATCGATTTGATTAAAAAATGGGTGATTTAATAGATTTTGATGACCATAGGGGGGGCGCATTTGTTGATCTTCATTCAATCCTGGACAATGTCGGATCTCTCTACTAGTACACACTAAAAAAAAACAAAAAAAAAAAAAACGCAACAATCAACATATATTCTATTTAAATATAGGAAAACTGTTACCATAAATGACGAAGGTACATAGAGGAGACCAGAAGTCCAGAGGGCACAGCGGCTGAAAGATTGAAGACATAAAAAAAATGTTAATGAGGGACAACATTTCAAGATTATTTTCACTGTATCTTCGGATTTTGGTCTATGCCTTTTCTGATTCCATTTTTCTTTACACAGCTGAGAATAGTTGTCGTTTTTGATCATTCAGGTTTAATTCTGCCCAAATTCCATACCCATTCAGATTCTCTCGTATTAGGGGATTTGCATTCATAAGAGGCCGGCATTCATAATCTCTTGACAGTCGGAATTTTTTGGAATCTCAGAGATCGGATCTTATACCTTCCGACGTTGCAGCCTTGGTTGACAAAACAACTGTATTTCACTGTTGATTTCTACATAGTCTGTCCTGAAGTTTTCCATAAGTTGAGCTTGGGTTGCCTATCGTATGCAGGACTTGTACGTTGAACCAAGTGCTTTCCAGAATTGCATTTCCTCGGTAGCTAATATTTATATAGTTTTCCATAGTTCAGGAAACCAAAGAAAAACCATATAAATAATAACTCCTCTTTCCAAAAACAAAAAATAAAAAAGAAAAGAAAAACGAGCAAATAAAGTTTGCACGTAATTAGCGAGTTCAGCCTGGATGATTAGTTTATTAATCATTGTTCCTCTCGAAGCCATTACGATGACAACAACAACGAAGTTGTTTTCTTTTTGCCTCAATGGTCATTACCAACCATTGAACACCATTAATTAGGAAAGAACAAATTTAAATTTATCAGCAGCTCAAATCACTTATGCGGCTTGAAATATAGTTGACATTACATGTACATGTGTGTGCTTCAGTGTACATTATGTAATAGGTATATATCTCTATAATATAAATCTCAGCTGTCTGTTTAAATGTATGCATGTCTAAAACTTTCGACAGAGGCGACGGATTTTTCCGAGATCGATATCATTGCAAACTCGACCATTCGGACAACAAATATCGAAAAATTGGCCAAAAACATTAATTCCTTCACCCTTCAACTGGGCACTTTTCTACAGGGAGGGGTTACTTTTTTCACCCATATTTTCGAAAGTCATCCCCTCTTTTCGATTGTCTAGCCTTAATTTAAACCTACGTCACTTTCAGTTTGGTGATGGGTATAACAGCAACTACGTCACGTTTTTGTTTTCGCCTTTTCCTCCTCCACGGTACGGGTTCCAGCCTGCCTGCCTGCCTGCCTATTACCATTTTTTTCTTTTTTTTGCTCAACACACACCTTCAAACACCCGAGCAACGTTGGGAACCCATGGTAAAAGTCTATATTCCAAATTTCATGATGTTGACCATCTTACAATTTATTTCTTTAATTCCGATGACATTTAAAATTCTGGACATTTATTTGTTATATGCTCAGTAATCACATGGATCTTCTTAAATTAAGGATTTGTAGATATGAAAAGTGAAATATAATTGAAAAAAAAAATGTTATTTCCACAGAAATATATATATATAAGAAAGATAGTTTACTTGAAGCATTGCTGGTTAATGTAGGAGTATAATAAAGCAGTGCATGGAACAGTGTAAATATAGATTTATTGTTTGAGGTAACTGAGATGGTGGAAATCTTTAATATTTCTAGAATAACATATCTTTCTCAAAAAGAAAGGGACCAAAGACTGTTTCTTTTTAAAAGGAAAGTATCGTAAAAATGGAACTGGAAGTGGTATTATTTGAGCTATCAAGCAGAATGCATATTAATTTCACAGTATTGACCATGGCTTTATATTTTAGACGTTAGGGAGACAATTGATTGGGTAATTCGTTCTCCAACCCGTGTCAAATGTATTTTAAGGAAAAGGAATTTTCTCCCATTTCTTTTTTCTTATTATTTTTAGTCCTTGAAGAAAAGGTTATTTTCTATTTACACATATTAGATACATTTTTTTTTCATTTCGTTCTCTAATTTGTTTTTTTTTTGTTTTTGTTTTTTGCAGTCTCTCTGTCTCTTTCGCTCCAAGTCTCTCTCTTGTTTTCTCTCTCCCTCTCTTAATTTTTTCTGTAACTTGTAACAGCATACCTGCCAGATAGGTTAAGCCAGCTCCGAATGAATTCATCGCATTCCATGTCAAATCTTATGCAGATCGGCAGCTGAGTGGTCAGCATAACTCAACACAATAATACTCAATAAAAGCATAGTTGATGATGAGAATCCATATTTCAAACAAAATTCCATCGAGTATCTTCTTTAGAATATAATGTGATGACTTTGTTTTACATCTTGCATCTATCGAGATTCAACAGAAAATGCAAGTATATTGGAAATTCAAGTGTCTACATCAGTAACACTGGTGGCTGCTGGTTGTTACGCATCCTACTATATCGGTGAATAATCTGCAAAATGAATGAACATATCCTCTACCTCTGTGTTATCTATTATATAAATCTCAATCGTCGGTTTGTGTGTATGTATGTATGTTTGCCAAAAATTTTTAACAGACACGACAGATCCTGACGAAATCAGTATCGTTTTTGTTCTGACGACAAATATAAAAAAAATTGGCTAAAAATATGAATTCCTTCGCTCTCAATTGGCCAGTTTTCTACAAGGAGGGGTCGGTTTTTGCGTCGCCATTTTCGCAAATCATTGTATCGGTTGGATTGACTACGCTTAATTTCAACGTTCAGAACTTCCGGTCACGCGATGGAGACATCGGTTAAGACGTCACGTTTTCTTTTAACCTTTTTTTTCCCCCTTCACGTTACAAGTTCAAGCCTGCCTATCTACTACCATTTTTTTTTTTTTTTTTTTTTAAACACCTCTACCTACTGTCGTTTTGATTTCCCCCCCTCCCGGGGGGGGGGTCCTTACTACACCACCTAAAAACTCGGGCAAATGCCGGGCACCCCCACTAGTCCTCTAATAAAGAAGAAAATTATTTTTGTTATAACCTTTATAATTTCATGATACTCCAGCCTTTCTATTGTTCTCTCTATTTTTTGCTCTCTCTCTCCTATACAAAAGCTCTGTCGGTGGGGCATTAGAATACACCGACTGCCCCCCCCCCCTGCAGAGGGTAAAAGTCCCTCAATGGGGGTCCTGGATATGACCTTAAACTATATCCAGTGGTGAGGCCTCAGCTTGTGGGCTTTGGGAGTGTCGAGCCACCCTTTAATTACCATTGCTCCCAGGTCCACTCTGACTCGGAGTGGTAGTACCTGTTAGGGTTCCAACTATGGGTTAAATAGAAACCGACTTGAAAACAACAAATATATTCTATTAAAAAATTTTTCTTCAAAATCTTTGGATTCGGCATTAAATAACCCGAAAAGGGTTGATATGCTGTAAAACAAAAACAACCAACCAACCTATACAAAAAACAAACCAAACACTGAATAAATATTGAAAAATATAAAGAAACTGGAGCATAAAATACTTTTTTCCAATATAACTAGATGCGGCATTAAATAATCTAAAAAGGGCTGAGGCTGATATGCCGTGAAACAACTCGTTTGCTCTTTCTCTCTTCTTGCGCAAACAATTAAACATTAAAGCGGCTTCCCACCTTCATTGGTCATATCTCTCGGTCATAAGGGATAATCGACCTGATGACAGATGGGTTAATGTGTTTCTTGGTTAGTTTTATGACCTACCAACGATTCCACAAATATCGTTGGACATACGCAAAGGTAGATCTAACAGTTTAAAATCTATGATCGACTTCTGCCATGCTCTTGTCGGAGGTAACAATGGTGAATCTAAGGTAAACAAATGATTGGAGGTTTTCCAAAATGGCACCATTTAGAGACAGCAGTTTCCAACCCTCCAGCAAGACCAATAAGATGACTTAAGTCTTTGATTCGATGGTGCACATACCTATCTGAAGTGCAGCCTCCTGCAGCTTGCACCTTACCCCCAGTTTACCCCAGTAATGCGATGTCGTCAGCATAATCCAAGTTCAATTGCCACTGGAGAGTTTGTGATTAAGAATGTGGTTGAGGATTGCTTACTTTCTTGTCAAATGCTAGTTTTCACCTCGCAAGTCACTAACTCGTCTCTGTACACTTGTATCTTAGCTCCCGTAGACCTGTAGTATAGTACTGGATAATGCGTTAGATAATTTCCTTCGAAAGTAGCTGCTCGGGATTGGCGAAACCGAGGACAATCGGCTGCTCTGAAAGGATTGTAGTTAGATAATCTTCATAAGCGAAATTAGTTTTTGTGTTTTGTACCCCCCCCTCTATGTTTAAGTAAAAGAAGACTTTAATAAAATTGAAAGTTAAAACAGGCCCTGAAAATATCCACTGTTTCATTACTTGAAAGCTCAATGAAATTTACAACTCCCCTTGTTTTTATGAATATTGAAATGTTATGTAGCATGCATTTGGTGTGTGGATTTAGTATTTATAATGTTAAGAAGGTACAACTATAATAAACGTTCAGTTTACGTCAAATCAAGTATGAAACCTTAATGTAAGAAAATGGGAATAGTTATTGAATATTTTGACAGCACTAGAGTTCATTAACTGTAAAGCAAGTTGTTTTTTTTAAGTATCCTATGAACATGGTAATTTGAAGATCGGTCAAAGGACTTTTGACAGCAGGGTATCTCCTTCCACTATCCCTATGACATTGCTAATCAAAATAAAAATAGTTAGTCTGCATTGGATATTAAAAAGAAAAAAATTGATTGAAAAGGCAATGTCTAAGTAATGTATTGTGTGTGTGTGTGTGTGTATATATATATATATATATATATATATATATATATATTACATTTTCCTATTGAGTTGATTGATTTAATAACTTAACTCTTGGAAACGAAAGAACTATAAAAGTGACAAATCATTTTATACAAAATAAAAAATAAAAAATCCTAATGAATATTAAAGTTTCTCTCACTCTTTCACTCTCTGCTTCCCTGCCCCTCTCTCTATCTCTCGTTCCCCCTTTCTCTCTTTCTCTCTATCTCTCATTCCCCCCTTTCTCTCTCTTTCTATCGCTCGTCCCCCCCCTTTCTCTCCCTCTAAATCGATCGTTCCCCCCCTCTCTCTCTATCGCTGGTTCCTCCCCCTTTTTCTCTCTGTCGCTTGTTCTCCCTCTCCTCACTCGTCCCTTCTCTCCTTCTCACTATCGCTCATTCCTTCCTTGTTTATTACTCGTTTCCTTTTTCCTTCTCTCTATTGCCATCTCTTTTTCTCTTGTTCGTTTCCTCTTTCTCTATCAACCACTTTCTCTCTCTATCCCTTCTCCTCTCTTTAAAAAAAAAACAAAAACATTTAATTTTCCCCAATTACCTAATTGATATATTTTTATCTATAATCAACTTAGCGAGATTCAATATTTTCTATTTGTTTTCGTGTCTATTAATTTTATTGAGTGTCATTCTTTCTTCGATTTGTCTTCTTCCTCTGCTGGCTGAAAGCTTTTTGATGTCTGAACTTTTCGATGACATGTCTGCATTTCTGGAATTTCTATCTTCATTGTCAGCAAATCAGTCATTTCAATCGAACTTGGCTTCTCCAGAATTTCCCTTTATTAGTTGGAAAGTGCACATAGAGATGTAGAGAAACGAATCGATACTCAGTAACAAATTCTGACAACAACGTCTGATTGTGTAACATTTTTACTCCTCAAAGACAACATTTAGTATTTCAAAGCATTAATTGAACACAATTTTTATACATTTACTCTGTAGGAGTGCATATTAATGATATAGGCAAATAAACTTGTATGGAATTGTGTAGAAATTGATTCAATTTAATCTCTGGTGATACCGGATCAGGCTTTCTGAAGATATTGCCCACCCCTTACCTAGAATGAATCAAATATTAATGTTATATTTTTTTTTGGGGGGGGGGGCTATTATCCTCATCTTCTAATTGTTTCACAATGTTTCGGGCAATTATTCCTCTGGCCTTCATCAGGTTAACCGCGACGAGATAGGAATGTTGAATCCTCCAACTACACCCACAGCAATTACTGCCTTCCATAGTTGTTGTCATCTCACCACGGTTTGGCTAACTAATCCTCTGGTCGGCTTTGATTGAGATTGAAACCACTACCTTCAGACAATGCTCACCTGGAATCCTAGATATTCCGCATCTCTATCCACTGTGTCACGGGCACCGAAGGCCAAGGGAAGAATCGGTCGAAACGTTGTGAAACAACAACTAGATGATGATGATAGTCCAAAAGAAAAAAAACATTAAATTATACAAATTATTCATCTCAAAATAATTCTAAATTAATTCATTGATGTTTGTTTTTTTTCCTTTCCCTTTGCAAAATGTAATCATATTCTACAAAGCTACAAAAAAAAACAAAAAACAAACACAATTTCCTCTTCAAAATAAGCAAAACAAATATGTATATATGTCAGTACCATTCACCCTAGGTGGGTCGAACCGGCTTTATCCTGTCAAGAGGATAATAAATTCACAAGCGGTCCCCAGACCCATTACATGAATAAATATTTGAAGATATGAAGAACTTCAAGCATAAAATGACCGGATTCTACATTAAATAATTAAAAAAAATAAAAGGTTGATATGCCGTAAAATAACCGAACAATTTATTTTAATGAGTAAAAAAGGTAATCGTACACCACAAAAATAACGCATACGATGTTGAATAGTCTTTTATTTACTTCAATATCAATCGACGTCTTCCGGTAATCCTTAATGATTTGCAAACATTAGTAGGTATTTGCTTCTGTTCTGACTGGCATATTGTCTTCAGAGTTTTAATGTTGTATGTGCTCTTTTCAAATTTGAAGTTTTAAAGATCGCCACGAGTTCTCAATTGGTTTCAAATCTGAGGACTGACTTGGCTGTTGTGAGATATCAACATTATTTTTAGCAAGCTGCTTTTTGGTAGATTTTGTTGTGTGCTTGGAATTATCCTGTTGAAAAATTCAATCAGGAAGTTATTCAAGATGCTAAAAAAGTCTACAAGAATTCTAGAATTCAAAAAAGTTTGTCTTTTTATGGCATATCAACCTTATTCTTTAGGTTATTTCATGCCGAATCACGTTGGTTTTATACATCTTTAGAGTTTTATCTGAACTCGCACCCTCCTCCAAAAAAAAAACGTATAAGTTAGTAAAAAAAAGACTTGCCTTGTATTAAATTTCCATTTATATTGATAATGCTCAAAAGAAAAGAATGGTACTGGCACGAGAATTTCAATATGTATGTACTTCGTAAAATCCTAAACTATTGAAGTTATCATTATGAATTATAGAATATGTATTCTAGGCAATACGGTGAGTAACGTGGAGCACAAAATACCACTGAAATCGTACCATACTCCCCAAAGAAAAAAAAAATCATTAAAATTTTAAATTAATGTTATATTTCTTGCTTAAACCCATCCAGGGGTGGGTGGACGTATTCTACGAGCATATACTAAATAATATACAATCCACTGTTTATGGTAAGTACTGTTGATATTGGGCTACAAAATTCAAAATTTAATACGAGTGAATTCGTTTCAATAAATGAACACATTTATTTATTAAAATTAAATTCGATATTTCAATCGATGACAGAATCTTCTTTAGTATAATACAGTTTCTTTTTTCTTTCCTTTCGTGCCATGGTGATGGTAATTCTTGGTACGTCGGGCGTAATATTTATATCTTTATTTCAGAAGTTTAGATAAGCCATCGGTACCTGATAAGGAACCATTTTAGGTCCCAATATCAAGCTCTTTTAAAATATTTTCCCTTTATAATAGAGCACTCTGCTGGAATTCTTTTCCCACAAAGATATAACTGTGTGCGTGTATATATATATATATATCTCAGTATCTTTTACTTGTACCTGGTGCTGAACGAAGGTGTGTGTGTACGAAGGTAATTATGATATTGTAAACCATTCACCTTAGTGTTTTTGCATCCTGTCGTTTAACTGATAGGAAAAAAAAACACCTTTGCTATATGAAAGTTTTATTCCGTAAACACTTTAATGAGAAGATAACTTGAGGACAGAGTTAACATGATTCCAAAGCAAATGCTGCTTGTCTTCTGTGCAACACGTCAGTGGGTTCATTCAGTACAAGCCAGTACAAGTAAAAGTACAGGTGACAAAGACTTGTCTCAATTGCACAGCATTTAAGTCTGTTATTGATTTAGCATGTCTCCTCTTCCCCCTCCCCGATTATTTAGTTGGCAAGATTTTTCTCAGTTTTTTTTTTTAACATTATATACGGTTCATACATCTATTTATTCGCAGTCGAATACTCTCTTTTTCCTTTAAGTGCGTCTAGTATCAGAGAGAATTTCCGTGAACAAAACTTTTCGCCTGTGGAAAACATTACCACGGAACTGCTTACCTGCTGATTACCACATGGTCATCTTCAAATCCAATGGCAACAAATACTTGTCATAAACAACTCCCATAATTAATCAAACAGTTCATTTCAGTTACCATTTTCAATCCTCTCATAATGTTCTTCATGTTTCAACTGACAATCAATCTATTTTATTAACCCTTAACTAGCAACAAATGGACTTTGATCTTGATAGGTGGTGATTCATTAATAAAATAGTAAATAATTAAATCTTAAAAGCCTTTTTTTTTTCTTTTTGTTTTTTACTAATGCGTCGATAATTATTATGGCCAGAAACCACTTGAGGATAAGGGTTAATGCAATGCATGTATTTTTCATTAATTTCCGTATCCCTTATTTATTTTTCTATCCCCTTTCCTTAATTTTCTCATCTTCTCTATCTTTTATTATTTGCTCTTCTTTAACGACCGCCATTATTTCTTAGTGATTCATACTTTTCGTTTTACTATTACCTACATATATAATGCCTTTCTGATTTACTCTTATATATTGTGCCTACTTTTAATACTTCTTAATTATTTATTACCATAATATCCTATTCCTTTATTCTGATTTCATATCTAAATGTCGTTAAGCCAGTTTTTATATTGTTACAAGCGAAAATTCCAAAAATAATTTGTCTTGAGACTTTCGCAAAAACCTTTCTCTGTTGCCATCATCTAACATGCAAAATAAGCCATCGCAAATATTCTCTTGTTGTTTACAAGAAAGCTACGATTCAGACAGTTTCAAGCAGAAAATAATAGTTATATGATGACCTTTGTTGAAACACGAAAACAATATCACGAAACACACACGGGAAGTACTCAAGCCAATGGCGGCAGACATCAGGTTCTGTCCATGGTTGTTATGCTTGAGTTCGGTCGAATTAGCAATTATTTGCATTTTGAATAATTCTCGCCGTACTCCTTTCTGATGATTTAGCTTCGAAATGCCATAGAGGTTTCTTTCTTTTATTTTTTTTTCCAAGTTTCCCCTTTCACTTTTCATGATTGTTCCAATTATATAATAAAATTATATATAATTTTATTCCTCATCTTTCATTTAATATAGTTAATGATGAAATATATTATTAGAGGATTTAAAATAATGTGATTCATAATCTGTTAAGCGCACATCCCTTTGTGCAGCTTTTTATTTATTTTCTAACTAGCAAGAAGACCAGAAGTTTTCCAGGATTTTTAATTTTGGTAAATTAACCCTCTCAAAGCACATCCGGCAGTTCCAAAGAATCAATGAGAATCACAATGTACTCCTGATTCAAGTCTTGATTCCTTTATTAACATTTCTGTTCTATTAAAATTTTTTATCGTTTCATGTTATAAGTATAATAAAATTGTATTTCCTTTTATGGATTTAAAATGCCCTTTCACTTACAATATAAATTGAAATAAATACATAAAAATATTGCCTGCAAAAAAAAAAAAAAAAAAAAAAAAAAAAATGAGGTTTTCTCTGCCGGACTAGTAAACATCTTACACCTGCCAATATCTTATCTATATAATTATGAAACTCTGTGGAATGTTCAGGCGTCTTTTTTTGCTTGATTGCGTCTTGTCTTCAATGATCCGGTAATTCCATTTTTTTAAAAAGAGATGACAGGTGAATTATATATATATAGGAAAAAGAATTCCAGCAGAGTGCTCCATTATAAAGAAAAAAAATTTCAAAATAAGAGCATGATATTTATATTCTTATTTTCAGAAGTTTATAAAAGATAAGCCATATATTATTATAGTTTATTAATATCAGACCCATATTAAGTATATATCAGGGTTTTTTTTTTCTTTGGCGTTCAAAATATTAAACTGACAACTTTTTAAAATTTTAATCATTTGGAAATTTAAGTTTTTTAAAAACGAGATTTGCAGTATATATGTATGTTTCCACTTCCGGTTATAGACAGATGAGATAGATCGGCTGAAGAGAGTTTGATATGGGAACCTAAAACGTTTCCCTATTATCAAGTTTGAAACCGACGGTACTGATGGCTTATCTTATCTAAAATTCTGAAACAAACATATATATATATATATTGCTCAGAGGCTAAACAATAAGGGTAGAGAGTTGTGTTTCAGTTTCGATTCTAGCTGATGGCACCTAAGTCATACGGACGATATCAAAACATCGTTAAACTCACAACTCGTTCAAGCAGCCGCCAATAGCGTAATGGTTAGGAGCCTTGACTGCCGTACAAACGGTCGGGTTTCAATCCTGGCTTGAGGTAGTTGCCTGTCTAGCCGCACTGATGAGCTGTGAAACAGCGAAACAGTACTGTATGTGGATGACTATATATATATATATATATATATATATATATATAGTTTTGATCTTACTGCTATATATTAGGCTCAGTATAATAATCGATAGTGAATTGTTTCTATAATAATAAATGTAATCTGCATGAATTAAAATATAAGCGTATCTTATGACTGTGCAATGCCTGGTGGCATGCCAGTATTTCTATAAAGCCACTATGCATGGAGTATTGTTGCCAGATGTGGGCTGCTGCACCAATCACTAATCTGTCACTCTTGGACATACTCCCAAAAAAGTCTCTAACATTGTATCCCACGATGTGTAACAAGCCTTATCTATCTGGTATCTGCATTGTTGCATCTCTCTGCTTTCGTTTTTGGTATTTTTTACAAGTACTTTCACAGCTTACTGCATGTGTACCCCTCTTAATGTAAATGTTGTTAAACGATCCGATGAACAGCTACATCAGAGATTTTTTAGATGTCAGAAGCGTTTTTTACTACGATAGTTTATTTCCTAGACTATACCAAGTACTAACATGCAAAAATTAAAATATGTGAACAAAAATCTTGCTGCTCAACTAAGCACCTAGCTACCCCCTCTAAACATCTGGCCCTTATCACAGTAGTCCCCCTTATACGTCATAAGCAATATGTCAAGGTTGAACAAAAATAAACAGATTTTCTTTTTCAATCGAACTGCTGTCGACATATCAGGTGTACCAACATTGCAACTGTGATCTGAAGCATTAAAAGAGACATGTATCGAAAGAACTTTGATGCCAACCAAATTAATATCGAGATGGTTCTGTAAAATGGATAGAAAAGACTGTTCGCAGAATTGGGGGGGGATACTGGCATATTGTTATTCCTTCAACGTTCATTGCTTGACAAGTTTGTGATAGGTATGGACAGTTTTTGTCAAGCATATATATTTTTTTCATGTTACATCGTTTTCCTTTGAGATTTCAGAATCAATGAGAAAAATGTTTTCTGTAAACGTCTATTTTTTTATTTATTTATTTTTTTCCAAAATTTACGAACAAAGTTATGAAATGTTTAAAAGAGAAAAAAATATTTGTATGCATGTGTAGGCAAGGTTATTCGGCATTGCCCATCTTGTATCACAGTTTTTGTTTGCTGGTTTTATTTTTCTCCGAAAAACATTTAATGGAAAAAAAAAAAACAACTTGAACTGAAATAATGGTGGGATTAGGAATGCAAATACATTTTATTTACAAAATAGCAAAGAAATTTGATGTTGCCTTGGAAAAATATGTTTTGATTTAAAAAGTTTGGTAATTTTTTGTTAGCATATACAGGGTGTATCAAAAATGTACTCACACTTCGAATGATGATAAAACAAAAAAAAAGCACAAAAGGTCGCTCGTTTTTATGATACTACTCTCATCTCCATAGCTCTTCAAGTTTAGTTTTAAAAAATTGGAGGCTTTACTTTTGGAACAACTATCATGCATGTGTGTGTGTGTGTGTATATATATATATATATATATATATATATACACGCACACACACAAAGGTGCTTCAAAAATGTAAAATGTGCTCACACTTCGAATGATGATAAAAATTTCATTTATGAACATAGTGTGAAATGGAATAGCTTCAAAAGCAGAAGACAAATGTAATTAAAGAATCATGTTTGCAAATGTTCACATTGATGAAAATTATTGTCTGGACTTCGATTTCCGACAATGTGATGCATCGTGCTGTTTTTCTGCTTTTGCGTCAAAAATGCCAGTAAATAAATGGTATACTGGCAAACGATGCTGATCTATAATCTCCGTTTCCTTGTATTAATGTCTACACCACTTAAACAGTTTTTTTAATTCATGATGAAGATTTCACTAGTCAAATTTAAACGTTGAAGCCTATGAAAGCTTTAAACTTGTCTATTTGGTCTGCGTCCGATCATATCCCAAACAAAAGGGAACGAATAGTACAAAACTGAGTTTAGTCCAAACATCTACTGTCATTAAAATGTTTTTTAATGAATAGAAATTAACCATCGTTGGAAGCAGGTGGCCCAATTTTAACACTTACTTATTCCTTCTTTTTCTCATTTACTTGTCTCGTATCCCCTTATACTTAATCAGATATAAGCAAGCTTTTTATCCCTTGTGTCTATTCAAACTAGATTAACTCTTCGTACCCAAAGCAACGCTCACTTATGAGTAACTGCTTGCCTTGCAAAACTATCCCAAGCAAAATCTTCCCGCTTTAAAGTATGCGTACATTTTATGAGACAGTCTGCATTTCCAATATTCTAAAGGTTTTTTTTTTTTTTTTTCCGCAAACGTAGTAAAGCCATGGAAGCACGAGGGGGAGGGGCTAGTATGATTGCAGTAGAGTAAATTTAAGGAAGTTTAGCATTTTACTAACGAGCAGTGTGTCACAACTGTCCACTAAGGGAAAAGTCTATTGGGCATGTGTATGCAGTGTGATGATGTATGGAAGTGAAACCTGGCCTGTGAAGATTGAGGATATGTGTTGCATGGAGAAAAACGATATGAGAATTATATGATGGACGTGTTATGTGGGTCTTAAAGACAAGCTTAGATCTGATGACTTCAGAGGAAGATGAAATCTGGACAGTATAGAGAGATGTGTGTAGGACAGGCGACTTTGATGGTATGATGACATTGAAAGAATAAATAACATTTTCAAAGTTAAATGTAAAATAATAAGTAGGGCTAGACAAAGGAAAACATGGGAGGAAGTGTTAAGGATAATCTTGAGAGCAAGTGGGATGAATAAAAACAGTCAGAGAGAGCTTAGTTTTGAAGTCAATTTCTAAAAGCCATCAAATATGCATGCCAGAATGTAAAACAGATGTTAAACTGATGATGATGATGTCAGAGTGGTGAAGAATTTTGAATTTTTTGGTTGAACATGTTTAACTATTAATTAGAAAATATTTGGTTTGGTATTCAAACTGCTGACGTTTTGATTAAGTTTACATCCATTGAAGAATGAATACAATAGCCCAGATAATAAATAGGCTAAAATAAAACAACATATTGAATATGAGGTTTTTGAATTTTTGAGATGAGGATTGGTTATTTGTATTATTTAGATTCATTGGACTACTGTTCTCATCTTGAGTGTCTTTTTAATAATGTTTCGGTCGATATAACCTCTGACCTTCTTCATGTGTATTTTGTCAAACTTGGGAATGCTTCTGTCAAACTCGGGAATTTCGATGGAATTTCAAACAGAACCCTGTATTTACTTCACCGAGGCAACATGTCTGCAAGTACCTGTCTCGCAATGGTTAGAGTACTTGGAAAAAAATCAATCATAAAAGTGATATTCTCCTGAAGGTTAAAGGTTCAATTCTCAGTATCGGCAACCGAAAAATGCAATTGCAAATTATTTTTGGACCTCTATCCAATCATGGTTGATAGAATGAGAGTATGCTAACACTGAAGTTCTGTTCGAAATTCCGTTCAAATTCCTGAGTTTGACAGAAAACATTCTCAAGTTCGACAAGATACACCAAAAGAAGGTCGGAGGTTAAGTCGACTAAAACGTTGTTAAAATGACATTCAACTGAAAACAATAGTCTGATGAATCCAAATAATACGAACATTAAATATAATTATATTTTAAGGAAGGGAGTGTTTCATCAATACTGCTGGGGAAACATAAAATTATTGTTTGGTTTTTAAATCACGGAAACTCAGCTTGAACCTTCATCTCTTAGCTTGCACACACGTGTGTGTGTGTGTTTATATATTTAAGAATTAACAAACAAATTCTGATGTATTCATGGGATTTAAATGCCAACTTATTGTATGATATTCAATCGATTATCGCCAAGCCGTTTATTTTTATTTATTTATTATATTCCCTTCTTGAATTTCTTGCAAAAAAGTCTGTTCACTTAAAAACCAGGAGGTGGGGGGGATGAGCAAAACAAAAACAAAAATTAAAGAAAACAAAAACAAAACTTCGGAGCAACTCTGGTAAATACACTTAATGTCTAATAACAGCTTTTAAAAATCCACTAACTTTATCTTTCTAGGCGAAACTTTTGTCCAGTTTTGCAATTTGTGAAATTGATCGGCATACATAAATAAAAGATTTCTTGTTCTGTGGAACCGTGTGAAGGTTTTGCAATTAACCAAATTAAACTGAGTGCAGGTTTATCAATATTCTCTTTGATTCTCACCGAATCAATTTCATTCCGGTTCCCTTTCCTTTCTTCTTCCGTTCAATATTTGACTTGCATTGGACCACCAGAATTTAGATTCTGCATTCATTTCAATCAAATATTGAACGGAAGAAGTAAGGAAAGGGAACCGGAATATATATATATATATATATATATATATATATATACATATATATATATATATACTGTGTGTGCAAAATCAAGACTTCAAGACAAGGTGTTGATGGCAACAAAAAGTGTATTTCATTTTACGTTACAATTGTTTCAATGTCCAGTTCGACAATTTCAAGCATTATATCGTTTGAAAAAATTCAAAAACCAGCATTTCTTCAGACTTTATGAATAAACACACTTTTGGCAATGTAGCATTTTTTGAATAGAAAGAAAAAAAGGGTGGGGGGGGGATCCCTAACGGGAAAAGCATGTGAGAAACATTTACCTTGGTTGTGATTACGGAAAAGCCCATTTAAATATTAATGTATCGCCTAATTTTCATATCCTTATTGAAGTGTAGTCTCTCTCTCTCTCTCTCTCTCTCTCTCTCTCTCTCTCTCTCTCTATATATATATATATATATATATATATATATATATATATATATATATATACTCAGTTTAATGTCTGTTTTATATGTAAGCAGGTGTTGACCTTCCAACTAACTTTCTCTCAAATTCATCCTTATCATTTCCTCGCAATATTTTCTTTGCCCGTTCTCTGCCAACTGAGACTGCAAACTCAACTGCACTACAGTTACTAATCCAAGCATGTTCATCCATTCTTTTATTATGACTAAACCAACGAAGTCTCCTGTTTTGCTCACATCTTTCTTTACTGTCCAAATGTAATGTTCCGCCGAGGTCATCAGATGTAAGCTTGTCTTTAAGACTCACATACAACACTTGTTCTCAAACTTCATTGTCCAGGTTTCACTTCCATAGATCATCACACTGCGTGCACATGCCTGATCGGCTCTTTCCTTGGTCAACAGTTGTCATGACGTTTTATTACATTTTATTTAGAACTTTGAATAAAAACAATCGTATGAGGTTCAATCTAGAAGAGAATGGGTACACGGAAAATGATTGACAAGTATTATATTACAACTCTGGAGCAGATGAAACAAATGTGCACGTATGCATGCAAATCTTACAATATAATAAAGACTAATATGTATTTAATTGTATTCAAATATGTATGTACTAACATTGTGTTACACAAAAGTTAGCGAGTAAAACATGCTTTTTACTGACAGACGAAACGATTTCAAGGGGCGAAAGGAAGTGAGAAAGCAAATAGAAAGTCGGACAACAACCCCAGACTTACCTTGCTGCCTGAAATGAATGCTGGAAAAAATCATCAACTCTATAATAAAAAAAACTTAATCGTATATATATATATATATATATATATATATATATATATATATATATATAATATTTTTTTTTTTTTTTTTTTTTTGCTTAACGGAAATGATAATAAAAAAAGTTTGTTCTACTCGTCTTTATCCAGTGTTATAAGTGTAAGATTACAGTGGAACATTCAGAAAGGATAGCTTTAGGAAATGAATTACGTTATTATTTGGTTCAACACATTTAAAATGAGTTATCGGCTGGGCGGAGGTGAAAAACAGGTTGAAGAGAAAGTCAACGAAATAGGAGAGAGAGGGGGGGGGCGATAAGAAGATAATG
>NC_136497.1:64942424-64992424 GCF_053919585.1 Euprymna scolopes
ATGTTTGATCTGTAGACCAATGGTGAGTGAGGCCCTGTCACTGTTTGCAACACTGTTGTGCGCCTTATCGACAAATCATTTTGGAAGCAGCATCACAATCAGTGCTTATTCGTCTGCCTCGTTTGCTTACTTCTTTCTATTCAAACTCCTCATCATATTCCTTAATCTGGAAGAAGAGTGTAAGACTTAAGTTCCACGGCAATACATATGAGTGATTTTAAGACTAATACATGGGCAAAGCAAACAATGGAAATATTCATTTTTTATATGTGCCATGTATATGTGCTTATGTATGTGTATATATTATATATAGTGCCGACAAAAAGAAAGTCCGCACTTGTCATTTTTTTTTTCAAAAATCGTGAATTTAAGCTAAATTGAATGTAACTGTTTAAATGACCTATGCCTCATTTAATTCGCTATTTATTCATCTATAATTTTGCCTGTTCACATTTGACTTCACATCAATTTAAAAAATTAACTTCAAATTGAGAAGGCAAAAAGAAACTCTGCACAATGGAAAATTGTTATTCAAATGTAACTTTAAAACATTAATGCTACACAAATACAACAGGAACACAATCAACTAGTTAATATTTAGTAGCATAGCCTTTCTGTAATTTGACAGTCTGTAAATTTTGGGGTATTCTCTTGAATTAGTCTGTGGCGATACTCCGGTGAAAGGGCATCCCACTTCTCTTTAATTTTTGTCCAAAGTTCTGCCAGATTTGAAATTTTATCATTGCATAGCAGTTGTTTGATGTAATGCCATACGTTTTCAATAAGATTGAGGTCTGGAGATTGTGCAGGCAAATTCAAATATGGAATATGCTCTTCAAGGAACCACTTGACATTGCCAGCTGTGTGAATGGGAGTATGAAGAAGGGATTATCATACAAATTATAGCCAAAGTAAGGAAGAAAATGCTCAGTTAGCATTTTAATGTACTTGTAATTCGACCTTGCAAGTGACCTATAGACCCTGGACCATTGGCACTAATAATGCCCCACACCAAAACTGAATGTTCATCACCTAGCAGCGTTGAAAGTGTGCACCTCAGATTAAATTCTTTGTTCTTCCTTCAGCAGACATACTGCCTACTATCACTGCTTAGCTTGTTGAACTTGCTTTCATTGCTAAAAATCACTTTGGACCAATATGATGAGTCATGATCTTCATTGCATCTGACGAAGTCCAGACAGTCCTTTCTGTTCTTTACAGAAATCATTGGCTTGCATCTTAGAACAAAGCCTCAAAAATTAAATTCTTTTATTCTGTTCTTAACTGTAGAAAGAGAGCACTTTTTAACAAGATTACACTGTTATTGGATTTGGGGAGCCATTTCAAATCTGTTTCTGAGGCTGCAGATCTTGATAACATTTTCTTTCCTGTAAGCAGTAAATCTAGGATGACCAGATTTAGGCTCATCACAAACACTGCTAATGTTGTGGTGCTTTTGTGCAGTCATTCGTACCATTTTCTCATCAGATTTCAATCTGCGGCCAATTTCTGGAGTGGATAAAGCAGAAAGGTGAAGATTAATGACCTCCTGAGGATCACTGTGAGACTCGAGGTATATGGACTAAATGTTACATTATATAACCTTACAATTACGATTAGAGATGCTAAAAGGTGGATATTTTAAGCTCATTTGTTGTTGCAGAGTTTCTTTTTGCCTTCTCGATTTGAAGCTAATTTTTTAAATTGACGTGAACACTAGGATACTTCAATTAAAAATTAAATATGAATAGGTAAAATAATAGACGAATAAAAGGTGAATCAAATGAGGTATAGGTTGTTTAAACAGTTACATTCAATTTAGCTTAAATTTGCAGTTTTTGAAAAAAAATGACAAGTGCGGACTTTCTTTTTGGTGGCACTGTATATATATATGTATGTATATATATATATATATATATATATATATATATATATAAGATTTTTATGAGTACATAATTTTATAACACTTTTTAATAACACCGAACATAGTCCCATTATTAATTGCTGAGGGTTTAGTTATATATATATATATATATATTAATCCACATACAGATAACCGTTTCGCTGTATCACAGATCTTCAGTGTGGTTAGACTAGATACCTCCGCCTAGGCAACATTCAGTGCTTCTGTTGCACTACTTGATTGCTGCTAAGATGGGTATGTGAAATTACAATGACCAAACATTGTTTAAACGCCTAAGCTCCATTTGTTCACACAAAAGCATTGCAGTATACACTAGTGGCAGTTTATTTCACTCTCCAATATGCTCAACCCAATAAATAGGGAGCATTTATAATCATCCACAAACTGTTTTGCTGTATCAAATCCCTTTCAGTGTGGTTAGACTAGCAACTACCTCAGTCATGGATTGAAACTTGATTGCCTGGGCGACAGTTGGTGCTTCTAATCATTACATTAATCGTTGCGTTAAATACTAATCCCTTACTCTGCATCAAATGGATACCATAATACTTGATTCGTTGTACTATATCAGAACAAAGATCCATACAAAACTTCAGCCAAATCAGCCCAATACTTTGAGAAATTTTCTAGATTAAATGTGGTATTGTGATGATTAAACCCTAATTGTACATCAGATACAATAATACTTCGTTGCACTTTATAATAAAAAAAAAAAAGTCGGTACAAAATTTCAGTTAGAAAAAAAGTAGAACAGACACGGATTTTTCTTATGATAAAGTGCGACGACGTAAGTTTTATTGTATCTTTTTGTTAATTAAATAATTAGTTCTTTTTTTAATTTACCAAGTTATGATATGCTAATTTTAATTAATATAGAAACTTAGCAAAACCAATACTTAAATTAAAATAATGTATCTGCAGAACTCCACTTATGCAAATTAGCAAGAATTAATGGAGTATTAATTATAAGATTACAATCTGGTTTAAGGAAAATTTTATTCTCAATCAAATTTTCAGCAAAACTCGACTGGGCCTTCCTTAATAGATAAATCTATACTTAAATCTGTCAGTTAAAAAATGTCATCTGTATTTATTAAACCCAATACTAAAATAACAAATAAATAAGTAATGAACAATTCTGATATCTCCTATTTTAATAAATAATAAAATATAATTTTACCAAAAAAAATTTCTGTTAAAAAAAAATTATCACTTACCAAAGAATATATATAAATATATATAATAGGGGAAGAATGTCAGAGAATCTAAAATGTGGATGTCTGAAAAGTTATTTGCACTGGAGTTTCAAAACAAATCAGTTCCATTGATTGATGCAATTATAAATAAAAATTGTCATTATTTCAAATTGGGTCATTTCACAAAAACAGTTGTCCATCTGAATTGAGTTTGTTTCCAGCTATAAGCCTCCATCGCCAACAAAACGGACATTTTTTTTTAATAGAGCCTTTATTATCTATTACAAGTTTACAACTTTTCATTTGATAATAACATTTTAGCCTATAATTTTTCTCTACTCAGTATAAATCTTTTTATATATATATATATATATATATATATATATATATATATATCATAATCACATTGGCACACTGATTCTTGTTAGATTATCAAAGTTATGCAAAGTTGAGCCTAGTCAGTACTAAAATGGGTCACAATTTGAGAATACCAGGTGTTGTACATGTTCTCTGCTTATCTCGGCATTGTTTCCAGTCCTCCTATATTTTTCTTTGCCACTGGAATCAAGCAGTGCCGATTAAGGAGAAGTGTGGCTGGGATTGTGCAACCTTTACTTCACAATTACATGTGCAGGCACCCATACAGAGGGTATCCATTGTCTCTGAAGACTGAATGGAAGCCATGACACACACGCACACACACACACACACACACACATTATATATATATATATATATATATATATATATATATATATATATATATATATATATATATATATATGTATATAATTACACAAATGGAATCACCTTTGGATTTCAGATCTCATCAGGATTTATGAGATCTGGAATTGAACTACAACAGCTTTGGTGTAAGCACATGTATATTTAGGCTGCAAATCCTTATCAATATATGCCTGCTTAAAGCATTTTCTTAATGCTACTTTTGACTTGATGAGCTAGTTTCTGGGATTCTGGTGTTAATTCATTCATAGAGTATAGATTTAAGAGTGCTTTTTTTTTTCTTCTGGTCATCTCCAATGCTTTAAATCTTTTCCATTGTTATCAGGATTTTGTTGTTGTTTCTATATCATTGTTGTTGCTTAAAAGATGCTTTATTATTTCGATTTGTAGTTTGGGAGGGGGAATAAAAACCAGAAACCTAGCTTGGCAAATCGAAACAGCAATTAACAAAAGAAAAAAAAAAAAATTCCTTTTCTTTTATTAAACGTGCGTGTATGTAGAATTCTAAAGCCAAACAATCTGATAGAAAAAGCTATTAGAGTAGGAAAATCTTCCAGCATCTAAGGATGTCTACCGGAAATGGATAGGGTCTTGTTACAAGTCTGGCGGGTTAGGGGTGATTACTAAGATTTTTTTTTATGAAGTTTTCAAATATTTTTTAATTTTTAGGTTTTCAAAATTTAATTTTCCAAATTTTCAACTGCAATAAGTATGCTGATAAGATGCCCGATTATTCGATCTATTTTTTTTTTTTTTTTTTGGTCTATCATGATTCAGTTGAAATGGACATTTTGGATGGACACATCTTAGGAAAATTTGTTCTGGTTTTATTTTCAAAACATTTAAAGCCCCCCCCCCCCAACTATTTTGAAATCATATTTGTTTTTAATACAGTTTCTAGTTCTAAAGCTCTGTTGTTTCTTTTGCAGATTCTGAAAGACAGGATTTATAGCCACATGGCTCGGAACCAAATGCTCTGGAATAGTTTGCCTGGTGCTCATTTCATCATGCCTGAATACTCTGATGCTGCCACTACATATCCGTTCTATTATAAAAAATTAGGCCGCCAGCCATCGGCCAAATTCACAGCTGTAATATATGCTATCTCACCTGTGATGGCTTCCTCGTCCCCTCTATTTCGATTGGTACGTAATGTTGCCAAGTCTGCTTCTGTACATAAGGTAAGTGACCATTCAGGTTTTGCTCTTTTTTGCTGCCTAAGAAAGCATTGTTTTTTTTTCATCATCTGATTCTTTATGCGAGAAAAGTATTTGTCATGAAGGGGTTAAATTGGTTTCATCCTCTGTGATTTTATATTTAAGTCTATAAGTGTTTCTGCTATAATTAATGAACACATTGTCAAATATATATGATTTGATGGTCAGCATAATAAGAAATACTGTAAGATAATTATTTTTAATTTCTAAAAAATTAGTTTCTGCTGTGTCACAAGGAGAGCTTGTTGAATGGCAAATGACATTGAATTTAGCTTATTGAATGGCAAATGACATTGAATTTAGCTTATTGAATGGCAAATGACATTGAATTTAGTTTATTGAATGGTAAACAGCACTGAATTTAGTTTATTGAATGGAAAACAGTGCGGAATTTAGCTTGTTGTATGGAAAAAGTACAAATCGGTATAGAATGCGAGAAAAAATAGAAATAGATTTACTTTCTTAATTTCATTAAATGCTTGGAAAGTATCCATCTGATAGATTTTTTATTTGCTTTACTTTTTGTGTGACAGGACGGATATATATATATATATATATATATATATATATATATATATATAAGTTGTGAATATTCCAAAGCCAAATATATATTTTTATTTTTTTCTTTAAATATATTTTATTTTGTCTTACACATGTTTCATTGAATGGCGGACAGACACCAAGCAACTCATCAGAGTCAGTTTATATGTTCCTCAAACAAAAAGACAAACAATTCCATAATTTTTTCTGGATTAAAGAGGATAAAAGCTGCTAAAAATAAATAGAAATTGTTAAGTCATATGATTCATAAAAACCTAATATATTGGGATCTTTCAGGAGAGGAGGTAGAAGTGTCTTTATGCCTACAAGGATGCAATAATGTCTAAGGTGCTACACACACACACACATGTATATAATTTTTATTTTCATATATATATATATATATATATATATATATATATATATATATATATATATATATATATAATGTACACAAATATACATTAAACTTTATTATAAAGTAGGAAATTAGCATTTTAAACTCTGAAAAGATTAAATAAATGCATCTTAAGAATGTTTTTTTTCAATCAAGAATTAACAAAAGATTTTTCTTTAAAATTGTTCTGAAAATGGTAATTGACAAAAATTGGTTAGTTAATCATTTTAATACTTAAAATAAGAATAGTAGTAGTAGTAGTCGTCGTCGTCGTCATCAATAATTATGGTGAATATAACCTTAGATTAATTTTAGACATCCCAAAAAATGTGTGACATCTTTTATGGTTAATTGATGGCAAATGTTGGGGCAAAGGTCAAATGTGGAGTAAATTGCTTCAGATTTGATGAACTTCAGATGTCTGTTCTTAATGCATGCAATAACTTACAGACATTTAAATAATTGGTGATGGGTGTAAAATTAAAAACAAGAAAAAGTTAATTAAACTGAGTTCAATTTAGTAAAATGTCTTAGAATAAATCTTATTTCAATCAACCTTTCATGAAAAACATTAAAATTTAAATACATTTTGAATACATGTTTATGGTTAAAATTTTATAAAAATGGTTAATAAAAGCAGGTATTTATCATTTTTTAGAAACATTTCTTTCAACTTGTAAAAGTGGTCGTCGGTGGACGAAAATTGAACACCTACTGAAAACAGTTTTAATTATGGTTTTAATGAGACTGAAATTTTAGATAAATACAAAATGAATTACATACCCTCTCTCTTTCTTGCTCTTTCTGAAGAGATTCGTCACATGGTTGTGAGCAGAACTTCAACCCAGTGGACAGTTGCTCCATTATGTCATACATGTGGGTGAGCAGATTATATTGAAGTACTTGATATAGACGTCTTTGCAGCTGCATATTTTTTTTTGGGGGGGGGGCCTCAGTATTCTCTACAGCGTCTGATATTCCCATTATACATTGTACTGATCAGGCTTAGTGTTACTAATGGGAACTGGCATGAGTATAGGTTGTTTAGAAAATTTGAATAAAAAGCCTGTTTTTCAGAAGCTGAGCTCATCTGGATTTTGAAGTAGCGAGATTTGATAGCAGTGTATCGTATTTTGACGTAGCGAGATTTGGTAGCAGTGTATCATATTTTGACGTAGCGAGATTTGGTAGCAGTGTATCATATTTTAGAGTAGTTAGCATTGATAGTAGTGTGCTAAATTAATCAGCAGACATTGTTAGTTGAAAGTGCAGGATAGTTAATTAATTATTTAACTACATAGATAGTTAATTACTTAATTAACTACATAGGTAAATGAGATCTTAAACCAATCCTCAAAATTTGTGTAAATTTTAATCTCTATCTGTATAAAATTATATATTATGTATTGGATTTACTCCTAAACTAATTTACTGATCATTATGAATTTTGTAATAGAGGTGCTTGGTGTGAGGAGCCCAAATATGTGCTATATTGTTTAAATTTTCTGCCAAGGGAGTAAAACGAAGGTGAAGTTCTTCCAATATCTGTGAAATTTTAACATTGATTAATAAATATTTTATAATTTTGAGTTCTTTGGAATATTTAATTAGATTAATATAGACACAAAATCCCTTTTCAGATTTGCATTGAATTTGATCCATAATTATTAGACACAAATTAAGCAAGCTTCCTTGAATTTCAATTTCGCCTGAAGACCTTTTAAAATTAATTCTTAAATTTTAGTCATTTGTTTAGAATCTGTTATGACGACTCACCCATACACAATATATACAGTCCTGGTCAAAATCATAAGACCACTTTAGAAAGTAAGCGTTTATGCATATTATCGAATTTTTAACCAAACAAATGGTTGAAACCATTGCCAAAAGGGAAAATATAATGGAAAAAAAAAATGAAATCTGCTTCATTCGAAACCTTAACCCTGATCTAATAATAAAAAAAAAAAAACATTTTCACCTGGTCAAAATGATAAGACCACTGATAATTTATCTAACAAAAGGCAATTATAAATTACTAAAAAGGGTCTCAGTATTTAGTATAGCCTTCATTATTACGAATTACTTCAAAAATTCTCTTCGGCATGCTTGCGACTAAGTTTTTTTATTAGTTGTGAAGGAATTTTATCCCATGTACTGAAAACTGAATCAGAAAGTTCCTTTATTGAATCATACTGGGTTCCATCCTTGAACACTTCTTTTGCCATCCATCCCCAAAGATTTTCAATGGGATTGAGGTCCAGAGATCATGCTGGATGATCTAACAATTCTATATTATTTGAAGAAAAATATTCTCGTGCTTGTCGAGAAGTGTGTATTGCAGCATTGTCTTGCTGGAAAATCCAATTTCTTCCACACAGACGTGGACCGTTAGTCCTGATAGAAGCATTTTCAAGCATTGAAATGTACTTCAATGATGCTTGCTGGCCTTTCACTACTTGCAACTTTAGTGTCTCAGCTGACGAGAAAGCACCCCAGATCATTAAAGACCCTCCTCCACTATGGCATGATAAAAATTTTTCTCATGCCATAAATTTTTATCATGCCAATGCATAAATTTTTATCATGTCAATGCATAAAAATTTGCCCAAAGAGACTTTTTTAAGTCTCTTTGGGCAAATTTTTATCATGCCAATAGTGTTGAAATCCATCTGGACCATCTAGATTAAACTTTTTCTCATTGGAGAAAATTACATTTTCCCACTTCTCTTCATCCCAAGTCTGGTATTTGGCGGCATATTTAAGTCGGTTAGTTTTGTGCTGTTCAAGAAGACGTGGTTTCTGCAGTCGCTTTAAATGATTGAAACCCTTCATTTTCAGATGTCTTCTGATGGTTTTAGGACTACATACTGCTGCTGTTTGGCTTTTCAATCGACTTGAGCTCATACTGGAGTTTTTTTTTTTTTTAACTTCTTCTGATACGGCGATCCAGTGATGAGGTTATTTTTTTTTGGTCGACCTGGACTCTTTTTGTGCTCATATTGATCTGGATTTCTTAAAAAAATTTGTGATGACCGTTTTGCTACGATTCACTTCGTTTCCAATGAATCTATGGGAGAGTCAACCCCTATGAAGCTCAAAGATCCTTCCTCTCTCAAACTCTGATAATGGTTTCCTTTTTGCCATTTATAATTTAATAAAATATTTTTTATCCACTAGCAAGTTGCTTTTTGTATTCATTTTTTCAAAACTAGCCGATTTTATTAAAGTGGTCTTATCATTTTGATCAGGTGAAATGTTTTTGTTTTTTTTAACTAATTATAAGATCAGGGTTAAGGTTTCGAATGAAGCAGATTTCATTTTTTTCCATCATATTTTCCCTTTTGGCAATGGTTTCAACCATTTGTTTGATTAAAAATTTGATAATATGCGTAAACGCTTACTTTCTTAAGTGGTCTTATGATTTTGACCAGGACTGTATAATTTTGGGCAATTATAATTTTTCCGAACTTTATAAATAGATTGAAATGTACCATGTCTTGTGGTGGTGTGGTGTGAGTATACTTCGTTGTACACTATATTGGCGTTAACTATATTCTGTTTTGTTCTCAATACAAATATATTGTTTGAGCCATCTCTGTGTCTTCCTTAGCGATCCTTTTCAGCCACAACAGAATCGAAATCATTCAATGGATTTTGATCAAGATAAAAAAAAATCTATCAACTTAGCTCCACAAAATCAAAACTATTCTTAGCTTATGAATTGTCATATAAATTTATTTTTCAAACGGTTAATGCTTTTTATAGTTTTAAAGTATTTCCTAGTCCAAACCATAGAAACTGGTGCTACCAGATTAGGCTGTCTGAAGATATTCGCTTCCAGACTTAAATGCACTAAATATTGATGCTATTGTTTTTTTTTCTTTGCAAAACTCAATCATGTCCTGCAAGCAAAAAATAAAACAATTTTTCTGTACAGAACAACCAAATGAAACACCATGAATAAATATTTGGAGATGTAAAGAACTTGAAGCATAAAATCTTTTACCAAAAAAAAAAAAAGATGAACCTGAAAAGAGTTGATATGTCACAAAACAGCCAAACCAAACACTATAAATAAATATATGAAGATAAACAACTTGAAGTATAAAAGCTTTTTTCCAAAATTGTCAGATTTGTCATTAAATATCTTAAAAAGGGTTGATATGCCGTAAAGCAAAGCAACCAAACCATACAAGATTGGACATTCTGTCATATTTACCCTCATTGGGAAATGAGTAATTATTTTCCTCGTTTGTAATAAATTTGATAATACCAGTTAAGAAACCCAAATCTCAACTCAAAGTACCAATTAGAAAGAAATATTTTTCTGGCACTCAACTGGTGTCTTGTAGTTTTGTTCATTAAGTAGCCATCTCTTAAGGATAAGTGTTGGTAGCTGTAGACTTTTGGAACTAGTCCAAGAAGATGGGGATGTAGATCTTCTGGCATTCTTATTCTTAGTTATTTTTTTGCAAAATAACCATGGAATTGTCTCCTCATCCAACAAGTTAGTACGAATTGTTTTGATGCATTCATCAGTATAATTTAAGAAATTTCTCTGTATTTCAAAAAAGATCTTCTCGCAAATATTTTTCATGTACCTATTTTCAAAGTTGAAATAGCAATCTATTGTCAGCAGTGTGCACACACACACACACAAACATATATATATATATATATATATATATATATATATATATTATAATACTTTTTGCTTGTTGTACATAAGCTTAAATATATTGCTACACTTTCATGAACATGTTTCTGTCAGCCAGTTACAAGTAACTAGAAACTTAATCAATTACGGACTCAACTTTTGTATAAGCAATATTGCCTGAACTCTATATCTGTGCCTAAATCAAAACGCGGATTTCATGAACAAAGCTTCTTTCTTAGAACTGCATGCCTGTGGAACTCTGTTCCGTCTGCCTGCTTCCCTCCGGACTACAACTTGGATGTCTTCAAGTCTAATGTTAACAAATTCCTAATGAACCGCCCCCTTAAGTAAACACTTAATCAAATCTCCTCACTAACGTAATGTACTTGCAACAACCCTTATCCCTGAGTGGCTTCCGGGCCTTGATAAGTGGTGATCACTGTGTAAAAAAAAAAAAAAGAAGTCTCTAGTTTCTTGTAACTGGCTGATCGAAACATGTTGATCAACGTATAGTGACATATTAATATTATGTAAAACAAATAAAAAGTATATCTTGCCCTACTTTAATATTGAGCACTCTTGTATTATTGGTTATTTTACCTCTGGAAAATATTAACCTATATATATATATATATATATGAGCAAACAGTTAATAAAATATGTTAAAAACACTTTGAAATGAGTTAAAAACATATTTAATCTGAAAAGAAAACACTAGATAAATGGATAGTCCTTAATCCGCAGAGTTTCGAAGAAATACTTTCCTTCTCATCAGAGGGTAGGAATTAGCAAAATGCGGGATCGGATTTTCCATGCAGAAGTATTTGATGAAACAACAAGTAAGTCAAAGATCTTACTTGAAAACAAAAAAGTTAAGCAGAGGGAATATGGTAAAGAAAAAGGTGATTACACACGAATGGATGGTCTGGTGGAAGATAAAAAATCCAGTGACGGTAAAATCCAAATGTAAAACTTCAAGAAAGTTAAAAGAATTTCCATTTGTACAAGTAAAATCCAAGGAAATCCCGTAATTGGAAGAAGATGGTCCATAATAATCCAAAGGCAGAAATCCATGGAATAATTCACAAAAATGTGTACAAGGAAAAAAAAGAAAAGATTCCAATAATATTAATAAAAGAAAAATAAGATGTGCTTTTCACTCTACTTCCGAGACATAAATATAAATAAGAAAGATCTGGGAAGAGAAAGAAGAGAAAAAAAAATGATAAAGTTAAATATGAAATATAAAATAAAGGGAAACAAAAGTTAAAAAGATCCAGACAGGAAATGTTAAAGGCGCGAAAAAATATAGAGGGCAAAATGATATAGGTCAACCGAAATGTACATTTGGATTTTACCGTCACTGGATTTTTTATCTTCCACCAAACCATCCATTCGTGTGTAATCACCTTTTTCTTTACCATATTCCCTCTGCTTAACTTTTTTTGTTTTCAAGTAAGATCTTTGACTTACTTGTTGTTTCATCAAATACTTCTGCATGCAAAATCCGATCCCATATTTTGCTAATTCCTACCCTCTGATGAGAAGGAAAGTATTTCTTCGAAACTCTGCGGATTAAGGACTATCCATTTATCTAGTGTTTCCTTTTCAGATTAAATATGGTTTTAACTCATTTCAAAGTGTTTTTTAACATATTTTATTAACTGTTTGCTCATATAAGCTCTATTTCCTATTTGGTTTTATCGAGCTTTTATATCCGGCTGAGATAATTTTATAAATATTAATTCTTTAATATTTATAATTTACTTTAATTTTACCATCTTGGATCATTTTGGTAAATTCAATTGTAATTTTCATTTTATATATATATATATATATATATATATATATATATATATGATTAGTTTTTTTGGAGAAAAAAAAATCCAGCACAGTGCTCAATTAAAAGGAAAATCCGAAATGTAAGAGCGTATTTATATTTTGTGTACAGAAAGTTGTTAGATGAGACAAATCATTGGTACCGTCGGTTTGAAGCCCGATAATAAGGACGAATATTGGCTGAAGAGGCTTGATAAGGATACCTTAAACAGTCCTTATTATCGGGCTTGAAACCGACGGCACCAATGATTTGTCTCATCTAACAACTTTCTGTACACAAAATAAATATATATATATATATATATATATATATATATATATATATATATACACACACACACATACATAGGTAATTCTATTTGAATTTAGAAAAATATTGGAATTGCCCCATCACTAATTATATCACTTATTCTTTATAAATCACTAAATATTTAACTATAGAGCTGTTATTTTTACCAAATTACCATAAAAACAAATGTGCAGATATTTTCTCAAACGTGAAAATACACTTGTGAGGGGGTGATCTTAAGATTATACACTAGAACCCTAGGATACATTTTTTTCAGATTACAATGTGGAATACAACATTTTTCCGGACCCGGGTTATGGTATTTGCCCCGCCTTATGGTGTTATTTATAATGTTATTTGATTATATATATGTGTATTATATACTGCAATGTATTTTGTTACTAATTTTTAATATGTACTGTATAACATTTAGGCCCCACCATACGGCGATTTCACCTTACGATCCCAACCCCAGAATGGATTAATGCCATATTCTGGAGTTCTACCATACTTTTACTAGTAGTTCAAAATCAATATATATATCAATATATATGTATATATATATATATATCATTTTATCATTACTATCAGCACTGGAAGATGTTTTAAACAAAATCAAATAAAAAGTAAAGTTTAAACGATCGTTTTCAGTATTGGAAAATAGGTAAAAGTTTCTTTTTTTTTTTATATACTGATTCCGATACTTTAAAAAGTTAGGATTTTTCCAATTCCAATTAATCATGCAAACATACACACACGCATACATGATTTTTATCAAATTTACTTTATATTGTAATAATTTCTTATATATAAGGCCAATGAGAGAGAATTGTTTGAATTTTTTGATGAATTAATAAGTATTGTAACTTATTAAATTTTTATTTCATCATCAAATTTTCTTGTTTTATTTGCGTGTGCAAGTTATTTGAATGTTTGTGTAAATTGATTTTTAAATGTGTGTACAATTTTAAGCAATGATTAATTGTAATTTTGTAATAATTTTGCTTCTTTCGCTAAAAAAAAAAACAACCGTTTATTCATTTTTTTTTATTCTCCTTTCTAGATTTTAGTTATTTGGCACTGTGATGTCTCACCACCTCTCCCACGCAAGTGGCCTTCAGACCTTGCTGTCCCTATTTTGGTTAAAACCAGAAATATAAAGGTGAGTTTTTTATCATCTGCAAGACTCCACTAATCTTACAATTCATGATTTGTATGGAAATGAGAGATAAAGGTGTATCTGTCTTTGGTAGCTTGTTTCATCTCACGAAACTGGTATAATAAAGAATAATGTCAGTATCCAGTTTAATTCCTCTTATGGGTTCTTAAATTCCTTTCCATACACTTTGCCACAGGGTATCATTTTATACATATATACATATATATATATATATATATTAAGTAATGTGATTTATAATTTAAAAGTTTTAAAATTTTTTAAATTTAACAATCAAAATTTAATTAAATTAAAAATCAGTTTCATAAGAAGGAACAACAACAAAGTCAATTATCTGTACGATCGTTTCGGAAATCCGTGCTTTTTATTTGTGGTATACATGAAGTCACGTAGAATAATTATACATAGTTTTTTTGTTAAGCACGGTCTCCTCATCAGCAAATTTAGGAGGATTTCTATTGAATTGAAAAGACACCAAAAATAAACCTAGCATTAAAAGTAAGGCAGATGAATCTGAAAAATTGAAGTAAAAGGTTTGGATATAAAATTTATAAGAAAATTAATAAGAAAATTTGTATAGGTTAGAGATAGAAATGAGTAGAAAAAATATATATATTAGCGTATTTTGATTTAGAGACGCTACAGTTAATATCTATAGAGAGAGAGTTTTTTTTTTTTTTAGGGTTTCTTTTGTACATAATGTACAAAATTTATCTCCTGGTTTATATGATTTGCAAGTCTCAATTATTTGCCATTTTAAGTTGAAAGAAATATTGCTATTGTACAAAAGAAACCCTAAAAATTTTAAAATATGAAGATATAAAAAGCACAACCAAACTAGTAAATTCAAGACACGAGCTTCTATCGTGTAATCATAAACGTTGGTTTAAATTTAATAAATATAAACCACCTTAAATTATTAAAAATTACTCATTAGTAAAAATAGATTTTTTTTTTTTTTTTTTTTTTTTTATAATAAATTAAGTTAAACCAATTACTGCCCTTAGACTCGTAAATCAAATAATAAATAAAGCCATGACAATTATCTCCCCTTAAAAACTTGCAAAAAAAAAAAAAAAAAAAAAAAAACTCTCTCTCTATAGATATTAACTGTAGCGTCTCTAAATCAAAATACGCTAACGGAAACAATTTACTGCACGAGCGTCGCCCTTTTAAAATTCATCATTCAATAAAATAAAAAGCTATAGCAAACATCTAAATGACTACTTTAAATACAGTTCCTGATTTCAAAAAAAGAAAAACCAAAAGGTAATTATATATCTATATATTTTTAAATCAAATTTATTATGTAAATTCAAAAATATATATATTTTTTCTACTCATTTCTATCTCTAACCTATACAAATTTTCTTATTAATTTTCTTATAAATTTTATATCCAAACCTTTTACTTCAATTTTTCAGATTCATCTGCCTTACTTTTAATGCTAGGTTTATTTTTGGTGTCTTTTCAATTCAATAGAAATCCTCCTAAATTTGCTGATGAGGAGACCGTGCTTAACAAAAAAACTATGTATAATTATTCTACGTGACTTCATGTATACCACAAATAAAAAGCACGGATTTCCGAAACGATCGTACAGATAATTGACTTTGTTGTTGTTCCTTCTTATGAAACTGATTTTTAATTTAATTAAATTTTGATTGTTAAATTTAAAAAATTTTAAAACTTTTAAATTATAAATCACATTACTTAATATTGAATTAGCTCTAGGACATTTAACTATCGAGCTTATTATATATCTAAATTACAACGAGCTTTTCCTGTATTTTAATTAAACTAGTAATTTCACTATTACATTAAAATACACTTAGCTCTTTAGACTATTATTCTAATCTCCTTTAAATTATATATATATATATATATATATATATATATATATATATATATATATATATATACTAGCAAAATTACCCGTCGTTGACTGGGTTCAAAAACAGCCTACAAAAAGTGGACTCTGATTTATGAAAGTACTAGCGAGGGGTACCCGGCGTTGGCCGGGTGTTTGGAGGTGTGTGTGGAAACTCCCGGGGGGGGGGGGGTTAAAAAAAAGTAAGTATGAGGATCGAACCTGAACCGTTCAGGCAAAGTTGTAAATTAAAGTGTGAAAAAAAACAAAAAAAACATGAGACGTTAACCATTGCCCCACCGCGAGATGCTAACGGAAACACATTTGAATGTATTTAATTACTTGGATTTGGCAGGTGCCCGTTTTAATGAGTTAATGAGGTCAAGTTTGACTGCGGGATAGTATTTTATTTACTGCGGAACGCTTTTTTTTATTTTTATTTTCCCAAGATATTATAGGAAAAAGACTAACCCACATGCGGCGAGCGACAAATGTTGAATGCTTATCTTCCCAAAATCGAGCAAATTTAATAGACAGGCGAGCTTCGTTGTTAACTGTGAGATATTACGATTTATATGTGATATAAAAAGTTTTAAAAAGTTGTGAACCGACCGACCGCTTCTCTGAAAAAAGCCTTTTGTAGACATACAGAAAAAGCGAACACACATACATACATATATTTTCGCTTTTATATATATAGATGATAGGTTATGAAAAGGAAGGGTTGTAAAGAGATAGCTTCGAATTTGGGGGTATTAAAACCAAACCAAAATATGATGAAAGTAAAAATAAAATAGATAAACCCCATAATTTATACCTGTTCACACTAAAACACTTATCACAATATTTTGTGGATCTATATTAAAAAATCTTGTTAAACTTTGTGACATATTTCCATTCTATAGAGGTCAGGCGCGAACGGACACCCTCATAATTTTATTATACCATATTTCTTAAAACTGAAACATAATTATCAAAGTATACTTACGCCGATAGATATGAAAAGTCTTTATTAAAGTTTGTGCCTATTTCCATTCTATGGAAGCCAGACGCGAATGCAGACCCCCACAATTTTATTATACCATCCCTATTTAAGTTAAAATATACTTATCAAAGTATTATGTACATCTATATCAAAAACACTTGTAAACGTTTTCTTTTTTTTTGTTTTTAAATTTTATATTTCCATACTTTGTGGACTAGGCGTGAACGCTGACCCCACAATTTTAATGAACCACTGTTCTGCCAGATCAAACATACCCATTCCTATGTCTTGATACATCTTCTATCATTATATGTAATCAGTTTTCTATAATAGTCAACCATATAGGAGCCTATTCGTGACCAGACACACACACACAGCTTTATATTATAGATATATATTTATGTAGAAATATATTTTTCTTACAATATATATATCAATCCTTATTCAAGAAGCTCAAAGTAATTACAAAGCAATATAGAGAATAAATGACAAAAAGTTATATTCAAAAATTCATGATGTTGACCATCTTAAAATTTATTCCTTTCTTGACATATACAATTCTTGACAGTATCTGTTTCGTAATGCAAAATCAATCACTTAATTATTATATCAATCAATGAATCTATTATCCCCTTAACTTCTGATGAGTTAAGGGCATAATAGATTCACTGATTGATATAATAATTAAGTGATTGATTTTGCACTACGAAACAGATACTGTCAAGAATCGTATAAGTCAACTCGATTAAAGGAATAAATTATCATTCATTCTCTCTCTCTCTCTCTCTCTCTCTATATATATATATATATATATATATATATATATATATATATATATAACAACCAAGTTCGAGATGTTCAAAAGTGGAGACTAATGACTACAACAGGGTTGTTAGTGTTACAAGAACAAAAAATTTTATTATTTATTCAAGGGTAAACAGTTACATTTGGTTGCTACAAACTATGGCGTCGCATGGTTCAGAGTTGCCTGACGAAGTCTTATTAACTAAAGCAAATGGCTGTTTGTAGCGACCAAATGTAACTGTTTACCCTCAAATATATATATATATATATATATATATATATATATACAGGATGAGTTAAAAAAAAAAAAAAAAGTAGGTGGACAGTAAAAAAACATTTATTTCGAGATGACATAACAATAAATTTGTCGCCCTAAAGAAAACAACACTACAGATTTATTTTAAAACTTTTATTGAAAAAAATAAATTCAGATAACTTGATTATGTAGTAGAGCTGACATCTATTCAATGTAGCCGCCTTTAGCTTCAATCATTGCCTCAATACAGGTCCGGAATTGAAAACATGCCTTTTCCACAAGTGTTTGTGGGAGCTCGGCAAATATTCGGCTGATGACGGCGATCACGCTAGCTTTGGTGTTGTGAGAGGTCATGTTGGTGATATTCTTGATGTGTGACCAAACGAAGTAGTCCAGCAGATTAAGGTCGGGAGGAGGGTGAGTCAGTGAGGGAAACCAAGCCTGAGTCTCTTTGGACTTGTGGGCCAGTGCACAGTTCTGCTGCCAAACCCAGGGGATCACCACATTCTTCAGCACAGTCAGGTACACTTTGGTGTTGACTTTCAAGCCAACTTTGAAGATGTGAATTGGCATGATCTGGCCCTCACTTGAAACCACACCAAAGACCATAACCATGGTCGGAAACTTCATTGAGCTGTGCCCTCAAGCATTGAACCATCCGGATTTGCATTTGGAGGGTGCTGGCAATAATCCTGTTGTCATAACTTGAACTGGTAGAGAGCATGAGTTGTACAATGGTGCATTTCTGATCTCCCTTGTTGAACATTGTGTCACTTTCAGACATGATAGAAAGCTTATATCGCTCTTGGAATTTGTACATAACTGACCAACTAGTAGATGGTCTGCAACAAACATAGAAAACCGGTTTTCATCAAACGGAAATGGAATCATGTCGTCTTTTCTAGAGTGACAAATTTATCGTTCCACCTTGTAGGTGTTCGACTGAGCTTCAATCTATGATTCCTCCTTGTAAAACATTTACAAGTACTCATCCTCTGCAACAACTGTAAATTTTTCCCTTCTGTGTACTTAAAACTAAACAGAATTTCCATGAGTTTTGTTAAAAATTTTCAAGAACTATTTGCCTGTGGAACACAATACCGCAGGACTATTTACCTAGCAGACTATGGCATGATCGTTTTCAAGTCCAATGTTTAGGAATTCTTATTGAGTTATTTTCTTAAATCTGATTTACGGCCAGTTTTAAACATTATTACCAATCCTCATGTTATTTAACAGTTCTTCTGACAAAGTTATTAACTCTTATTCTCGAGTTATGGGCCTTGGTAATTGGTAACTTGTTAGTACATTAAAATGAATATGTGTGGGGAGTGGCCAAGGAAGCTGTGGTCAATTTTTCCACCTTTCCCAGTCATGTCAGAGTACTACAACCCTCACTTCAAGCTGGCTTTTTGCCATGTCTATTTGAAACTGTCATTTTTATTTCTTCTCCTTCTCTACACTTTTGCTTTCCTCTCACTCTCTCTTATTCTCACCAACACCTTCTCCAATTGTAACTCCACATGCACATATGCGTATGTCGAATCCTGCCAATGCCCATAAATCAGCTGCAGTAAGATGCGCACATGTCTGACTGGCCAACTGACAAACCGCTGAACCTTACAGTTTCGCCGGCCAGCGCTTGCTACGTTTTTGTGGCTTTTTTGTTTTTGCAGCTCTGGAAAACGTCTCTTCTCGAACAACCGACCTCTAAAATAGATTTTATTTTCATCGACACTGGGGGGGGGGGCAAACTTTCAGCTGGCTCTCATAGTAGAAGGGTTAGGTGGAAATGGGTATCCACCTTTTCCACTGACCCATGCTTGTAACCATTTGAGAATGCCAAATGCTATGAATAAATAAAAACAAAGCATCTACCCAGCCCACTATCTAAAAAAAGGGTTCTTTTTGAATGCCTTGCTTTTATTTAATTGCAAAACCTGAAACAAAAATTCGATGAACAATAATCCATTCAAACATGACTCAATTAAAACAAACAAGATTTGTGTCATATGAAATTGTTGTTTTAGAAAAGGTCTGTAATAACATAACTTATTGAAAACATTAGAAAAGAATTCAATGTTGGCTCATTTTGTGTAAGACGTTCGTATGTTACATCTGAAAGCCTTTTAATCCGTTTTTCTTCATGTTTGTAAAACAAGAAATAACTTTATCGTTTTCTTTCCTTTTCCCAAAATGTTTGTGGGTTAGCGATCTGGCTGATAATTATTGTTCGCTTTAAATCAATGATGTTATTTATTTATTTTTTTATAAGATGACATTGGTGCGCATGAAAGGCGATGAGGAATAAAAGATATTAGCTTTGTTCATAGGTCTAATAACCTAAAAATAGCCGACAGACAAACAATTTTATTTTTATATATATATATACTAGCTGTATATACCCAGCGTTGCCAAATTGACGGGTGGAGGGTTTAGGCACATACTATTTAAGATGTATATCCTAACATGCTGGTGCAACCAAATCAGGCTGTCTGAAGATATTGGCTACCTGAGATGAAATGCACCTTACATTGATGCTTTTTATTTTTCTACTTCCTTCTGCAAAAACAAAAACTCACCTTTCCCCACTTTTCCTTCTTCCCATTCCCCCTTTCTCTTTCTATCCCCCCCCACTTCCTGACTGGTTTCCTAACTTAAAATGTACCGCGCATGAATACTGTAACCTTTTTCCTTCTCCCATTGCAAAACTCATTCATGTTCTGCAGGGCAGGGAACAACACCGATAAAATCCACTATAAACCAAACCAAACCAAACACTACACATTAGTGATTGAAGAAATAAAGAGCTTGAAGTATAAAAACTTTCTATAAAAGGAAATAATAATAACCTTCTTAGTGACACACAATATGGTTTCCGCTCTGCAAGATCTACCGCAGATGTGCTGACGGTTATATCCCACAGGATTAGTGAATCTCTTGACAAAGGCTTCCTTTCTAGGGCAATTGCTCTTAACATATCAAAGGCCTTCGACAATGTATGGCATAAGGGTCTACTTCACAAGATTTCCAGCTACGGTATAACTGGAAATGTTTTCTCAATCATTTAATCATTTCTCTCCGATAGGCTCATAAGAGTAGTGGTAGATGGACAAAAATCGGAGGCCTGCAATATAAATGCTGGAGTCCCTCAGGGGTCAATCCTGGGCCCAACTCTCTTCCTGATCTACATCAATGACCTCCCTAAACACATACTTAAATCATTCGTTGACATCTATGCTGATGACATGACCATCTACGGCAACACATCAAAGGCTGTAAATGACAAAGTTGTCTCTGATTCTCTCTCCTCTGATCTCGAGCGCGTGGTTCAGTGGGGGAAGATGTGGCTGGTTACCTTTAATGCATCCAAAACCAAACTCCTATCCTTACATCATCAACGCTCTGATCCCCATCTGGCATCAATTGTGATGGATGGCTCTCGTCTGGGTGAGGCCCCGTGTTTTGACAAGCTTCTGGGTTTGACCTTTACTCCTGATCTGAAATGGAACACGTACATCAAGTCTGTTGCCAAGGTCGCTGGAAAGATGGTGGGATCCTTCTACCGCTCCAGAAGATATCTCACTACTGATGCAATTCTCTATCTATATAAAAGCCAAGTACGTCCAAGGATGGAATACTGCTGCCATATCTGGGCAGGAGCTGCTAAAAACAGCCTATCCTGCCTTGACAGAGTACAAAATAGACTTCGTGGCTTAGTGGGGGATGCCCTTTTCTCTACCCTGCAACCTCTCTCCCACAGAAGAGACGTTGCGAGCCTGTCCTTGTTTTATCGTTATTTCCATGGCAGATGCTCGTCTGAACTCCAATCTCTGGTCCCCCCCTCGCCAATCTTTCACGAAAAACACCCGTCTAGCTGAATCCACTGTGAAAAATTTCCCCCACTCTTTATCTGTGCCTGAATCAAAACGCGGATTCCATGAACAAAGCTTCTTTCTTAGAACTGCACGCCTGTGGAACTCTGTTCTGTCTGCCTGCTTCCCTCCAGACTACAACTTGGATGTCTTCAAGTCCAATGTTAACAAATTCCTAATGAACCGCCCCCTTAAGTAAACATTTCAGCAAATCTCCTCACTAACGTAATGTACTTGCAATAACCCTTATCCCTGAGTGGCTTCCGGGCCTTGATAAGTGGTGATCACTGTGTAAAAAAAAAATAAATAAATAAAATAACTGGATGCAACATGAATACTTTTTCCAAAATAACTGGATTCGGTATTAAATAAACCGAAATGGGTTGATATGCCATAAAACAACCAAACCAAACTCTACAAATAAATATTTGAAGATATAAAGAACTTTAAGCATAAAAAATTGTTTCCAAAATAACAGGATTCAGCATTATATGACCTAAAAAGGATTGATATGTCATAAAACAAAACAACCAAACTAAACCAAATCTAACTTATAATTTTTCTGAAGGTGGATCATATGTTGGATTTATGCAAGTATAAAATGCATCAATTTTCGTCTATGAAAATTAAAGGGGGAATAGCTTAAAGGAGAAATAACTCTTAGAACCTAAATAAATAAACTCTCGTTTTTAAAGATAATGTAGGCTAATAATAATTGGAATTAAATATAAATTAAGTTAAATATGAATTAAATAAATCAGCTTACAAAAATATAAATAAAACAATGAAGATAATTTTATTGCCACATATAATTAATAACATAGAGCTAATTATTAAAATATATTTTCTTTAATGTAATATGCTAATGAGATTACTCTTGTGATGTAGATTTCCTTTCCAATAACCTTCATTTTCAGTATTAATTTGTGAAACATTGTAGCTTTTGTACATATTAAGCAAATTGTGAACAGACAGATGGAAATACGACTTTCTTCTAATAGATTCTGTTCAAAGTTTCATCTAGTTTGAATATCATCACTTACATATTTATAGCAATCTCAAGATTATCTCGCAGACAATTGCTATCTAATACACCAACCATTCTCTTTCTTTCTCTCCTGTCGTTTAGAAATTGCTTGCGTAAAAATAAATGAAATGCATATCTAATTTGTAAATTTAATGTATTTGTCAGCCATGATTGATGTCTTGTGTATTTACATTTTATTTTTTATTATTTATTTATTTTAGACAATCAGCTCCAGATTCTTTCCATACAGAGATATAGAAACTGATGCTGTGTTTAGTTTGGATGAAGATGTACTCCTAACTACAGATGAAGTAAGTAGGAGTTTCTGAATGCATTTGATAATACTTCTTGGATAATCTATTCCTCTTTACATGTTTCAAGCTGTTTTTCTTGTCAGGGTTGTGGTCAGTTCCACAAAGTTTTGGCCATTGTGCTCTTAGGCCATCTTCAGGTGCTTGTAATTTTCTGGGATTTTTTAATTGAATCATTTATTTAATCCAATCTAAACATGGAACAATATTAATACAAATAAATAATCACATGAGAAAAATTTAGTCATTTCTTTTTTTTTTTTTTGCATAGCGCAGAACTCAAATTTACATATATCAAGGCCTAAAACTGCACAGTTTGTTCATTTTCACAGGGTTTGCCGTCTCTTGGGGACTTTTGGGGCTAAATGAGGGAGGGGGCAAATGCTGAACTTAGTCATTTTTTTATGCCTTGTTCACTGTGCACACTCAGGGGACCATGCAAGCTTCACTTGTTTTTGTTTGTAATAGCTGTTATTTTTATTTATCATTTTTTTTCATGCTGAAAAAGAAAAATGAAAACTTTTCGATTCATCCATAATTACAATGTATTATTATTTCTGATTTAAAACTGAATAAAAATGTTTGAAAATTATCTATTTATTTCATTTTAGATTGATTTTGCCTTTTCTGTGTGGAAAGAATTCCCTGAGCGTATTGTGGGTTATCCTGCCCGCAATCACTATTGGGACGATCTACGATCCAAGTGGAGCTACACGTCCAAATGGACCAATGATTATTCAATGGTTCTCACGGGGGCAGCAATATATCATCGGTAAGAAAAAAAGTTTCCTTACCTTCTCACAATCATCTGAAATACACGTTTTATACTGAGTGCAAAATTATAGCAATAATCTATAAAATTATACTTTTTTCTTTTTTTTGACATTTGCTTTATATACTTTCACGGTGTCAATTTTTTTGTCACAATTTACTATAAGAATACTGGTTCATCGATGGGTCTGTATTATAAACTTTCTCTGTTTACTTCTACACATTTTTCTATTGTCTTGATCTTTACGTAAATCTTTTATTATTATTATTTGCTAACTAGGAGTTTTTAACATGAATCATTATCAATGAATGCTCACTAGCAGTAACAAGGAGTGTTCTCTGGAATCTGAGTGACAAAAAGTCTCCTCAGAGTTCCACTACCTTTCAATTTTTTCTATAACTGTTGTAAATCATTTTATGCTAATGCAACAGCTGGTTACCATTATTTTTCGCTACTGACTTTCTCTAGAATTTGCATGACAACAAAACTCCCCAAGGTCCTCATACTCTCCGCACTCTTCCAGTGAAGATTTTTATGGAATTTCCCCTTCTTGGTATATTACAGTCATTTTGTATGGTACCACCTGAGACTGATGTGACTGAGCCATTTTTTTTTTTATGTGACTGTGTCATTTTTTTCATTTTTTATTTTTTTTATTTGGGGGTCAAACAAAATTATTTTGTTTCCTCATAATCATATACGGTTTAGCATCCATTTTACATGTGTTGGATGAGGGAAATATGTGCAAAAAAGACACAGAACTTTGTTATGTGTTGGATGACTTTTAGAAATTGATTTCTAAACCAACCTATCTCTACCCAGGTCTTTATTTATCCCTTTTTTTTCTGAAATTTATTTTTGTTCTCCTATATTTCATTGATCTTACCGTGTGAACTGACCCTGCTACATTAACTGTTCAACATCTCCTCATCTAAAAAAACTGTCATTCATTCTTTCAATCTGAGCAAACCAACCAAGTGTTCTGTTCTTCACATATACCCTTTATATCATCCAGATTCAATCTCTGTCTGAGATCATCTGATCTAAACCTATATTTAAGACTCATATTACACATCCATCATATCATTTCTCTCCATGTTCTTAATGAATTGTTGATATTCAAATCTAGAATTATGCAATTTATTTTTTGGGGACAGTTGTCATTATAATGTGTTGGAGTAGTTTGGAGTAACAGCCTACTTGCACTTGTTAATCACTTCAAGATGTTTTCCGTTTTATGAACTAATCCTAAAACGTGTATGACAGTGTGTTGGTGCTTGTCATGTTGATCCAAAATCGTTATTGAATTCTTACAGTGTCGTCTTGGTCAGTGCTATAACAAAAGACAATACAATCATTGTCATATACAATCATTGTCATTTAAAAAGACTTGCAGGTTAGGGTTCTTAACTTGATAAACTTCAAAACAAAAGTTTACAGTCCAAGGATTCATCTCTCTCTCTCCAGGTCACACAAACCCAACTGACCATGAGACACTGATGACCAACTCTGACCGATCTTCCCCTGCTTATCTGCTGGAATATATATATATATATATATATATATATATATATAGATGTCATTAGGAACTCTAGAAAGGCTACTATAGATAATGGCTAATCTGCGGTAAATCTATGGACATAAAAAGCCTATAGTTTAGCCAGCCATTATTTTTCTTAAGTACTTTGCTCTCAGCATAAATCTCATTTCAAAAGAGACTTAATTTTTTTTTTTTCAAATAGACAAATCGAATTCTAGGTGGTCAAAACATGCTTTCAATATCTTGCATGATTTCTCTCCTCTCTAGTACATATTTACACAAGTACACCAACTATGAATGATAATAGTAGTAATAATACTAGGTTATTACTCTGTTTAGTAAATCTCTATAATGGATGTAATTTGGGTGTAGTCAACAGACACCGATAATAATTTTTTCATTTTCTTTGTTTACTGGTAACCAATACTCAACACAATTCTAATTTATATCACATGAATTCCATTCTATTAACCAAAGGATGATTATATCTAACTTGCTTTTCTGTTTCTAGTTTTCAATCTTCTCATGTCTATTATTTATCATAAAAATTATACTCAAACAACGTTTTTGATAAAGATAGAATATTTATTACACACATTAATATTTAAAAATTGAGTCTTTGTCTACAACCTTGAAAATTCCATGTTTACACCGTAAGACATTCTTAATTAAGGAGAGTAGAAAAAGTTGATCTTCGGTTACTTTCGGCAGCCTTATAACTCACTTACTCTATTTTTTCCTTTACTTCTCACATTCCACATGAGCAATGTTTATGACAAAGGTGGAAGAATTGCTGTTTTCTGAGTTGGAATCTATTTAACCTTGGAGTATTTTAAAAATTTTGTTTTATATATTTTTAGCATTTTACATCAAATGGCTTCATGCCATGTCTGGATAGATTTCCATTAAAAAGTAGTTGTCATTTTTGCTGATTTAAAAAAAATCTTATCATAGGCTGTGTTTTTTTTTATTTTAAAGTATTTTTTTTTTTAGCTCTTTACATCAAGTGATTTCATGCTTTGTCTGGATAGATTTCCATAAAAAACTCAGTAAAAATAACAATTCCTTTTGAAAAATTTTTTTCATGCATTATTAATGTGTTCTTTATTTTTTGTTTGCTACAAAAAATAAATTATGACACGTTTTTTTCACATTAAGACGTTTTTTTTTTCTTTCATCATTAAGACGTTTTTTTTCCTTTCATCATTAAGACGTTTTTTTTTCTTTTTTTTCTTGCAGGTATTACAATTACTTATATACACATTTATTAAACAGCTATTCTGTCAAATCTATAGTGGACCAAATGCAGAACTGCGAAGACATTCTGTTGAATTTTCTAGTCAGCCATGTAACGAATCTCCCACCCATCAAAGTGACTCAGCGGAAGCTCTATAAAGAGTCCATGATACCAAATACCAATGGCAAATCATCATCGGTTTGGCTGAATACACTCCATTTTGTTCAGAGACAGTCCTGCATCCATAATTTCACTAATGCTTTTGGGTACATGCCTCTCATTCGGTCCAGCTTACGAATGGATCCCATCCTCTTCAAGGACCCTGTTTCCAATTTGCGCAAGAAGTATCGTCAGATTGAACTTGTATAATATATAAATGTATATATATATATATTAAAATTGCATTTACATGTGCAGATACACTTAAGAGTTGAACTAAAAAAAAAAAAAAAAGAAGAAAGCTTAGATAAAATATATTCTTGGAAAGTTTTTTTTTTTCATCAGCAGAAAATTTTGCAAAGAAATACATGAGAATAATTCGAAGAATGAAACGAGTGACCGAATTTAACTGGAGGAAAACCAGCAGTGCAGATCTGTTAGTTGAATAGCTGAAACCGATTCTGATGTATTTCTTTGGAAAGTTGTCAAGTGAAAATTGCTGTTCAGGAATATATTAAAACATAAACAAAAAAAAAACTCTTTAACTCTGAGGTTGCATCCACATACAAAAGCAATTTACATATATACATATATATATATATATATATATATATATATATATATATATGTAAATTGCAAAAGATGCAAAATATGCTATTCATTTGCCTTCTGCCAAATGTGGAGTTACGAAAGAAAAAAAAATATTAAAACAACTAAATATTCAGGTAAAAAAACAAAGCCAACATTTTTTTTTTAAATATTTTTTTCATATTTTTTTTATAAATGTTAAGGGTGAATGATTTCCATGTGTAGAAGCCTTTCATTTTATTTTGAAGGTTAAACTGGATTTACTTATTTGTTTTATTTTAATTTTTTTAATATACAACTAGCTCTTTTGAGTCTGTGAGGAAAAAAATATTCAATCAAAATTTTTTTTATTATTCAACAAAAACACAAAAATCCCATAAAAAATCTTTTTTTTTTTCTTTTTTTTGTGTGACAATTTTACTATTTTTTCATATGCATATAAATATATGCACACACAAAAAGAGAAATTCATCAGAAGCAACAACTACACCAATGACACCAAAATACATTAAATAATAAAACACTCAACTTCCATAAACCATAATAAAGCCTTTCTGGTCTTTGAAGATGGCAATTTTTTAAACAATGATAACATATTTTCATTTACTACAATAATAAGCTAATAGATATCTAGAAATATATATACAGAATTTGTATATATGTATAATTATTGGAAAATTATTTGACAATGTGTACTTAAAAGAGAGAGAGAAAACCAATAAACGTGTTCAACATTTCGATTTTTTTTAAGAATTTGCAAAAAAATCTAAAGTACGAATCAGGAAAATATTTTTTTATAAATATAGTTGCCATAGTGGCAAATGATAAATCGGAAATAGAAAATGATTTAATATTTTAGAAGATTAGAGCAGCAAATATCTGACCTATATGTTAACATATGGACCAGAAAAAAAAAAAGAAAGAAACATGTCGGTCAGATGATATCAGCTCTTCTGGTCTTGTATAATATTAAGGCAAATTAAAAAGTTCTTCTCGATTCATTGTCTACTTGTCAATTACAAACTATATTTATAGAAACATTTTATTCAAATTATTTTTGTTTTCCTCGTTCTTAATGAAGCTTTTGTGCTAAATGAAAGCGAGATTATTATTTTTTTAATTTTTATATATTTTTGAAATACTTGTAGCATTTTTTAAAAAAGTGCTCAATATTTAAAACTTAATTTTTAAAATAGAGAAAACTTATAATAATGATAAAACTTGACAATAACTGTTCTCATAATTATGGGAACAGTTATTGTATAGTGTACTTGTCTGTTATGCATCATCTTTAGGAAAAAGATTTATCTAGAATCACATCAACTGCAAAAAAAAAAAAAATTATTTGAATAACAAACGTTAGAAAAGAAAATTGATTTACTGCAAATCTGTATAAATAAAAACAGATGTTATTTATTGTCTAAGAAATAAGATGTGAAACGGAACACAATTACTAACTTTGGTCCCATATTTTTTTATTTTATTTTTTTAAAACTTTGTTTAAGTATTAATATTGCTGCTTATTTTTTTTTTATTATTACATTTGCAGTTAGAAATATGTTTAACACTGTAGATTGTATGCTTAAAAATTGAAAGAAAAAAAATGTTTTAATTTTTAAAAATTATTAGAGAAAGGCATTATCATGAATTTTCTGGTTTCCATCTTTACCAGGGATGCATAATAATTTGTATATTAGTGTTTAAAATTTAAATTTTCTTTTCCTTTCCCACCCTACTCCAATCAACTCTTGCTTTATGACATGCTTTATGGACCTGCCATAAAATATTGTCCATTTTTGGTGATTGTGATAAAAAAAAGTTTCTCTGTGCATTTGTTGAACTGGAGAAGCTTTCAACTGGAGCAATAGAGTAGTGGGTGGCAGACTGAATAATTCATGAAACTGCAACAAGATTGTTCATCTTGGCAATGTTTTCACTTTCTAGCTACAGAGGATGTTGCCATTTTAGGTATTTATGTTTTTACATTATGAAAATATCTAACATTTTTATCTTAAATTAAATTTCGTTTGATAATATTTTATTTTAAAAATAAAATCCATTCATGTTTTAATTAAAAAATCGCGTTTTATTTTAAAAATATTTTTTAAACATGTTATATATTACATTGCAGGTGATATAATTTGGCAGTGATTAGGGATGATTGATTTTGATTGGTTAGTTTAAATCATGTGATATATGGAAAAATCTGAGTTCCAACAAATGTTTGTAAAGGAACATAAAATACATGGTTCTGGTTTGCAGAAGTGCTTAGATTCCTCTCCTGTCCACCCACCTCTTATTGCTTCGGGATTAAGTCAATGGACATCCCAGTAAATAAAATAAAGTTGCAATCATTGTAATTCTTTATGAACTTCTGTCTCAAACAGGAAAAAAATTAACAGGACATCATTACTACAGCCACCCAGGGTCTTTGAAATTTAAGGAAGCAAATAAGAATCTGATTCCTTCAGAACCATTTCCTATCATCTACGTATTTGAAATTTATTTATATAATTATTTTTTAAACTCTGCTGTTTTTCTTGTTTCTTTGTGCTCGGCAGGTGACTCATAAATTCTCTCGATTGAATTCAATTCCCGAATGATGCAAACAAAGAGAGTTTTAATAGTAAACTATTCGAGTAAATTATGTGTTTATCATTTGTACGTTGTCTTTTTAATACTGGAAACATATTCACTGCCATTTTTGTATCCATTTGTTGCGCATTTTGAAATTGAAATTTATTTTTGATTTAAAAAAAAAAAAAAGAAGATTTTTTTACAAAGGAGTTACCACTTATCAAGGCCCAAAGCTCACTCAAGGATAAGGGTTTATGAATGTAAGATGGTAGTGTAGTAAACGTTAATGGTGTACAATGGGTAGAAATTTGATTACTTAAGGGGACTGCTCAACAAGAACTTGTTTACATGTGACTTGAAGGCTATCATATTGTAATCAGCTGAGAAGTGGTGTTATACAGGTGGGAAGTTCTAGGAAAAAAGCTTTGTTCATGGAATTTGCATTTAGATTTAGGCACAGATAGAGAATGGGTGGGATTGTTGATAGTGGTTGTATATCTAGTCGAGTGCTATTTTTGTGAGTTTGACAAGGAGGGATCAGAGATTGGAGGTCAGATGAGCACTTGCCATGAAAATAATGACTCACAACGTCTCTTCTTTGGAGAAGAGGTTGCAGGGGAGAGAAAACTAGGTTTTGGAAAAAAAAAAAAAAAATTAACAATTTAAAAAAAATCGATTTTATTTAATTCTTAAATCGATCTTTCATAGTCTACTAATGTCTGATCAGTGCATATCACAATGAACAGTCCATGGCTGTTTCTTGTATTTATAGAAAACCGGGTTTTTATATACAATGCCTAATATTCCCAAAACATTTCTTGATGTTGCATAACTTCAGTGATCTTACTGGAACAGGTGTATCAATATGATTAATATGAGATATTATTTATTAATATATTAGTAAGATATTTAATATATTAAAAAGTTTTATTACTAATATCCAAAAATTTTCAGTTTAAACAATTTTTTCTTTCAGATTATGAAGTGATACTAAAACAATAATGATAATTTTTTTTTATTTCTGAATTTTCTATAAACTGTGATTTTTCAGATTATTTAAAAGGTGATTTGATTTATGATTCTTAGTTCGAAATTGAAACCAGATTTGTTGATATCGATTTTATTCGATCCCACCGTCTTTAAAATTTATCACCTTCACTTTAAATGAAAATATCAAACCCTAACCCAACAGTATTGCCGTTCTGATATTATCATCATTGTAATAACTTTGCCTCCTTTCACCTTGCTGTCATTTTGAAGAAATTATTTTCATTTTCTTGACTTCAATTTTGCTTCCTGGCAATAAAAAGAACTTTTCTGAGCAAATATTAAAATTGAGAAACATTTTCTTTTTTATTTTTTGCTGTAAAGAAAAAAGTTATTAAGATACAAACTGAGATTTTATATTTTTCTGCTGTAAATAATATGGGTGCGTATCGCCTGCAGAGGGAGTACGTTTGTCTTTCAAGGTATGAGCTTCATATCTCAGATGGTGAACATAGCACCATTTCCTAAATGCTTATGACAGAATAGTGGGACAAGTGAATGTAACGTGCCTTTTGGCTAGGATCAAAGTGAAGTATTTGTTCTCATACTTCATCTCTTCTGTACTTGGTCAGTAAGAGAGATCCTTCTAGACTGGGACAAAAAAAAATTCCCTACAGTAAAAATAAAAATATAAAATAAAACGACCTCGTGTCTCATGGTCATCGTGTGGAGAAAATAAATAAGGATACTAAAACCGGAAGTTTTTGTTCAGTTTTCTCCGATGGTAGCTGGCACTATTGACATTATATCCAGTCTACCCTACTATTTAATCCGTACTAGAAGGGGAATAGCCGGGTTCATAACTTTCCCAAGTTATCAGTTTCACTGATACAATTCGACCAAGATGATTTGAGCCTGTCATCAGTGACTTTACAACTGAGCGAATTTCTTTCTCGCTCCCACACACACACACACACACACACACACACACGTAACTTCCTCAAGCTGGGATTAAAACTCGATAATCTAGACGACAACCTTTAAGCCATTTATTTGGCTACTGCTAGGTCAAATTATACTGATAACATTGTCAAGCAGTGGAATCCCCATTTGTTTACCTCAAAAGCATTGCATCAGTATGCTCAACCAAAGAAAGGGAGCATATTTTAGTTATCCACAGATAAACTTCTTCACTGTATATCTAATGTCAACCAAATATGACGAGAGAGATTAATGCCATAAAATGATGCATGTCAACTTGTAGTTACTATCTCTTTATATATTTGGGTTGGAGCATTATAAGAAGTTTAAACTTGATGTCCCTTCCTATAATGACCCAGCCAAAATATATAACGGCATATGTCGACTTATACCCCACCGCTTATGAATAATGCAAGCAATACAACTATATTAATACACACACATTGTATCAGATTGTGAGTGTGGTTAGACGAACAAGTCCTTCAAATTTGAGATCAAAACCTGATCGCTTTCATAACAATTAATGGAATATATAATTAAACACCATTTTTTAAAAATTGGATCACTATATTCATTTTTTTCTCTTTAACAATGTGGGGGGAAAATTGCTTTTATAAGTAATAATGTGAATACAAAACAAATATCAATGAAATAAATACATAAAAATAATCGATTCTCATTTAGAATTCGACTTAATTTAAAATAAAAAAATAGACCAATCTTTATGATGTATGTACCTGTCACAAAACAAAGATGTCATATTCTAAAAGTCATGTAAATTTGATCAAGTATTTATTTTTAACTAAAAAAATCAAATTTTATGATGGTTGAGGCAGAAACTCGGAGTTGCAATGTTTTGGTATATGTTAAAATTCAAGAGTGACAACTTAATTCGACTACCGAGATTTTTTTTTTATTTAGAATAGTTCAAATTTTAATAGTTAAAAATCGTAAATTTTTATTTTCTTTGGGCATAGCAAAATCTACTTGATCAATTTGTGATTTTTGGAATATGACATTTCTGTATTTTTAAGTCAGATTCTAAATAAGAGCCAAATAATCAATTACAGATTGTCAGAATTAGTGAATAGTAAGATTGGATGAACATATAAAAAAGTATTGTCATTCTACATTGATTTATTGTTAAACAAACAAAAAAAAAACCTTGTCAAAATGGACAGATGTTTTTTTGCTGAAAATTTCATTTTTGAAAATGGTGCAAGCGATTATTTTTATTTTCACGTGGGAAAATTCAAAAATGCTGAAAAAAAAAAAACATGAGTTGGGCAGATTACATATTATTTACTAAACTCTAAGCAGAGATCAAACTGAATAGGAAAACGAAATATGTTTATTAAATTGCCAAACCTTCTTTCCAGACTGGACTATAAAAAAAATGAATAAATAAACGACCAAAATATTCTATCTTTATTTTTCATTTACCATTTTTTAATTTTTTTGTTTCTTCGAAATATTTTGAAAAGAATTTCATTTTTTTTTTCTAAAAAGATAGAAATACAAAATGAACACGCATACACAAAAAATTGTTGTCAACTATCGCCCACTTTACCTTCAACAATACAATAACATTTTTTTTTCTTGTTGATTATTTTGATGTTATTCTGATTTTCTCTTATCTTTATTTTTGTGTCGATACAACTAAACAGATTCGAAATTGTGTTTCTCTTTGGTTTAAAAGTGTACAATTAAACCATCTTGACATAATGATTCTTGTCACAAACAAAAACTATATTGATTGTGTGGGAGTACTAGATGTTGTAGGTAAACGAAGATGTATAAATGAAGACCAGCCTTGCTGGGAAATATATCTGTAACAGACTAAAGTTCTGTCATGGGGATAGTGCAAGCTATCCATCCTAATTAACATTGCTAGACCTCAGAATTAAACACTGGCCCAAGGATGCTGGAGGATTAGAAAAAAAAGCTTTGTATCATTGTTTAAGGATACCAATAAGCCATAGTGCTTGACTTGCCTCTAAACCTTTTTCTAATCTATATAACAATATGCTAAGCATCTTAATGTTTGTATGTATGTTTTTATGCATATTTTCACCTTTCACACACAATATATAAAAAAAAGATTGTTGAATGAGCAAAAATGGTGATTAATATGATATCAGTAAACAATTTTGATTTCACCCATTTTAAAATAAATTGTTCCAAAAGTCAAATAATTCTAAAATTTTAAATAAATAAATTTTATTTTATTTATTTGAAAATATTTAGCTGACAATTATTTTTACAATAAGAACAAGTTTGTTTGAAAATAATTAATTTTCTACAATTTTAAATAAAGAATAGATATATATTCGTTTCATTTCAAAAAAATATTTAGCCAACAATGACAATTTTATTTATTTTTTTTTTTTTACAGAAAAAGGTCATTTTTTTTCTGACAGGCGTCCATTATTTCATAAAGAAATATTATAAAGAGTAAATTATACCATGGCCTACTACTCTATAGGCTGTGATTATACAAACTGATGTTAAAATCTCCTTGGAATTTCCCAGGGTTTCTGTTAGTTTATTCATAATTGATTAACATGTCTGGTATACTACTTTATGGCTGCTCATGCAAACTTTTAAGTCCTCCGACTCGAATAGAAGATAATTTATGGCGTGAATTAAAGTCAAGATTTGTGCTTCAATCAAAAGAAAACATGAATTTTTGAATGCATCACAGTTGTATCAAAAAGCCTTTTTGTTTATCATGTTGCAAATCACTTGATCAATAATTCTTTTATAAAAAAAATGTCAACTTTTGTATGCAGAATTTATTTTATTTTAAATATGCATATCTGTGTTTGAAATATTATTTTAGTATTATTTTTTTATCATCAATCTTTATTTTTCAAAGAAAATAACAATGAACTTCTTGTCCGTTTTCGCCCATTCTGCTGCCCTCCCCACTCCCAAATATATATTAATTTAGTCTAGTTTTTTTTTTTTAATTTGTATCCTTTACACCCACCTTTTAAAAAAAAATCACCTGACCCTTTCCCCCTCACTGCAGTTTATTTTAAAGCTGTGCATCTAGTATTTAGATTACCCCCACCCCACAAAAAAAAAAAATCTTCATTTTCACTTGTTTTGCTTTGAAAACTTTTTTTTTTTTTTTTTTAGTTCAAACCCTTCATTTGAAATAATCTCCTAATCCGGCATGAACAATTTTCATTGAATTAATTCTTTGTTAAGCAGGGAGTCTGGATAAACCCCAACTCCCAATCAAGTGAATGTTGTGGGTTTGACTATATTGTGCCAATTCAGCTGATAGTTTTAACATTCTGTTCAGGATATTCATTGCTCTTGAATAAAATGCTGTTGTCGCTGTTCAAATCGAATGGGAGGTTATTTCACAATTTTTACAACCTGCTTCCAAATAATTTGTTTTCTATGATTTTTGGCAAACTGATTATTTTGAGCCAATACTCATTCTAAAAGTGAATCTCAAGTCAACTGTTATCTTGCTTAAAATCGAAAATGATAAAATTGTGTGACCACGTCTTGTTAGTGTATGGATTTGTTGTGGTATTTAAAAAAAAAAAAATTTTTTTTTTTTACGCATTTAATTTTTTTTTTTCCAGATTTAATAGTAATCGATTTAATGAATTATTAATTAATAGCTTAAAATAAAAAAAAAATTGAAATCCCATGTAAAAAAACAAAACAAAAACAATTTAATCCACCAGAATGCATTTGGGGTTTTTTGTACAAAAAAAATCACATTTTAAGGAATTAATTACTTTCAAATTTTGAAAACTGATGAAGTTAACTGTCGAATAAAAAAGTTTCTAACTTTTAAAATTTTGAACAAATTCTCATGTATTAAAAGTTTTGAAAACTGTTTATGTTCAATAATTATAGTTTTATTACAATTTGATTCAATTAACAATTTAATGACTTTTCAATATCTTATTTAAACTATAGAAATGAAATGAAAATGAATGTAAAAAAAAAAAAAAAATCCTCCAGAAACAAGCGATAGGTATACTTACTAATATATGACATCTTTTTACAAGGGAATCTATCTATAATTATAGCAAACTTTGTTTTATAAGGGAATCTCTCCCCATAGCGAAGAGTTTTACAAGAGTGCCTAAAACTAAAGCAAAATGTTTTCAAAAACGCCTATTTATCACAAACTGTGGAGGTATTAGCAAATAACAGTTGTTTTACTTTCGGCAGCCTCATAACATTCACTTCCCTTATTTTGTCCTTTAGTCCTCACATTCCATGCATGATGTGTCTGACAAAGAGGAAGAATTGCTGTTTTCAGAGTCAGAATCAATAGCAGTTATCGTTGGCTAGTTTGTGACCTTGAAGTGTTTCTATTTTTAGCTCCTTACATCAAGTGGATTCATGTCTTGTCTTGTTCTTAAACTAGAAACGAATATAATTTATTAAGTTACTAAAAACAAGTTCTATATACCCAGTATTGTCTGGTGGGTTAGAGTTTATAAAAAGAGTAATTTAAAATACGTTAAGTCACATTCTCCAGGAATATGCATTATGGTGGATTTCATAGTGAATTTTTTCAATAAAACGTTATTGCATTTGTTTGTTTTTTTTTATATTAAGCACAGACACACAAAATTATCTTATTTTAATATTGAAAATCAAGTTTATATGAAACTACAATTGTGGCTTAATGCAATTTACGAAGTTCCACAATAATGGCCTTTTTTTCTTTTTCTTTTTTTCGCAGGATAATGGTTAAGATTGGAATAATTTAGTTCTAAATTGTTTTTCACTTACAGATAATTTATTGAACTACAATGAATTGTATAAAAGTTTATTTTCAAAGTTTGAGTGTCCGGTTCAGAACAATCGACCCAGAAAATTAATTGTCTGATATTTAAAATTCTACAACTAATTGGGTTTTAAGAGTTTTTTTTTTCAGTTGGTTATCTTTAATTTTAATAGTTTTGTGTCTGTTGTTTGTCCACCAGCGCCATTGTTTGAAATCAACTTAAGTTCATCTATGGACATTTTCTAGGTGTCCATGAAATGAAATATCATTTAAAGATATTTTTTCTTTTTAATTATTTGTTTTAAGTAATTCTACAAACTGTTCTTTATATCTTTATGAAAATATTTTGCAACATTTCGTTGGAGTCGATTCCTTGGTAATTTTATAAAATCACTCCTATATATAATCAGGTGGTTATATATATGTGTGAATATTTTGAGAACAATTAAAAAAAAAAAAAAAAACGCTGATTAGAAACCGTAGTGGTTTTCTAAACTTTCCTATTCATTTTATTTATCAGAAATTCTATATATATATTTTAATAAAATGTTTTAAAAGCAGGTAGTCATATATATATATATATATATGAAGGAGAAAAAATGACTGACTTATTTATAAAGAAAATTTAGATATTTATTTTTGTGAAAGTCAAGGGAAATAAATCATACCATGATTACCTTTTAATGTATATAAGAATATTTGGCGACTCAGTCAAAAAGTCTCCATTTTAATAGTTTTCATTTCTGGAATAAGTCTTTTCTAGAAGGAAAGTTGGAATTAAGTATTGATATATCAGACAGGTGGATATTTGGGTTAGACTTAAAAATAAAAAAGTGGTAAAATAATAATATATTAGATGTAAGACAATAGAAAATTTTTTTCGATATGAATCGTTTTATTTAATAATATAAAGTTAAACTTGTTTACAAACTTAAATAAAAAATATTAAATTGTGAAAATAGTTTAGATAGCGTCCAGTATTTGTTAAAAATTCTATTTAATAGGCAGTCACATAAAGGTTATGTATGTGAAGAGTGATAAGATTTTTGATGGTGACTGGCAAGAGTGTGATCAACATTATATTATTGCAAAATTAAAATAAAGTTCTGAAGAACAGTTTGACAAATGATTACAGATTTCTTGTCATTCCAGTATCTGACCAATATGATAAGATGATCAAGTTTTTATGAAATTACTATAACAGAACCAACACATTTGTACTTAATCCCTGCCCTTCATTCCAAATTAAATAAAAGTATAAAAAGAAATAAACTAATAAAAAAAGCCTTTTTATGATTTCTTCAGTTGAAATTATTGATTATTCCTAAATTATAAGTTATTTTAAAAAGGTATGGTTACTATTATGTAATCCTTGTTTTATGCTTACGTTTCAAGCATTGTATTTTTTTAGGTGTATTTTTTTCTTTCATAATTGGCAAACTTCTGGAAATTTGAAACGATAACCTATAAAGAGTTCACATATTATGACAGATACTGTTAATGATTAAAACGTTGTGAACATTATAACAAGATGAGAAGAACCTGGTTGGAAATATCTAGATCAAAGTCAGAAATAATATTAGAATTTTTTCATTTTTTTTTAAATTCAGTTTACTAAAAGGTGGATTGAACCACATCTGTGTCTCTCTATGAATGAATAAATTTAATGTTTAGTTTCACTGCCGCTGCTTCTTAAATGTGTGTCAAGACTTCTATGTTCCCATCTAAATGTTTTTTGTCACGTCACCATGAATAAGCATCGTTATGAAAGTTATAGAAGCATTTTTTTCTCTTTTCTTTTTATATTAAAAGACAAAAACCTCTTATCTTATAAGAGTTACCAAAAGACTTTATATAAAAAAAAGAAAAACTCTAGCTGCGTCGAAGAGATCCAAGTCACTCACACTTCCTGGGAATGGTTTGATTCTTTTTGTAATTTCCTTTTGGCTGAGCTATACGGGCCAAATGCCATTGTTCATAGAAAGATTTCCAGTTTTATGGAGTATCTTGATTGTAAAATAATACTTTTTTTTTATCACCAATTGATCCAAGTCTGTTTGTTTTTTTTTTTTTGTTTTTTTTTAACTCAGAGGATGAAATAAAAACAACAATACACACACAAAATATATTGTATATTAAAACTGTTTAAAAGAAGGAAGCAAAAATTAAAAAAAAAAAAAGACAAAACAAAAAAAAATCCCAAAGCAAAGCTAGTTGAAGTGATGGAAAAAGACCCAATAAACAGAATAACTGATTAAGTTGAAATTGTAAAAAAAAAATTTTAAAAAATTTTCTATAAAAAAAAAAACACAAACAAATCGATTTTTGTTTATATTGTTTGTGCTGCAATTATGAAATGGAAAAAAAAAACATTTTTTTATAATTTTGTTTTCTTTTTGAAATGATCACAAATTGGCATAAAATAAAAATAAAGTTCTGTGTAACAAAAAAAAAGTTCTTGTTTTTGTGTTTCATTATAATAGATTGCATGTGTGTTTGCATTTTTTGTCAGTGTAGCCTTGATGACCCAATGAAGACGTACCATTAAAAAGTTGATTTTTAGAGGTATTCGAGTTTGGTGTGAATGAATATTATAGTTAAATTTATCAACAAGTATTTAAGACTTTCACTAGCAGGACCTGTGGACATTTTACAGTTGACTCTTTCATATGTGACATATTGATGCTGAAATTCTGTGGATGTTCAGCATAAATGGAGATGCCCTGATATTGTAGTTCTTTCGTTAAAACTGCAAAAGTATTTATCTAAACTAGCAGGGATGTCCGGTGTAGCTTAAATATGGTATTTTAATTTATGCAGATTTCGTACATATTATCATAGTCAATTTTCTATCGATTCTTATATATTATAAAGTTGTGATTTCAAAAATAAAAAATATATCTATATGACTTGGGTGCATCAGCTTGAATCGAAACCAAAACTTATAAAGAAAAGATATATATGTTTATGAGTTCCTTCAGCTATAATCGAAACCAAAACCAAAACTTGTGAAGAATTGAAGTTTTTCTGTCTTTTTTTACATGGTGGTCATCACTTACCAAGGCCCGGAAGCTACTCGGGGATAAGGGTAATTGCGTCAACAGTAATCAATAGGATAGTATCGTAGTAATCGTTAGTATTGGAGATTTGATAAAGTGTCTTACTTAAGGGGGGCGGTTTATCAGGAATTTGTTTATGTTGGACTTGAAGACATCCAAGTCGTAGTCAGAAACAGGCAAATGGAAGAGTTCCACAGTTGTGCACTTCTAAGAAGCAAGCTTTGTTCATGGAATCTACGTTTTGATTTAGGCACAGATAAAGAGTGAGGAAAATTATTGACAGTGGTTTCAGCTAGACGGGTGTTTATCATGAAAGATTGGTGAAGGGGGACCAGAGATTGGAGTTCAGACGAGCACTTGCTATGGAAATAACGATAAAACAAAGAAAGGCTTGCAACGTCTCTTCTGTGGGAGAGAGGTTGCAGGGAAGAGAAAAGGGCATCCCCCACTAAGCCACAAAGTCTATTTTGTACTCTGTCAAGGCAGGATAGGTTGTTTTTAGCAGCTCCTGCCCAGATGTGACAGCAGTACTCCATCCTTGGATGTACTTGGCTTTTATATAGATAGAGAATTACATCAGCAGTGAGATATCTTCTGGAGTGGTAGAAGGACCCCACCATTTTCTCACAGACCTTGGCAACAAACGTGATGTACGTGTTCCATTTCAGATTAGGAGTAAAAGTCAAACCCAGAAGCTTGTCATACAGCACAATCATATTGACACACCGGTTCTCGCCAGATCACTGAAGTTAAGCAATGTTGAGCCTGGCCAGTACCAAATGGGTGACCATTTGGGAATGTTAGGCGCTGTATGTACCTTCTGTGAAGGTTGGGCGTGGGGCTAGCACCCTCACCCTGTAAAAAAGAACTCCTTGCTACAAAAACATCTACAAAAGTTGTGGATAGCCTATGCCCCTCTAGGGACTTAAGGGCTATGGATGGATGGAGAAGCTTGTCAAAACATGGAGCTTCCCCAAGACGAGAGCCATCCATTTCAATTGATACCAGGTGGGGATCAGAGCGTTGATGATGTAAAGATAGAAGCTTGGTTTTAGATGCATTAAATGTAACCAGCCATCTCTTCCCTCACTGTAGATCAGAGGAGAGAGAATCAGAGAGAACTTTATCATTTACGGCATTTGATGTGTTGCCATAGATGGTCGTGTCATCAGCATAGATGTCAACAAATGATTTAAGTATGTGTTTTGGGAGATCATTGATCTAGATCAGGAAGAGAGTTGGGCCCAGGATGGACCCCTGAGGGACTCCAGCATTAATACTGTGGGCCTCTGATTTCTGCCCATCAATCACTACTCTTATGAGCCTATCAGAGAGACACGATTTAATAATTGAGAAAACATTTCCAGTTATACCGTGGAAATCTTGTGAAGTAGGCCTTTTTGCCATACCTTATCGAAGGCCTTTGATATGTCAAGAGTAATTGCCCTAGAAAGGAAGCCTTTGTCAAGAGATTCACTAATCTTATGAGATATAACCGTTAGCACATCTGCTATAGATCTAGCAGAACGGAAACCATATTGCATATCACTAAGAAGGTTATTTCTGTTAAGGTGGTTGACTACTTCTTTATTTAATATGGATTCCAGCAGCTTACTCATGACATACAGGAGACTTATTGGTCTGTATTGAGAGGGAGATGACTTATCACCTGAATTCTTAAATACAAGGCATACTGAAGAGGTTTTCCAGGGTGTTGGAAAGCACTTCTCCTTAAGGCGACGCTTAAACAGTTTTGTAAGTATGGAGGCAAGTTCTGGTTGAAGCTTTTTCAACACTATAATTGGAATGTCGTCAGGGCCAGTTGCTTTACTGGAATCAAGGTTCTTGATTAGCTTAGCGACCTCACGCACAGATATTTGTTGCATAGCGTGTTGTCTGCTATAGGAGGAAATATGGGGAGTTGATGGTCTTTGTCGCATAGGGTAGAATTAGCTGCAAATGGCAATAGTTTGGCCTTGTCTGATGCTGACGAGATGACCTCAGGTCCATTGATGATGGTTGGTATAGAACGCATGCTTCTGTTCAGGATCCTATTTGCTATTTGCCAAAACTGGTGGGAACGAAGCCGCTGCTCAGCTACTTTGGATTTAACGACTGAGCATATAGCTCTCTTGCATTTTTTATTACTCTTTTACAGTGGTTGCTGGCAGTCCTGAAAGCAGCTTTAGTCTCAGTACATCTATTATGTTGGTAGCTATGAAAAAAGTGATTTCTGTGCACGATGGCAGCAGCACATTCTGGGGAGAACCATGGCTGGCTGTTAGGTTTTTGTTGGAATTTTTTGGATAGTATGAATCGGTCTATGCCTACAATTAACCATTTGGTCAGGTCTGATACTATAGAGGACACATCCTTTTTTAAACATGGAATTCTTAATAAAATCATTTCTTACAAGGAATGGAAGGTTATAACAATTAAATGACAGTCACTCGGAAGAAAAAATATTTAAGTGTGACCCAGAAAATAACACATACGCTATAGTATATATATATATAACTAGCAGGCCCTGTGGAAATTCCACAGCGAACTCATTCATCTATATATATATATATATATATATATATATATGTATAAAATGAACTCATTTTTTCCCCTATGATTTTGACCTTAATAGGATTAAAAATCAAAACATTTCATGCAAATGTAATATGCACAAACTGCAGCACAATATCTGAGGTGTGTTATAGGCATATTACCTCTCCACTTCCTCGAAAATCGTAGATTCCTATATTTTTTCTGCTGAGAGTTCCCTGCCAAAATCGGTTAAAATCACTGGAAGTAGTAAAATCTTTTCTCTCCAATTAATTCCCCCTTCTCCCACCACTTATTTACACTGTTGTGTGATCGTTTACAAGGGACAATTACGAACGGACGCCGGTTTCGGTTTTCTGTACTTCGTAGTTGCTTAAAAAAACTGGAATAGAATATCACCATGCCTTTCCGTTCTTTGCTTCCTATTGGGTGAAACGCACCACAAAATTAACTGATAGCAACATTCCCACAAACATTAATTCTTATCCCATGCTTACTTTTATGTTGCTTAATTACCATATTTTTCCCAACATTTATACACCAAAAAAAAAAAAGGATTCTTTCCATTATTTTTTTTTTAATAAAATGAACATATAATCCATCATTTCCTTTTTATTTCGTTTTGTAGTTGCTTAAAAAAACTGGAATGGAATTTTAACATTCCTTTTCGGTTTATGCTTTCTACTGGGTGAAACGCACCATGGACTTAACTGAAACAAAGGGTTATTCATGCCATTTTTCTTTTTTCCACTTTTCGCTGTGTTTCTTTGTTTTTATTTTTCCGACCACATTCATCACTTTTTTCTTCTTAATTTTGCTTTTTGTTTTTCTGATTTCTTTTTTACAGAAGCTTTACGTTTGTTCAATGTTCTTTCTTGTTTTCGTTTTTCCGATTTTTTTTTTTTTTTTAGGAAGTTTAAAATCGATTTTTTTTTTTTTAAATATTGAAACAGGGTTATTACCTCACTTATCCTTTACTTTGCCTCCCCCTCCCTCCCTTACACACACCTACAAACACCCGGCAAATGCCAGGTACCCCCGCTAGTATATAATATACTGATGTTGGCATTCTGTAGATGTTCAGCGTAAATGGAGACGCCCTGATATTATTGTAGCTTTTTTGTTAAAACTGTACAAGTATTTATCTAAACCAGCAAGGATGCCAGGTGTAACTCGGTTGTAAAATATGCTTAAATATGATATGTTAATTTATGCAGATGCATATATTATTACAGAGTCGATTTTCTATCGACTCTTATATATTATAAAGTTGTGATTTCAAAAATAAAAAAAATATATCCATATGACCTGGGTGCAACCAAAACTAAAACTCATACATAATTTTACCAAGAATTCTTCATAAGAACTGGAAGGTCATAACAATTTAAACTACAGTCACTTGGAAGACAAAAGATATAGCGTAACACATGCTATCGTATTAATATATAGATTAGATAATGTATCGTTGTCACTGGTCGCCATTTCTAATATGATGATTGGGGAGGGTGTTTTATATTGCTTGGAGCATGCATCAAGTGTCTTATACAACAAGAAAAAAAATGGCGACCACTTTAAAGTATTAGATAAAACATGGAAATATGAAAGTCTTAATATCATAAAAATTACTTGCTGGTGACAAATTTAACCGTGATATTCGTTCATACCATACCTGAATTCAAAAAGTGGATTTTTAGGGGGTAAGTCTTCATTTGGTCCTCTAAATCACATTGACAAAATTTTTTTATACTGTAGATCAAGGTTTTTGTGACTTTAATTTTCATACTATATCAATACATATTCTTATCAGGCATAATTCTGTTGATAAAAATTGCAGTTTCTCTGTCCATTTTAAAAGACATCTAACAATCACAAAGAGGCAATTAGTTATACCCAGGACCAACATCCACACATGGGTTCTATCAAAAATTAATCCAAACATAAAAAGATGATTTGTTTAAAATATTTTTAAAAGTAAAACTATCAAAATATATTTTTCAAATAAAAAAGGAAAACCTCGATAATGAATTACAGAGAAAAAATCCGTCTTATAGATATAAACATCAGTATTATGAAAGGCTGCAAAGAAATGTTTACTAACGTATTGAGCATTGCTGAAGTAAGTATATATATTCAATCACTTTCTCTCTTTATATATATATGTATACACTATCCTGGGTACCTGGTGTTGCCCGAGTGTTTATAGGTGTGTGTTGAGCAAAAAAAAGTAGGCAGGCAGGCTTGAACCCGTGACGCGAAGCTGGAAAAGAAAGTTGCGGTGTGTGTAAGGGTGTTGGCTGAGCAAAAAAAAAAAGTGGTAGTTGGCAGGCAGGCTCGAACCTGTACTGCAAAGGAGGAAAAGAAAGTGAAAAAAATACACGGGACGTGTTAGCTGTTGCGTTCATTGCCAAACCGGAAGTGACGTAGGTTTAAATTAAGGCTAGACAATTGAAAAGAGGCGATGACTTTCAAACGTATCGGCAAAAAAAGCGACCCCTCCCTGTAGAAAAGTGCCCAGTTGATGTTGAAGGAATTAATGTTTTTGGCCAATTTTTCGATATTTGTCGTCTGAAGGCTCGAGCTTCAACATAATACTTATTTCGTGAAAATCCGTCGCCTCTGTCGAAAGTTTTTGCGAAACGTACATTTAAACAGACAGCTGAGATTTATATTTTAGACATTTTAGCTAGTTACTAAACAAGAACGTCGAATTAGTGTCAAATTGTAGACATGAAAATAGGCAGGTTAAGTTTTAAAATAATCAGAAATTATTGGCATTAATTGAATCCCATCAATTGTGAAAAGAAACTCTGAATTCCTAGGTATAATTCCTTGTCAGTTGAATCCTGTTAATTGTAATATTCATTTTGTAGATTCTTTGAACTGACTTTACTGTGGATTTCAGGTTTTAAATCCTCAAACTGCTACCACGAACAACCTAAGCATTTCTTAAAAGAAAATATGTTCACTCTGTGAATACCACATTGTGCTGTATAATGCTAATACATAAACATTGTAAAGGAAATGGTAAATAAACAAGGCCGATAGCCATTAGTCGCATGCTCTCATGTAATGAATGAATGCGTGAATGTAGGATTGACATGAAATTCTTAAAGATAAACTAAAATGACCAAAACATTGGCTGAAATTACTTAAATGAATAAAAAGTAAATGACTTAAAATGACTTTAATGAACTTAAGGATGAATTCAATGACCTTAAGAATGACTTGAATGCTTAAAAAATAACTGGAATCATTCAAAAACAACTTGAATGATCTGGAGAATGACTTGAATGGCTTTGAGACTGACTGGTTGTAAAGTGGCTGATCATTTTATATTAAATTAATACAGAAAAGTGATCCCACACTTTATATCACAAATTACCAACATAAGTACACCATGTAGTAAGAACAGATGCTACACTTTGATCTTGGCCAAGAAAAGGGTATTTATTTGTTCCCTCACTGAGCAAATTAGGCACTAGGCCGATTTTTAATGTGAGGAGTGAAGGGGAAATGGGGACCAATTCCCCGGGGAGTAGGGGAGCTGGATAGTGACAATTGGTATGAAGGGTTGCCCCTACATTGACCAAGGTCTTATATGTGGGGTCGCCCCCACATATGGTCTTTGCTTGCAGTATCTGCCGGAACAGATACTACACTTTGATCTTCATATGTAATTTATTTCGTTAAAATGAAAATTACAATCAAAATAATTCAATGTAAAATTAAAATAAATTAAAAGTAAAATTCAAGTTTAGAAAACAAATTTAGGCACAAGGCTCTATAAGAGCTGGGAGAGGGAGTGTTGCAGGGTCTTTGTTACTAAAGTGAAAATGGAGTCTTTGCCGACTTTACTCTTGACTGGCAACATTTACCACAATACCTCATTCACTCTGTGGAATCTAAACTAACTAATGAAAACCCCAGCGTTTTTGCAAAGAAGGATATATATACAATTTCTGTATGTGTGTGTGTGCAAATTTTTATTTTATTATTATTATTAAATGTGTGTGCGTGTGAAAAAAGTTCAATTCATTATAAAATAAAAAGTTCTTGAATTTGGAAGAGAAACAGTTCGTGTTGGGGAGTGGGGAATCTAGGAAAAATATACAAAAAATAAAATTGCCTAGTGCATTGTTAGTAAGGTCCCTCCCTGAGCTAATCTAGAAATTTAGATCACCTACTATTTTCTGGGGCACCGAAAACAAGGGGGAAGATCCTTAGTGGGGATTGGGAAGAATTCTTATCGGGTGTAGGGAGGCAAAGTAAATTGGCAAAAACAAAAAAGAGGAAAGATGGAGGGGGGGGGGTAGGCGGCGACCTTCGAGTAGGGGTTGACCAGGGGGTGCTAAAACAAAAAGATGGGGGGGGGTAGTGGTAGGATAGCCTCAGAAGGTTCTCCTAGATATCTGTTCCCGATCTGGAACAGATATCCCTTTGCGGACTCGCTTGAGGTGTGTGATCCATATGACCAGTATCGCAAGAAAAAACATTCTTTTCTCCCTAGGCAGCGGCAGATCAATGTTCTCCACAAAATATGACTCGTCGAGTTCAAGCCAGCGCTTGGCATCGATGTGAGTCATTACCTTGTTGACGTACCCTAGCAGGGTCTTGAGCCTGCTGCAGCGGAAAAAGGCATGACCGGCTGTTTCTCTCATGTCTTCATCACAAGGCAGGCAGTAGACCCAGGCTTCTTCATTGTAAAGGTTGAGTTCCTCAAGGAGGGGCAGTGCGTTCCAGACAAGTCGCCAGGTAAGGGAAAATTCCGAGTTTGTAAGAAAGTCCCGTCCTGGTGCCCAACTCCACTGCGAGCAGACATCCTCTAACGACATCCCCTAACTAGCAGTTCCTTTGTGCTACGCCCCACTAGCTCCCAATAAAGACTGTTCCTAGACTGTTTGAGGACACTGGTCCCCGGCAACGTTCTAAGTGCGGACCAGCATTTGGCGTAGAATGTTTGTTCCCCCCTCGGTCGAAGCTCGGCGAAGACCGAGGGGTCGGGTGTGAGATTGGAAAACGAGTTTCCAACCGCAGTGACCCATGGAATGTCTACATACAACGAACGGCTCAGGAAGGCCAACCTCTCTGCATGCTTGTGACAGAGGAGATTGGGCAGTCCCAAGCCTCCCTCACTCAGATTTCGAACACAGACCTCTCTGCAAACATAATGCTTACCCTCGTTCCACAAGAGTGTGTTGAGGTGCTCCTGTAAGCCGATTCGTCATTTTGTAGGGAGGGGAAGTACAGACAAACGGTAAAGGATGAGTAGAAAGACGTATGTAGCACATGCCTCCACCCGACCTTCAAGGACAATTTCCTTCAAACCCAAGTCTTGACAGAGGATTTGACCTTGGTCTCTACTTCCGACCAGTTTTTCTTAAGCTGGAGACCCGGTCCGAACCACACACCGAGGATCCGGACCAGGCCGTCGGTCCAAATAAAGATGCCTGGAAGTGAATTTACTCTGGTCCAGGCACCCAACTGCAGACCCACCGACTTACTGCGATTGTAGACGGCCCCCGTAAATTCTTCGTATCAGGCGACCGCTTAAATGTCCATGGGGCAAGACATGAACACGGTGACGTCATCGGCGACCGCGGAAAACCTGGCTCATGTGCCTGCAGGGATAACTATCTCGCATAGGACTGGTGTAGTCGCCTTGTCCCTTAACTTGCGAAGGAGGGATAACAATACCAGTATATACAAGAGAGGCGACAACGGACAACCCTGCGCACTTACCGGGAGACGGCGAAAGACTCCGACAGCTTACCGTTGATCTGCACCGCTACCGTCGGCCTGTCATACAGTACAGAGATCCACTTGCGGAAATCCGGATTAAATCCGGCGGCCTCCAGCACAGATCCCAGGAACCGATGGTCCACCCGATCGAAAGCCTTGGGCTGATCCAAACTGATCAGTGCGGCCTCAGATGAAGATTGTCTTAAATCGAACTCCCCTCCAGAGCATAGCTCTGGTCTGGTTCGATCAAGTCAGTGATGACAACCTGCAACCGATTTGCAAACACCTTGGCCAAAATCTTAAACTCTGTGTTTAGCAGAGTCAAGGGCCTGATATCGTGGACATCTTTCTCCTTACTTTTATGAAAAAAAAATCTCACATCACAAGTGCGTTTGGGAACGAACACAGGTAATCAATCGATTTAATTGCAAAATAGAAGATTTAACATGTTCAATAACATGGACATAAAATGTAACATAGTTTTAGTTTTGTATATATATGATATATATCATATATAGATATATATATATCATATATATGTATATGATATATATATATATATATATATATATGATATATATGTATATTATATATATGTATATATGATATATATGTATATGATATATATGTATATTATATATATGTATATATGATATATATGTATATGATATATATGTATATGATATATATGTATATTATATATATGTATATATGATATATATGTATATGATATATATGTATATGATATATATGTATATATGATATATATATATATGATATGTATGCAAATGATATATATATATATATATATATATATATGATATATATATGATATGTATGCATATGATATATATATATATATATATGATATATATATATATATGTATGCATATGATATATATATATGATATATATATATATATGTATGCATATGATATATATATATATATGATATATATATATGTATGCATATGATATATATATATATATGCATATGATATATATATATGATATATATATATATGATATATATATATGATATATATATATATATATATGATATATATATATGATATATATATATATGATATATATATATGATATATATATATATATATATGATATATATATATGATATATATATATATATATGATATATATATATATATATGATATATATATATATATATGATAGATATATATATATATGATAGATATATATATATGATAGATATATATATATGATATATATATATATATGATATATATATATATATGTATGATATATATATGATATATATATATATGATATATATATATATGTATGATATATATATGATATATATATATATGTATGATATATATATGATATATATATATGATATATATATATATGATATATATATATACATGTTATATATATATGTTATGTATATATATGATATATATGTATATATGATATATATATGATATATATATATGATATATATATGATATAAAAAATATATATGATATATATATATATATGATATAAAAATATATATGATATATATATATGATATATATATATCATATATATATATATATGATATATATATATATGATATATATATATGATATATATATATATATGATATATATATATGATATATATATATATATGATATATATATATGATATATATATATATATGATATATATATGATATATATATATATGATATATATATATGATATATATATATATGATATATATATATATGATATATATATATGATATATATATATGATATATATATATGATATATATATATGATATATATATATATGATATATATATATATGATATATATATATGATATATATATATGATATATATATATGATATATATATATGATATATATATATGATATATATATATATGATATA
>NC_136497.1:64999924-65002424 GCF_053919585.1 Euprymna scolopes
TATCATATGTATATATCATATATATCATAGGTATATATATCATATATACATCATAGGTATATATATATATCATACATACATATCATAGGTATATATATATATATCATACATACATATCATAGGTATATATATATATATCATACATACATATCATAGGTATATATATATATATCATACATACATATCATAGGTATATATATATCATACATACATATCATAGGTATATATATATATCATACATACATATCATAGGTATATATATATATATCATACATACATATCATAGGTATATATATATATATCATACATACATATCATAGGTATATATATATATATCATACATACATATCATAGGTATATATATATATATCATACATACATATCATAGGTATATATATATATATCATACATACATATCATAGGTATATATATATATATCATACATACATATCATAGGTATATATATATATATCATACATACATATCATAGGTATATATATATATATCATACATACATATCATAGGTATATATATATATATCATACATACATATCATAGGTATATATATATATATCATACATACATATCATAGGTATATATATATATCATACATACATATCATAGGTATATATATATATCATACATACATATCATAGGTATATATATATATAATACATACATATCATAGGTATATATATATATAATACATACATATCATAGGTATATATATATCGTACATACATATCATAGGTATATATATATCGTACATACATATCATAGGTATATATATATCGTACATACATATCATAGGTATATATATATCGTACATACATATCATAGGTATATATATATCGTACATACATATCATAGGTATATATATATATCATATATACATATCATATGTATATATATCATATATATATATCATATGTATATATATATCATATATATATATAATATGTATATATATATCATATGTATATATATATCATATGTATATATATATCATATATATATCATATGTATATATATATCATATATATATCATATGTATATATATATCATATATATATCAAATGTATATATATATATCATATATATATTATATGTATATATATCATATATATATCATATGTATATATATCATATATATATCATATGTATATATATCATATATATATCATATGTATATATATCATATATATATCATATGTATATATATCATATATATATCATATGTATATATATCATATATATATCATATGTATATATATCATATATATATCATATGTATATATATCATATATATATCATATGTATATATATATCATATATATATCATATGTATATATATATCATATATATATCATATGTATATATATATCATATGTATATATCATATGTATATATATATATCATATATATATCATATGTATATATATATATCATATGTATATATATATATATCATATATATATCATATGTATATATATATATATCATATATATATCATGTGTATATATATATATATCATATATATATCATGTGTATATATATATATCATATATATCATGTGTATATATATATATATATCATATGTATATATATCATATGTATATATATATATATATATATCATATGTATATATATATATATCATATGTATATATATATATCATATGTATATATATATATCATATGTATATATATATATATCATATGTATATATATATATCATATGTATATATATATATCATATGTATATATATCATATGTATATATATATATGTATATATCATATGTATATATATATCATATGTATATATATATCATATGTATATATCATATGTATATATATATCATATGTATATATATATATCATATGTATATATCATATGTATATATATATATCATATATATATATCATATGTATATATATATCATATATATATATCATATGTATATATATATCATATATATATCATATGTATATATATATATCATATATATATATATCATATGTATATATATATCATATATATATATATCATATGTATATATATATCATATATATATATATATCATATGTATATATATATCATATATATATATCATATGTATATATATATCATATATATATATCATATGTATATATATCATATATATCATATGTATATATATATAAAAAATATCATATGTATATATATATATCATATATATCATATGTATATATATATATCATATGTATATATATATATCATATGTATATATATCATATGTATATATATCATATGTATATATATATCATATATATATATCATATATATATATCATATGTATATATGTATCATATATATATATCATATATATATATCATATGTATATATCATATATATATCATATATATATCATATATCATATATATATCATATATATATATGATATATATTTATATCATATATATCATATATATATACCATATATATATCATATATATATAT
>NC_136497.1:65004924-65089924 GCF_053919585.1 Euprymna scolopes
TATATATATCATATTTGTATATCATATATATATATGATATATGTATATATATCATATTTATATATCATATTTATATATCATATGTATATATATCATATATATATCATATATATATATAACGTCCTGAATTTTTCTTACAGCTCTATTCTCCCTTCAAAATAAATTTGACGAAATATTTCTTGTATTCGTTATCATATTCAACCATACTCTTTTTCTTTTTTATGTTTTTTCTTTTAGAGAGTGGGCTGTTGTATTTTTCTGACGTACTGTTCCTATCTCTCTCTCTAAAAAAAAAAAGAAAAAAACTGGACGAATATTCCTTACATTCGGTCTTATTTCGCAACCTGTTAAAACACAAAACAACTACGAGGTACTGTTCCACGCTACCTCTCTCTCTTTCTCTCTGAAATACATTTGACGAAATATTGTTAGAATTTAGAATTGGTTGACTTGCCGAGTGTAGGTCGATGGGGAAGAAAGGAGTGCTGGTAGCTGTGACTAACCCGACCGGTGGTCCGTTAATCAAAGAACCTGAGTGCCTATTCCTTACAAGTTAAATAGACATTCCAGTCACGCGTGAATTTCGTTGACTGAGAGTTGGAGTATATAAAAAGGGGTGTCCGCTCTACTGTTGTTGTAGTTGTTGCTGTCTTTTAGACAAATTGCACTTCGACCATCTTTACCCATTTGTTACTTTTACAAGGAAACATTGCTTGTAAGCAACGTCGACATTTCGTTGCAAGACTTAAACCGTCTTCACTCCCCCCCTCCCTACTCGTCGGTATGCTAATACCGACAATATTTCTTTTACAGATTAATCAAGACAATGTAATATAAAATGTCGAATAAAAATTATATTGTCCTTATCAGTCATGGAATACTGTTCTCCGAAAAAGAAAAATTACACTTAATTTGATCGAGTATCTTTATTTTTTTTATTTATTTATTTATTTTTTTTGCTGCGAAAAAAAAAATTATGATATATTTGTAATATATATACGACATGTATAATATCTATCTATACCCATATCATTTTTTTTGTGTATTGATATTCATATTAAAACCCTTTTTTTTATTTATTTAAAAAAATATATAACTCTTTTTTTATATATATACGTCGTTGAATTGCATTCATCTGCAAAAGATCTAGCCAATTTGCATATTCTTTTAAATGTTCATTTTAATTAATTCCTTATTAGTTTTTCCATTTTTCTTTTGGGATGATCATCTTTAGTTAACTATTACGTGAAATTATATTCATGCAGATATTCTACATGATTAATCATCATCATCATCATCATCATCATCAGGACGGGCTCCTTGCCCGGACGAATGTGACTTTTTCTCTCCAGAGTTTCCTGTCTTCCATCAGCTGCCTCAGATCTTCAGGTACACAGTTGGCGTCATGTGCTATTTGCTAGATGTATGTGGATCTAGGTCGTCCTTTGCTTGCGCGTCTGTGTCGTGGGGTCTATAGCAATACATCACTTACCAATTCATGCTTGCTCCTCAGACAGTGACTGGCAAATCGTAGGTGTCTTTCCTTGATGGTATTAGATATAGCAAATAGGTTGCCATAAAGTTGCTGCTTCACGGGATGATTTTGCCAAGATATATTTAATACTGTTTATAGCATACAGGTGTATGTGCCATCTAGTTTTCTTTCCAGTCTTTTGGTGAGTGTCCAGGTTGTAGCACCGTAAACAAGGACAGACTCTACCACTGCCCTAAAGAACTGCCTTTTCAGTTTTTTAGTAAGCCCCGAAGTCCATACTGAACGCAGCCCATCCAATGTGGCCCATGCTTTTGAGATGTGAATTTCGATATCTCTCTCTGTGGAAACTGTTGCTGCCCAGATACGTAAACTCAGCGACTTCTTTGAGTGTTGATCCAACAGGAGCCCTGATCTCTCTTTCACATTGAAAGTCATAAACTTTGTCTTATCCGCATTAATGTGGAGACCAAAGTCATTTGCAGACTTTTCTAGCTTGCATAAGTATTTGCACATCAGCAATGTTATTTGAGAACTAAGCAATATCGTCTGCATAATCTGCATCAGTTATGTGTGCTGACTGATGACATCTGTTTCTAGACTCATTCAAGGTGAAGCCTAGCGTGTTGTGTATATCAACTAAGGATGCAGGCCCTTCAAGAACAAATAGATCGAATCCAGAATGCAGCGGATATCAAGCAATCATATCTGGCTTGGCCAGTAGTAAATGAGATATCTGGGTGCAAACGACCTGCCAAAGCTAAGTTAAAGGCAAACACTCCGGAAAATGCATGTTCGAAATGGAAAGCACATTTTGAAAAGCTACCTGGAAACAAACCAGAATCTACAACCATACTCATACATAACTCCTTTCAAAACGTAACATCTTCCAATCTAAATCCTATGCTGAAGAATGTAACTTCAAAGCAGATACTAATTCTTTGATACTAACTATTATTCCTAACTATCCATGTGGGGGCATAGAAATACCTGGCTTTGAAACCAGGCACGGGGAAACCCCTCTTGTTTCCTGACTAGGGCAATGAATACCGTCCCCCAAATTTGCCTCATTCTCTTCCCCTGGGCATCTTGGGGGTGCTTGTTTACCATACATGCTAACATGATTGGACTGGGCCACTCGGACAGGTTTGAGAGTACCTGTTTGGCAGTTGCTGGTTGCTGTTTCTTACTGACAGTACGGGAGCCCTAACTGTTTGGTAGTGCTTAGAACGGCTGCTCTATAATCAGTTGTATATTATCGGGATGTTTGTAGTGCTATGTTGCACATGTGTTGCAATATTTTCGATTCATAATGGGGTAGAGATTTATTTGCTGCCCACCTCAGCAAAATGTGACAAAAGGCCGGAAAGTGGGAAACAAGCAGGTTCTCCTAAAGGAGGGGCACTCCTGCAATTGTAAAAATTGCCTGAGTAACCCCGTCGGCATTCTCCAGTAGGGGCGCCTCAGGCAGTCAGCGATAAACTTACTCCACTGGAAAGCCCAGTGGCAAGACCTGGGAGGGTAGACCAAGGTATTACCCAGGCGGCGTACCTCAATCCGACAGGTGCTGGGTTGGTTCCCGGCCCCTCACCTGTTGGGCTGAGTGTCAAGAACGGATCCTTGATGAGTACGTCTACCCTGTCTCCCTGCCCCCAAAGCCGCTAGGAGACACATCCCATCATGAGAGATCCATAATGAGGTATGGTCCCACATACTAAACAAGTCTTTTTTTTTTTTTTTTTTTTTTTTTACAAGGTGGTCACCACTTATAAAGGCCCGGAAGCCACTTAGGGATAAGGGTTATTGTAAGGCAGTACGTTAGTGTGGATATTTAGAGTGTCTACTTAAGGGGGCGGTTCATCAGGAATTTGTTTACGTTGGACTTAAAGACATCCAAGTTGTAGTCAGGAGGAAAACAGGCACACGGAACAGAGTTCCACAGGCGTGCAGTTCTAAGAAAGAAGCTTTGTTCATGGAATCTACGTTTCGATTTAGGCATAGATAAAGAGTGGGAAAGTTTTTGACAGTGGATTCAGCTAGACGGGTGTTTTTTGTAAAAGATTGGCGAGGGGGGACCAGAGAGTGGAGTTCAGACGAGCACCTGCCACGGAAATAACGATAAAACAAAGACAGGCTCGCAACGTCTCTTCTGTGGGAGAGAGCTTGCAGGGAAGAGAAAAAGGCATCCCCCACTAAGCCACAAAGTCTATTTTGTACTCTGTCAAGGCAAGATAGGCTGTTTTTAGCAGCTCCTGCCCAGATATGGCAGCAGTATTCCATCCTTTCAAAATAATGAACTCCTTTTTCACCTCGTTTTTTATGAAATGGTATTTATATCTAATATCGTTATTTAAAAGGAACTAAAGAACAGAAGTTAGTATTTAGAAAATCAAGAAATCCCCTAAAATTAGAAGGGTTTTCGGATTCAGATTGGGGAATCGATGAATATCGAAAAAGTATATCTGGATATTGTTTCAGACTCTCAGAAAATGAGCCTATTATTTCATGGAAATCTAAAAAGCAACAGATTGTATCTCTCTCTACGTGTGAAACAGAATTTATCGCGATCACACACACAACCCAGGAAGCACTTTACCTTAAAAATATCCTAAAGACTATTTTAGAGCCAGAATTAACTAAAAGCCCCGTAGTAATTAATTGTGATAATCTAGCCAATATAGTCTTAGCACAGAACACGATAATCAACCAAAGATCTAAGCATATAGATATAAAATACCATTTCATAAAAAACGAGGTGAAAAAGGAATCCATTATTTTGAATTACATATCAGAACAAAATATCGCTGATGTATTCACGAAACCCGCAACAAGAATAAAGTTAAAGCGTTTTTTCTCAAAACTTGTTGGGGATTCGACTGAATAATTTTTTTTTGTTTTTTCACGACCCTGTATGTATATAAATTTCTATATATCAAAAAAAAAAAAAAATCAGTCCCGGACAAGATGTTAAACTGTATCCATTTTATTTGTATTATTTAATCTACTAATGCGTAACTAATACTTTTGCTGAAATAAAACAAAAAAATTTTTTAAAAGTCACTTTTTTAAAAACCTCTTCTTTGTAATTTTACTTTTCGACAAAATACTTTTTGCATGCTTATTTTAAGGCACGCAGAAATTACAATTGACTTTTATTTATTTATTTTTTGTGCACATTAGTTTTATTTCTAATTTTTCAAAGATGTCTTTTTTTTGCATTGTTTTAATTAACTAAAAAAAACCCCAAAAAACAAACAAAACAAAAAAACTCTTTAAATGGGTACATATTGCATGTATGTTTATTTTTATGTATATTTATTTATATGTATGCGTTTATTCTTTTCTTTTTTTTACAAAACTGCATAATCAAATTTAAGAAATGGCTTCTTTTGCACATACCCACCCCTTTTTAAGGTTAAAATACATTCCATTTCTTTTATTTTTCTTCTCTGTACACACATATATCTGTTTTGACATTTGAACACAATTAAAAATGGCGTCTTTTTACATGCTAAAATTTTAAGATCCAAATGATTTCTAATTTTTGTTATGTATAATTGAATATAAAAATATATATATATATTTATTTTTGAGCAGAACAAACACAAGAGACTTCCCCGTTATAAAAAAAATAGGGGGGATGTTGCAATATTTTCGATTCATAATGGGGTATGATCCCACACAGTCGGGCGATTCTATTTATAAAAAATGCTGCTAGGAACTGACGAATCGAATTAATTCACGTTCTGCTACCAACCAATCAGAAACCAGAATTGATCCATAAATATTAAACCTTTTCTGTAGCAATTTCGCATGTTTTTTCCGTCTCGACACGGTAAGAATATTTTGCTCTGTGGAACTGTCTACTGCAAACCAGTCACCTCTCAGGACTTGTTTAGAACAACGAACCATCGGAAACTGTTCTGAAACTAAACATGGCTTACACTTCTAGAACATGGAAAGGGACCCTGCACTCATCTCTGGTAGGCATTCCCGAGGCCACATTCCTGTGGACGAGGAGCCGGCTGATGGTCTGCTCGTTTTGCATGATGGTGGCTATGCACATCCGTTTTGTCTAGCACCTATGAAATGAAATGACAGCTCAATCAAAAAAAAAACGTTCAAGCCAGACACACACTCAAACAATTTGAGGCTTGCATTTACAAATATCCGAGGACTTAGAACTAACTTAGATGATGTAGAATCATTTCTTCCCGCAAACTCCTCAGATATCTTAGCACTAAATGAAACTAACCTCCATTCCATCTAACATCTTTAACATGTCTAGTTATCTTCCACTTTGTCGTAGGGATTCTGACAGACAGATGCACGGACTTGGAGTCTATATTCGTAATACCCTCCCCATGTCTAGGGAATCTAAACTAGAATCAGGTGACCAGGCCTTCATATGCTTTAAACTAACTTTACAACATAGCGTTAGCTACCTGTATTTTCTTTATCACTCTCCATCAACCCAGGACTGTACTATAATCAATCATGTCTCTGACAGCATAGATGTAGCACTCTCCCTTGACACTAGCGCCCAAATACATGTATTTGGTGACTTTAACGCCCACCACAAAAATTGGCTTGACTTCTCTAACTACACAGCTAGAAGTGTCATCCACAACTTTGCTATATCCCATTCCTTGATACAGACAGTAACATTCGCAACCTATCTCCCAGATCGCCAGTATCAGCAAGCTTCACTTTTGGATCTATTTCTGACAACTGTTCCTGATGGTTGTGTAATAAATGCTCATTGCCCACTCAGGAACCATGCTGTGATAATGATAGACATTACTCTAAACTCTCGATCCCAAGTTGAAGAGCTATTGCTCAAAATGACAAGGTACTACAATAAAGCTGATTGGGATGCCGTTAGAGATCACATCAGAGACGCCTCATGGGCAAATATCTTTTCTCTTCCAGCAGAACAGTGCACAAATGAGACTACTGAATGGTTCAAAGCAGCAATTGAAGGACATGTTCTTACATGAAAGTTCTTCAGTAAGCCCCACTCTCCCCAATGGTTTACTTCCCCTTGCGCAGCTGCCATTGCTCAGAGGCAACATGCATACCGTAGTTTTATCTGGCATAAGTCCTGTACAAACAGACAGAAGTATATAGAAGCTAGAAATAATTGTAAGAAAGAAGTAGCAACAGCTAAGAGTGAATATACTGAAACCACCAGGAAATGCATTGAAGCACAGAAATTAGGAACTCGTGATTTCTGGAAAATCTACAATAGTGTAGTAAATAATAGGCAATCGACAATAACCCCACTATCAAACTATCATCAGGTTGTTTGCACGGCAACTGAGAAAGCTAACATGCTTGCCCATCAGTTTGCCTCAAACTCTACCTTGGACCCAGCAAGCCATTCCCTCCCTGATTTTCCTCTGCAGACAGAAACCATGCTAGATGATCTGAAAATCACGCCTTCCCAAGTACATGATATTATAAAAAACCTAGACACCTAAAAAGCATGTGGATCTGACCTCATCCCGGCTGTGCTATTAAAAAAATGCTCCACTGAAGTTTTTCCTGTTCTCTCTAAACTCTTTAACAAATGCCGTAATGAATCTTGTTTTCCTGGCTTCTGGAAAACTGCTTCTGTGGTACCAGTTTACAAAAACTCTGGCGAAAGAACTGACCCATTAAATTATCGCCCAATTAGCCTTCTTCCTCTTTTCACCAAAATATTTGAGTCCTTAATTAATCATGCTCTAGTCCACCACCTTACAGCTGCTAAACCTCTGTCTGATCACCAATATGGATTTAGGCAACCCCGTTCTACTGCAGAGATTTTAACTGTAATTTTTGAACGTTTATACCAAGCACTGAATAAGGCAGAGGGGGGGGGGCAGTAGCCCTAGATATGTCTAAGGCTTTTGACAGTCTTCTCATGAAAATAAAAGCCTATGGTATTACTGGACGAACGCATAGCATAATTAGATCCTTCTTAAATGAGAGAAGAATCTAGGTTGTCCTCGATGGGCGTATGTCCAAACAATATGATATAAATGTGGGTGTTCCTCAGGGATCGATTCTTTGGACCTCTATTATTTCTGATATTCATAAATGACTTACCTGATAAAATTGTCTCTGAGATGGGTATATTTTCTGACAACACCACACTCTATAGCAGGCACGTGGGGAAAACTAATGAGCAGATATCTAAGGTAATGGCCGAAACCCTAGAGGAAGACCTTCAGTTTAGTGGAATGGGGTAAAAATGGATGGTAACGTTTAACGCTGCCAAGATAAAGTTCGTTTCCTTTAATAATTACATGAAACCTTACCAACCACCAATAGCTATGGCTAGAGATACTTTACCTGAAATCACTTCGTTCAAGCTCCTTGGCTTAACGTTCATAGGAAACATGAGTTGGAATAGATACATTGAGATCATTGCTAAGGCTGCTGCAAAGAAGATGGGCTCTCTCTATCGTGTTAGAAAGTATCCTGTACCTCTACAAAGCCACCATTCGCCCATGTATGGAGTACTGCTGTCACATTTGGGCTGGTGCATCTGCTACTAGTCTCTCACTCCTGGACAGGGTCCAAAAGAGAGTTGCCAACCTAATGGGTCCCCAACTGTCATCTAAACTTCAGCCTCTGTCCCATCGACGAAATATTGCATCCCTCTGCCTGTTTTACAGGTATTTTAATGGGGGATGCTCTAATGAACTACAAGCCCTTGTACCCCCTCGACGAAAATACCCCTGACAAACCTGACAAGCAGCAAAGTCCCACCCTTACACCGTCAAGATCCCTAGATGTAAGAAAGACTTTTACTCTGATAGCTTCTTCCCCAGAACTGCAAGACTTTGGAATTCTATTCCAGTTTCCTGCTTCCCCAACTGTACTGACATGCAGAAGTTTATATGTGATGTGAACAGACATCTTGCTGCTAAACTCCCCACATAGTACTCCTGCAACTTAGGTCACTGATAGTAGCCCCCTACATCAAAGTGGCAATGTACCTTGTTTGGGGTGAAAATGTAATAAAAAAATTAAAAATTAAAAAAATTCAACCGATTGTTGTACAGAAACTCGATATTGAGAAGGGTGATTTTACAATGGAGGAACTTCTAAATGTACTAAAGAAGACCAAGAATTGTAAAGCTGCAGGCTTAGATAACATACCTCCTGAAGTATGGAAGACAGGTGGCTTCAATGACATACTTCTTCATTCATGCAATTCTGTATATAAACAAAAAATTATTAATATATGGCGAGAAGGATGCATACTTCCCTTCCCCAAGAAAGCTGACTTAAGCATACCAAGCAACTACAGAGGAATAACACTCACTCCAATTGCAGCAAAAATATACAATGCCATGCTACTCAACCATATCCAACCAAAGATTGAAGAAGAGCTTAGGAAGCAACAGAATGGTTTTAGAAAGAATCGCTCTACTACTAATCAAATACTTATTGTTAGGAGACTAATTGAAGGAGTCAAAAGCATTGAGGTAGTCATGATCTTTGTAGATTTCTCCAAAGCATTCAACTCCGTACATAGAGGAAAAATGGCCAGCATATTAAAAGCATATCGCATTTCAAATGAAGTCATTAATGCTATCATGATGCTATATGAGCACACTCGAGCAATGGTCAGGTCGCTGGATGGGGACACTGAATTTTTCGACATCCACACTGGGGTTCTACAAGGAGATATTCTTGCCCCTTTTATTTTCATATTTTCATTGTCTGTCTTGACTTTGTACTTTGCACCGCTGTTGATATACACATGATTAATACTTGTGTAATATTTGCGTAAAAAGTTTATAGTAAGCACAAACCTCTTTCTGTATATATTTATGTATGCATATTTATATTTGTTTAAAAAAATTTGCCTACCAAACTCCTTTGATAGTTTTTGGTCTACAGACATGAAACTTAATATATAGGGTAATCGCACCCATGTGAAACTTTATATTTGGGTTTTAGCTGGGGAAAATTGGTGCAAAAGTGTGAAAAGTAAAAAAATGAAATTTGCCAGGTGAAGGTCGAACGACGGCATTCCGACTATGCATGCGTAACGTAATAGCTATTGGTTCATGTTTTAATTTTTAGCCTTGCAGCAAACATGTCTTCATAGGTCAGGCATTAACGTCAAAGGAAAAAGTAAATCGTAAGCTAAACGTTTTGGTTTTGATTCTCGATAGTGATGCACAAGTCATTTTTTTTAATAACATTTTAAATCCTTACTATATATTGGGTCCAATATAATATAGTAATAAATACGAGATATGCATTAATTAAAATATCATATTTAAGCGTATTTTACGAACGGGCAATGACGGGCGGCCTGTTAGTATATATATATAAGAGCAAATAGTTAATAAATCATATTAAAAAACACTTTGAAAAAGAGTTAAAAACATATTTAATCTGAAAAGGAAACACTTAATAAGTGGATAGTCCTTAATATGCAGAGTTTTGAAGAAATACTTTCCTTCTCATCAGAGGGTAGGAATTAGCAAAATGCGGGCTCGGATTTTGCATGCAAACGTATTTGATGGAACTGCAAGTAAGTTAAAGATCAATCTTGATAACAAAAAGTGAAGCATAGGGAATAGAGTGAAGAAAAAGGTGATTTCACATGAATGGATATTCTGGTAAAAGGTAAAGTATCCAATGACGGTAAAATCCAAAAATGTAAATTCAAGAAAGTTAGTTAAATTTCCATTCGCACAAGTAAAATCCAAGGAAATCGCGTAATTGGAAGATGGTCCAAAATAATTCAAAAGGCTGAAATCCGTGGAATAATTCACAACTAAGTACAAGGAAAAGGGGAAAGAATTCAAATAATATTATTAAAAGACTATTTGCTCTTATTATAAGCTCTATCTTGGTTTTATTGAGCTTTTACATCTGGTTGAGATTACTTTATAAATATTAATTCTATTATTATTATTCTATAATTAATTATTAATTAATTAATATTCATAATATATTTTAGTTTTACCATCTTGGATCATTTTGGTAAATTTAATTGTAATTTTTATTTTATATATATATATATATATATATATATATATATATATATATATATATATATATATATATATACTTTGTATTACTTTTTACATAAGCAATAATCCGTTGCTACACAGTCATGAGCATGTTCGCTCAACTAGTTATTCGTAACTAGAGACCTCTTCAGACGATGCAGCTTATACGAAAGCAAAGTTTGCAATGGAAGTGCCAGGTCTTTCACGTCACAGGAAGACAATATTAGGAGGTTCTGTGAAGTGTTAAAAATAGGAAAATGTATATTTTATATACCATATTGTGGCTTCCTTCAGACTTGACAGACTATAGATACCTACTGTAATGGTGCCTGCGCTTGAAATTTGTGTGGCAAGAGTTGTGCAGTCTCAAACCACGTCTCTCCTGAGTCGACATTGTTTCACACTGGTTCTCGCCAGATCACCAAAGTTAAGCAATGTTGAGCCTAGCTAGTACCAGATGGGCAACCATTTGAGAATTCTAGGCGCTGTATGTGGTCTCTGCTCATCTCGGCATTGTTTCCAGTCGTCCTGTACCTCAACTTGCCAATGGTATGCAACAATATACCATATATGTATAATATATATATGTCATCCACATACAGTACTGTTTCGTTGTATCACAACTCATCAGAGTGACTAGACTAGCACTCTTCCCCAACCAGAGATTTAACCTACAACCATCACATTGAAAGTCAGCAGTTCTAACCACTAGCTTATTGGGTCAGTGCTCGCAAAAATATAAATAAACATTCGATTACTACTTTTACAGTGCTCGAGCTGTTTGTTTGTTTAAACAAACAAAGAGTGGGCTTTGCTTAATAGCCAATTAAGTAGCAGGCGAGATACAAAGGGGGAGGCTTAAAATATACAGAGCGTTCCAAAAGTCTTGGGCACATTTCAAGTCCTCATATCTGCTTAATGTGCCCAAGACTTTTGGAACACCCTGTATAGTCATCCACATACAGTATTGTTTCGTGGTATTAAACTCATCAGTGTGGCTAGACTAGCATATATACAATAGTATTTAATATATATATATATATATATATATAGACACAATATATGTATGCTATCAGGTTAACAAGAAAGTTCTTGCAGTTTTTAACTTTTAAATTCAGATTAACATATCACGGCTCAAGCAAGAAATTATTGATCGAAATAAGCACCAGGATCAACACACGTTTGCCGATACAAAACAAGTGTATTTATGCTAGTAAATGTAAAAATCTTGCATGAAGTCACTGAAAGCAATTTTGTTATCGCTTAGGTTTTTTTTTTCTCACGCAGAAAGTTGTTGAGATGCTTGAAAAAGTAGTAGCCGCGAGGCAATGTTTTGTAGTCCAATTTGTTCAACGTCTGGAAGGTCGGTTTAGCAATATATAGTCGGGCTTTTCTGTTGATTAATGTTGCATGTTCTTGAAGTTTCTGATGCATTTCATCCATTTGTTGGCAGTACTTTTTTGCCGTAATGGTTTCGTCTGCATTCAAAAACTGTAATAGATGAGACCACCAAATAGACAGCATGATGTTCTTTTGGTGCAACTCTGACTTCGAGAAGTGTCGTGAAGCTTTATCGGCATCTGAGCTAAGCATCGCCAGTTGTAGTAAAGAACCCACTTTCCATTGCAAGTCACAACCTGATCGCGAAACGGGTCGTTCTTGTTGTGTAAAAGAAGCGAGGATGACACTTCATAATGCCCTTTCTTTTTGTTGTTGTTCAATTCGTGCGGCACCCATTTATCAATTTTTTGTCTTTCCAATCTCTCAATTGGTTGGAAATCGTTGTATACATAACATTAAATTCAGAAGCAAGTTTTCGAACAGTTGTAAAGCTCTTAATTGATCATTGTCAACATTAGATAGCCGATCACTACGCCCATCATCTTCAAAACTCTCGTCACTGCAACGAAATGTCTTAAACCACCACCGTGCTGTGCGTTTAGTAGAGGTTCCTGGGCCAAAGACTTTGTTGATAGTGCAAGCTGTTTCAGCAGTTTTTTTAGCCTAGCCTGAATCGAAATGAGAAAATATATGAATTTGCACTTTTTCCATCTTGTATTTAACATTCTTGAAAATACATCATTTGAAATCAAAATTAAAAATTCAGCAAAAACGTTTGCATCAACCTTTATATATATATATATATATATATATATATATATATATATATATACACACACACACACAATATATGTATGTGTATTATATATGTTATAATATGGTGTACCCAAAAGCGGTATGTTGTGTAATGTAAATGATATCACCATACTGCAGATATGTGTGTGTGAGGAAGGGTTCATCATTATGTGTACACGTGTCACTAAATAGCCATGGTTGGTTCTTCACTATTTGAACCCTAAGTTATGTTGTTGCTGTCTATTTATGTTCCAATGCTATGATCGTCTAAATGTTCATATGTGTGTGTGTATGTGTGTGTTTGTGTGTGTATGTAGGTGTGTGTCATACATGTATTTTGGACGTATTTTAGTGTCATGCGTCGTTTATCTTGTCCACCTAGAAGTCATGTTGTTCTTGGAAGGGAAGCCGGAACCTGTTTGAACGAATATTCATTCGTTTCCAGGAACGCTGGTTAGTTTTATACAGTTTTTATTCATTCACTTCCAGGTATCGATCGCAGAAGAATGGAAAGTGAATATCTTTGCTTGCATGGTTAATTCTAGGTCTCCATTCTAAGACACGTCAGCTCCCTTCCCAGTGAAAGGGGGAGGGGGACTGTTAAACCGTCCGACTACTACTTTTTCAAGCATCTCAACAACTTTCTGCGTGAGAAATGCTTCAAAAACCTAAGCGATAACAAAATTGCTTTCAGTGACTTCATCGCAATCAGAACGCAAGATTTTTACATTATTAGCGTAAATACACTTATTTTGTATCAGCCGTGATATGTTAATCTGAATTTAAAAGTTAAAAACCGCAAGAACTTTCTTATCAACCTGATAATATTGTGTGTGTTTGTGTCTTTCTCTCTCTCTCTCTATATATATATATACTAGCATGGGTGCCCGGCGTTGCCCGGGTATTTGGAGATGTATGTGGAGCAAAAAAAAAAAAAACGTGGTGAATTTTTTAAACTTTGACCCCTATTATGACCCCTTAACATTTGTTTTGGGCTCAAATTAAGTTATTAAGTTAGATCCATGTCCAATGAACCTATATCTAAAATTTCAAGTGTTTAGACTGAAAATTGTCGGAGGAGTTTGGTAGAGTTCTCAAAGGTCAAATCGTTAAACTGTGACCCCTAAATCTGGAAAGTGGGCTACGATGTGGTTGTGCCGATGAATGACACACTATTGCTTTAAAATCGAAAGAAAAGAAATTAAAACGACCGAAATTTGAATAATCCGAAATTCAAAACAGTGTTAAAATATTTAAAGTTCAATTTTTCACAAATTCAAATCCTCTTGGCAAGCTCCGTAAATCGTTTGCGAGATACTTTTAATAAAACAAACGCACGAGAAAAAGACAGGAACGTATTTTTTTTTAAGTTAATGTCATCTTATTACTATAGAAGACGAAGGTTTAGTCCTCGAAAGTAGAAAAACAACTAGCTAATCACATTGAGATGTTTCAAAATCACGTAATGACATTAGGGGACACCGCCTGATCAAAAAAAAAAAAAAAATGTCCACTCTCATCAAACTATTCCCTTAACACATCTATTTGATAAAATCAAAAGTAAAACCCTAAAACTTTTTGGCTATGTCAAACGATCAACCACTGGCGTGTCAAAGTTATGCTTTGAAGATATGTTAGAATGCAAAAGAGGCAGAGGAAAACCAAAGAGAAGATGGAGAGAAAATGTTTTTGATTGGACATCTCGAAACAGTTAGGTGTCCATCAACGAACTTGCCCTGAATCAGAAGGAATGGCGAAAAATAAGTCAACTGGAAGATGCGACTCATGATAATCTTATGAGGTGACCGACCAATTTTTATGATTCAGGTTCAAATGAACAACTACAGCAGGGATTGGAATACACTCTACTAAAGCCAGATTGTCACAGTTGGTGAATTTAAAAGATGCAATCTGGACAGGAGGACACTTTAGAAGAATGATATGCAATAAAATTCTGTTTTAAACTTAGAAAAATACCACAGAAACGTATAGAATGCTTCAGACTGCTTTTGGACTGTCTTGCATGAATTGAGCATCAGTTTTCGAGTGGCATAAGAGATTCAAGAAAGACAGAGAGTCTGTGAGAGATGATAAGATGTTTGCGAGGATTAAAGAAGTCAGAACATCAGAGTTGATTGGCCAAATAAAGAATTTAATGGATGAGGACCGTCGTGTGTCTACGCAATTATTTGTGAGGAACTGAAGATGTGGAAGATTTGCACAAAATTTGTTCCAAGGGTGCTCCATTCTTTTCACAGACTATTTGACCAAGATGGGCATCAAGACAGTTCCTCACCCTCCCTATAGTCCAGACCTTGCTCCTTGTGACTTTTGGTTAATCCCCAAGCTCAAGGAAAACTTTAGGGATTGTTATTATGAGACAATTAAGATGAAAGAGGCTGTGATGAGGGACATTGACACGCTCACACAAGAGGACTTCCATGGGGCCTTCCAGAAGTTGTTGGAATGGTACAATAAGTGCATTGCAGCCGGAGAAGATTACTTCGAAGAGGACTAGAGATTCATGTGTGTACTATCAATAAAAGTGCCCATGCAAAAAATGTTTGGAAACTTATTGAAGGTACCTCGTACATGTATAATTATGTACATACATTTACGCATGAGTAATACACACACACACATATATATATATATATATATATATATATATATATATATATATATACACACACATATATATATATATATATTTCCATGGCAAGTACTCGTCTGAGCTCCAATCTGTGGTCTCCCCATGCCAGTCTTTTATGGAAAACACCCGTCTAGCTGAAGCCACCGTCAATAATTTTCCCCACTCTTTATCTGTGCCTAAATCAAAACGTAAATTCCATGAACAAAGCTTCTTTCTTAGAAGTGTACGCCTGTGGAACTCTCTTCCGTTTGCCTGTCTCCCACCTGACTACAACTTGGATGTCTTCAAGTCCAACATAAACAAATTCCTGATAAACCGCCCCCTTAAGTAAGACACTTTATCAAATCTCCATTACTAACGATTACTGCGATATTATCCCATTGATTACTGTACACACAATAACCCTTATCACCGAGTGGCTTCCGGGCCTTGATAAGTGGTGACTACTATGTAAAAAAAAAATAGAGAGAGAGAGAGAGAGAGAGAGAGAGAGATTATGAGAGAAAATAAGGGGAATGTAAGAGGTACGGTCACGTGTATGATAGGTGTGGATGGCATAATTATAAATAGATTAAGGTTGAAAAGAAATTATTGGTCAAGTGTTTGAAGTGGTAATCAAACTGACGCTTAGATCAGACCGATTACATAATTCACTTTACCGGCATAGATAAACATCTCACTATAAGATAATAAAAAAGACAAATTAAGTCGATAGAATTTTATGTGAAGACGTTTACCTCCCAAGTTTAAAGCCCTCCTTTCCCAGCAACTTATATAACTATAAAATACTTTTCAATAAATATTAATAATTTTGTTATACCTACAGACACTAGTGTTTCATGCTTATGCAATCATCAGTGTAGGAAGTGATAATTACTGCTGGTCGCATGGCTCGATCAGCAAAGCCAACCTTGCCTTTGCAGGCTATATATCTACTCTTTTTGATATTTTATTTCAACTTTCTGATACGTACTATAGTTTACTTATGCAATCTAGTTGCATCAATACAGCTAGTGATATATAATATACATGTATATATATATGGGTGTGTGTGTGTGTGTGCAAAATGGCGGATTTTTCTGTTAGATATCTGATATGATTTGAAGCAAGTTTTAAAGTTTCTAGATCAGAAAGAGCACAGGAAGATTAAATTAGTCGATGTAAGCATAAAATACCTTAAGGGGCTATAGATTATTGTTATTATCATCATCTTATATTTTATTTTTTAACGAATAATAGAGAAAGCAAGATTCCTTCCAAAACTCCAAAAAGTCTGATGTTACGGCTTGCACACATCATCATCAAAGTAACAAAAATAGACTAAATGATGAAACAAAATGAGATTATTTTTACTATATATATATATATATATTAGATTTTATCGAAAGAAAATCTATTCGCTTGGTTAGCATCTTATTTTAACCAAGAGAAAAATGTGGAAAGCTGGTGTGATGAAGAGAGAGTAAAAGAAGCTGGATAAGGAATAAGTGGATTTACTCGAGAAGAGGAGACAATGGGTATTGGTTGAGCGAACACGACAACTGCTCATCTTTTGGAAAATAGAAAAGAAATAAGAAGCAAGAAATATCAACAATGTCTGAAGAAGCTATAAGTGATATTCTTATTCAGAGTTTTCCTGGACACTATTGCACGTATATATCTATAAAATGAGAATGTGTGCATGTGTTAGAGAGAGAGAGAGAGAGAGAGAGAGAGAGAGAGAGAGAGAGAGAGAGAGAAGCCACTTCTCAACCTATATACTCAACGGAATTTTCATCTACAGACTTGATATTTGGTATATAGTGTATTCAGACATGTGGAAACTTTAATCGGTTTTAATCCGGAAAAACGAGCTGCAAAGGATTAAAAATTGAATAAATTGGTACATTAGGGCCGTTTAATTTTTATTTATTTGCTAATTGTTCAACGAATGCGCATGTGTGAATGGTTCATATGAAAGATTCATTATGTTAAAAATAAGGAGGTTTGAAAACATATTTTAAAAACCGTGTCAAGCTGGCCTTATGGTTATCGTACTTGACTCATTGTCTTTAAGTTTTGGTTTCGATCTCAGTCTGAGTATTTTATTTTTTTATTTTTACTTACAAGAAGTGAACGGTTTAGAAAAAAAATAATACTCGCATGCACATGTTTTAGTTTCTTCCATTTTTTTTAAAAAGGAATATAACCTTACGTTTAATACCTACGGTATTTCTATTTCTAATAAAAAAGAATCATGTATTAATTAAAATATAATATTTATGCTTATTTTATGAATGGGCAACGCCGGGCATCCTTATATATATATATATATATATATATATATATATATATATATATATATATATATGTGTGTGTGTGTGTGTGTGTGTATAATAGAGAAAGGTAGTTTGCTTGAAGCATTGCTGATAAATAGATATGGAAGAGTATAAGAAGGCTATATCAATGCAGGGAAGCGGTTGTTATATTGGCGTGACGTACGAAGGGACATTCTTTGGTCGCTTTTCTTTTGAAAACGAGATGTTATCTCGAAATATTAAGACCTCCACCATCCCGCTAACATCTAACGGTAAGTTCAAATTTACTAATTTGTATTGTGATTATCTTGAAAAAACGAAAAGAAAAAAAGGGGTATACGAAGTTAAATAAAATAACAAAAGAAATAAGACTATCTTTCGTTTGTCCATTTTTGTTCATATGTCACGTCAATACAGCATTGCTATAGTCTTTTTATACTTTTCGATTATATATATATATATATATATATATATATATATATATATATATATATATACGCTCAAATATTTGTTAATACCCATTATAGGATGGAATATATGACAGACATGATGAACCAGAACATGGATCAAGTGATTGAAATAGTCTTCACTTGCCTTATCGCTGCCAAAAAAAAAAAAAATAATAAATAAATAAAATAAAAAAAAACAAACAAACAAACAAACGACGACGACGACGAAATAGTATATTTTCGTTTAGTGTATAGAGTAGTGGTTCCCAAACTTTTTTTACGCTGATGCATATGATTGAGCCCTTTAAATTTCCTCAGCAGACCTATCACAAAATATAAATATTTTAATGATTTGATGGTGCTGTATGACGTTTATTCTTATGGAAAATTTAAAATATCTAACAATTTAATTTAAACGTTCTATTGCTGCTATTATATAAAAGGAACTTTCTTTGTGTGTCTATATGTACGTGTGTCTGATTTCATTCCCTATAGACTCGAAAACGGTTGGGTCGAATTTTACAAGATTCCAGATGAAGGAATTTTATGTGCCGGGCAGTGTTCTTAGATTGGTTTTGTGTCAGAATGTCTTTGACAAGTATCGAAAATTGAAATAATCTGAAAGAAAGAAAGAACAGACGATTTTCACCAAAGTTAACATCTTACACAGCCTAACATCACAAGGGCAATTGAGAAGTTTTATTACCACACAAGCCGAAAGGCCTGACATATAAAATCAACGGTAAGTTCTTTGATATGACAAGGATACATTCAAAATTTCTATCTAGATTAATTGCACCATAATACTTAACCTTTTCACTTTAAACTTTCATTCAAGCTATATATATATATATATATATATATATATATATATATATATATATATATATATATACTAGCATGGGTGCCCGGCGTTGCCCGGGTGTTTGGATGTGTGTGTTAACCAAAAAAAAAAAAAAAAAGTGGTAGTAGGAAAGTAGGCTCGAACCCGTACTGCAAAGGAGGAAAAGAATGGGAAAAACGTGACGTCTTTGCTGTTACGACCACCGCCAAATCGGAAGTGACGTAGGTTTAAATTAAGACTAGACAATCGAAAAGAGGGGATGACTTGCGAAAATATCGGCGAAAAAAGCGACTCCTCCCTGTAGAAAAGTGCCCAGTTGAAGGTGAAGAAATTAATATTTTCAGCCGATTTTTTCCGTATTTGTCGTCTGAAGGGTCGGGCTTCAAATTGATCTTGTGAAAATTCGTCGACTCTGTGAAAGTTTTGGGCAGACATGCAAACATACATAAATTTATATATTGGTAGCTCAAATTTTCGACCCAAACCGATTAAAAAGCTTGCCCTATCTCTGAATACCCTTTATGTAAAATTTCAAATGTTTAGACCAGAAATTGTCTGAGTAATTTGGTAGAGACCGCAGAGGTCAAGTTTTTTGTTTAAATTTGACCCCTATTATGACTCCTTAACATTTATTGTTTGGGGCTCAAATCAAGTCATTAAATTAGATCCATGTCCAAGGAACCTATATCCAAAATTTCAAGTGTTTAGACCCAAAATTGTCGGAGGAGTTTGATAGAATTTCAAAGGTCAAATCGTTGAACTTTGACCTCTTAACAGCCAAATTTCTGTCCGAAAACGGGTTACAAAGATTTTCACAAATCTCAATACTCTGCATATCAAATTTCGAGTCTGTAGACTGAAAATTGACAGAGTTATTGTGTAGGGAAATGTACACAAACAGACACACACACACAGACACTTTCACTAAATTGTCGGAGAAGTTTGGTAGAGTTCTCAAAAATCAAATCGTTGAACTTTGACCCCTTAACAGCCAAATTTCTGGCCGAAAACGGATCACAAATATTTTCCCAAATCTTAGTACCCTGTATATCAAATTTCGAGTATGTAGACTTAAAATTGACAAAGTCATTGCCTAGGGAAATGTACACACACACACACACATACACACACAGATAGATAAATAGACTAATAGATTAAAAAAATATATATACGTATACATAAATACATATGGAAACATTTCTTGTTTACTGTAAAGATTTTACGCAAATATTATGCAAGTATAAATCATGTAGAATATCTGCATGAATATAATTACACGTAATAGTTAACTCTAGATGATCATCCCATAAGAAAACCGCAAAAACTATTAGGGAATTAATTAAAATGAATGTTTAAAAGAATATGCAAATTAGCTAGATCTTTTGCTAGTGAATGCATTTCCACAACCCATATATAAGAAAATTGTACTTTCTTTTTAAATAAATAGAAAACAGGGTTTTTAATATGAATATCAATACACACGAAAGAAAAACGAATTTATAGGAGTATATATATATATATAAAATCCACAGTAGGTTTTTTATTGTGCAATGTAGACTATAATGTATTGTGGGGAGTCACGTAAAGCTTCCTCCAGGTGCATCGCGATGGGTCCCCAATTAGAGCAGGCAATCAATTTGATTGAAAAATAGTTGATTTAACCGATTTTGATGACAATAAAATATGGGAGTGTGTAATATTCGTTGATCATTATTCAATCCCGGGCAACGTCGGGTCTGCCTGCTAATACATTTTATTTCTTCTTGTGTTATTTAACCATATCGCGCAACTAATAACTCCACCTATAACCTATTCACAGCACATCAGTAATCATTTCACAGCACACCAATATGCCGTAGCATGGTGTCTGGGAAACACTGGTGTACCTATTTACAATGCCTCCCCACGGGACAGAGTTAGACACCAGGGTCGTTTTTTAACGTGGAGAAAAGGTACAAAAATAAAAAATTGTCTCAGTCGTGAAGGACTGCTCCTCCACCGAAAGAGAACAAGAAATGGAAGTGCAGCATCTGAAGAACAGATACTACACTTTAAACATGCGCGCCCTGGAATGAGTATATTCATATGTATCAACCACATGTGGTCTATCACATGTGACTGGCATGCTTGTCCGCCATAAAAAGACAAGCTTAATGAAAGTCAACAGGTCTTTATTGAAATAGTTCATTCCTTATTGACTAGGTATCCCATGAAGCCCCCCTTTTGAGAAGGGGATAGTTTATTGTTGTCTTAGGAGCATCTGCTGAGGAATGATGATGGGGCTACTCAGGCATTTTTGCAGGTCAGAGTGCTTTTTGTCAAAGGTGCTGGTTCTTCAATCCCATTTCTGACCTTTGTGTCACATCAGCTTTATGTGAAAGGGAGATAAATATAAAAAGTAATTTAGCACTTGGAAGGCTAAGATCATTTAGCAATAGAGATCAGTATTGAAAAAGAGTGCTGCTGGAAAAGAGTTCAATAGAAATCATCTTTTTTCTTTTTATTTCCTCCGTGTAAGAGACCAGGCATTAAAACATCTCATAAAAATCTCCGGGAATTCTTTAAAAACATAAAAATATAAATGTCCCCCTCTTCTTATATAAGAATATTTGAATAGTTAGAGGATGATTCCTATCAAATTTGAATTAACAACATAAAAGTTTTTGGCCATTGTTTTCTATGGATAGTGTGTTCTCATTCTGCATTTCATGAATTGATCATTTTGTATCAATTGATTTCCTTCATCTTAAATTGAACTCACTACCAAATAACAGACTGAGAGAAGAAACATTAAAAAATAATATACTTTTTATTCGTCCCAGATACATACATATATGTAAATAACTGGAATACTCAGATTCATAGTAAGGTTTGATTGTTTTGTTTTACAGCATAGCAACCCTTCTCAGATTATTTGATGCCGAATCCAGTCATTTTGGAAAATGTTTCCATGCTTCACCCTTTTTTTTATATATCTTCAAATATTTATTCATAGAGTTTGGTTTGGTTGTTTTGTAGAGGAAACTTATTGTTTTCTGGCTTTAGAGAACATGATTGAGTTTTGCAGGCAATCTTTCGTTTTAGTTATGTAAAATCAAAAATTAAAAACAATAAAAACTGACTTTATATGACTCAAAGCGGTAAAATGAATTTTGTGGACCCTCAGGACCCTATAATCCACACGAACACTATCAAAGGTACTTGAGCAATGTGAAGTACAGGTTACGTCATATGCATGGGACATCACCTGTCCTTTTTGAAACATACCTTCATGAATTCCAATGGCGCCGAAATCCTGCTTTCATTTTATCTCGCAATTACTTATAATGTCACCAACTAACTTTCGGAAGAACCCCTTTTTATTTTTAGATTCAAATATTAATAACTACATTTTATTTCAGTATTTAATTTATGTAGTTCTGTTTTATTAAATGTTAGCTTTTTTCTCGTCCATAAACGTTTATTTATCTACCAAGTTGATTGCAAAAATAGATTAGGTAATTATATTTTTAGTTCGTGAGATGGGAATCTATCACCATACTTTCTCTTAAACAGGTCCGTTGGACTTTTATTAAGTAGAATACTTAATAATTTTTTTTTTTTTTTTTAAATGGAAAGTAGAAAACGTATTGTGGATGCGTTATCGGAAGCTACCGTTACTCTCGCTTCTCCTTATTTGTCCCTCAGTCCTCATTTTTTAATGAGTGATTTTTCTGACAAAGGGAGAAGAAAAAGTTGTTTTCTAGGTTGGCAGTATTTTGCGTGAACAGTTGGCAGAGATGGCGGAAATTTTCTGTTTCTATGTCTATCTTTGTAGCCATGTCACTAGTAAGGCTGCTGGAGGTAAGCGTTTTATCTGGGCTGACGTTATCTGCCTGATAGTCAGGGACCCGAACCACTAAGGAGGCTGTCCTATCAGCAGGTGCAAAGTACTGGGGCTGCTGTATTGCCATTTGGTGAATGGATTCTGGACCATGCAGTAGCTTCTGGTGGGGCCTCTTGATGCCATATTAGTGGGTAATTGTTACGGCTTTACCTTAAGTTCTACAAAAAAAAAATTATTTGTTTCTTTTTCTCTCTTAGTTTCCCCTCTCTGTCCTGCTCTAAGTAAATCTGATGTCCTAGTCCACAAATTCCAAAATTCCATCATGACAAGTTTCAAGAAAAAATACACGATTAAACCCGGTTCTCCAACTTCCAACATAGACCCCTACTACCATGTCTCCTTCTCCAACATTAGGGGTCTACGTTCTAACCTTCCAGAGGTTGAAACCTAATTACAGGAGACTAAACCAGACCTTTTATTTTTAAGCGAAACTGGCAGTAGACAGGCTATTTCCCTAGAAGAGTTCACAATTAAAGGATACTCTAACTTAACTTCTAAATCTGACCCCCAAGATCGCCATGGGCATGAAATATGTGCCTATATTAAAGATGGCTTTCCATGTGGTAGGGACATCTCCGGAGAAGATCCTAACTTACCCTATATGTGCTTCCGGGTTGCTTTAGCTCACACTACTGCATTTATATTTACTCTCTATCACCCCCACAACAGCAGAGTTACTATCTTTAAAAGCATATCTGAGAAAATTGACCAAGTCCTATCTGCTTATCCTTCAGCTAACATTCACTTATGTGGAGACTTCAATGTTCACAACGTGGAATGGCTGACCCACTCAAACAAGACCGATGATGAGGGAAGGTTCTGTCATAATTTCTCGATTGCTTATGACCTCACTCAGATTGTTCAGGAACCCACTCATGTGCCCAACAATGACGGCCAGTATGCGAGTCTACTAGACCTTTTTCTCACAACTTGCCCTGAACTATGTTCAGTTTCTGTTCTGTCTCCTCTTGGATCTTCCGACCACTCTGTTGTATCAATTAAGATAAAAATGAAATGTAATAAGTCCCCAGACGTACCTCTCCATCGTACAATATATCGATACACTAAGGCTGACTGGAATAGCTTCCGTACATTTATATCGGATCTTCCTCTGCGTTCCATGTTTAAAAATGATGTGTCCTCTATAGTATCAGACCTGACAGAATGGTTAATTGTAGGTATAGACCGTTTTATACCCTCGAAAAAGTTCCAGCAAAAACCTAACAGCCAGCCATGGTTCTCTCCAGAATGTGCTGCTGCCATTATGCACAGAAATCACTTTTTCTACTGCTTCCAACGTAATAGATGTATGGAAACTAAAGCCGATTTCAGGATTGCCAGCAACCATTGTAAGAAAGTAATAAAGAACGCAAGAGAGTTGTATGCTCAATCTGTCAAGTCCAAAGTAGCTGATCAGCAGCTTGGTTCCCACCAGTTTTGGTAAATAGCAAACAGAATCCTGAACAGAAACGTGTGCTCTATCCCAACTATCATCAATGGACCTGAGGTAATCCCGTTAGCATCAGAGAAAGCCAAACTCTTTGCCAAGAACTTTGCAGTTAACCAAGGCCGCCAACCCCCAATATTTCCTCCTGCATCAGGAAACATGCTATGTGATATACTTATATCTGTACGTTAATGTGATATACATATATCTGTAAGCTAATCAAAAACCTTGATTTCAGTAAAGCAACTGGCCCTGACGGTATTCCAATTATAGTACTCAAAAAACTTCAACCAGAACTAGCGCTCATACTTACAAAACTGTTTAAACGTTGTCTTAAGGAGAATTGCTTCCAATCACCCTGGAAAATCTCATCAGTATGCCCTGTATTTAAGAATTCAGGTGCTTGCTCATCCCCCTATCGGTACAGGCCAACAAGTCTCCTGTGCTTCATGAGTAAGTTGCTGGAATCTGTGTTACATAGAGAAGTAATCAACCATCTCAACAAAAATAACTTTCTTAGTGACACTCAATATGGTTTCCGTTCTGCTAGATCTACAGCAGATGTGCGTACAGTTATATCTCATAGGATTAGCAAATCTCTCGATGGAGGCAACCTTTCTAGGGCAATTGCTCTTGACATATCTAAGGCCTTTTATAGGGTATGGCATAAAGGTTTACTTCACAAGATCTCTAGCTATGGTATAGCTGGAAATATCTTCTCAATTATTAAATCATTTAAAAAAAAATAAAATGGCAAAAATCAAAGGCTCATAGTATTAATGCTGGTGTCCCTCAGGGGTCAATCCTGGGCCAAACTCTTTTCCTGATCTACATTAATGATCTTCCAAATCACATCCTTTCATCATTTATAGACATTTATAGTGATGACACTACCATTTATGGTAGCACATCTAAGACAGTAAACGAAAAAGTTCTCTCCGATTCCCTCTTCTCTGATCTTGACCACATGGTACAATGGGGAAAGGAGTGGCTGGTTACTTTTAATGCATCTAAAACCAAGCTTCTCTCTTTACATCATCAATATTCCGATCCACATCTGGCATCAATTAAAATGAATGGCTCTCGTCTTGAGGAGGCCTCAAGTTTTGACAAGCTTCTGGGCTTGACCATTACTCCAGATCTTAAATGAAACACGTACATCAAATTTGTTGCCAAGGCCGCTGGAAAAATCGTGGGATCTTTCTATCGATCCAGTAGATATCTTACTCCTGATGCAATTCTCTATCTATATAAGAGCCATGTACGTCCAAGGATGGAATACTGTTGCCACATCTGGGCCAGAGCTGCTAGAAAGGACTGGTCCTGCCTTGATAGAGTTCAAAATAGATTTTGTAGCGTCGTAGGAGATGACCTTTTCTCTTCCCTGCAACCTCTATCTCACAGAAAAGATGTTGCGACTTTGTCTGAGTCGAAGAAATTCAGTTTTTTTTTTCAATTTTTGATTTCACGTACAGCAAACAAAAGATTGCCGTGGTGCAAAGGGAAAGGAAGACCGGGAAGAGGATAGTTTCAGACAACACGATATATAAGTACAATATCATAATAGGAAACCCCTTTTTAAATATACATAAATATATATATAAATAAATAAATATAAATATATATGTAAATATATATATATATATATATATATATATATACACTATAAATATGCTCTATATATATACATATATACACTATATATATACCATACATATACTATATATATATACTATATATATTATATACCCACTATATATACATAATATATATCTACTCTATATATATTCTATATATATACTATATATATATACTCTTTATATATTATATATACACTCTATATATATTACACATACACTCTATATATATTACACATACACTTTATACATAACATATATATATAAAATCTATATATACATATAACATATATATATACTCTATATATATATATATATAACATATATATATACTCTCTCTATATATAAGATATATATATATGCTCTCTATATATATAACATATATATACACTCTCTATATATATAACATATTATATACTCTATATATATAACATATATATATACTCTATATATATAACATATATATATACTCTATATATAACATATACATACTCTCTATGTATATAACATATATATATACTCTCTCTATATAAAACATATATATATTCTCTATGTATATAACATATATATATATGCTCTATATATATAATATACATATATACTCTATATATAACATATATATATAAGCTATATATATAATAACATATATAACATATATATATATGCTCTCTATATATAATATACATATATACTCTATATATAACATATATATATATATACTCTATATATAACATATATATATACTCATTATATAACATATATATATACTCTATACATATATAACATATATATATATATACTCTATACATATATAACATATATATATATATATACTCTATATATATAACATATATATATATACTCTATATATATAACATATATATATATATACTCTATATATATAACATATATATATATACTCTATATAACATATATATATATATACTCTATATATATATAACATATATATATACTCTATATATATAACATATATATATACTCTATATATATATAACATATACATATATATACTCTATATATATAACATATATATATATACTATATATATATAACATATATATATATAACATATATATATATACTCTATATATATAACATATATATATATATACTCTATATATATATAACATATACATATATACTCTATATATATAACATATATACTCTATATATAACATATATATATATACTCTAAACATATATAACATATATATATACTCTAAATATATATACCATATATATACTCTATATATATAACATATATATATACTCTAAATATATATAACATATATATATACTCTATATATATATAACATATATATATACGCTAAATATATATAACATATATATATACTCTATATATATATAACATATATATATATACGCTAAATATATATAACATATATATATACTCTATATATATAATATATATATATATATACTCTTAATATATATATAACATATATATATATAGTCTATATATATTAAATATATATATACTCGATATATAACATATATATACTCTATGTATATATAACATATATATATATACTCTATATATAACATATATATATACTCTATATATATATAACATATATATATATATACTCTATATATATATAACATATATATATATACTCTATATATATAACATATATATATATACTCTCTATATATAATATATATATATATATACTCTATAACATATATATATATACTCTATATATATAACATATATATATATACTCTATATATATAACATATATATATACTCTATATATATAACATATATATATATACTCTATATATATAACATATATATATATACTCTATATATATAACATATATATATACTCTATATATATAACATATATATATATACTCTATATATATAACATATATATATATATACTCTATATACATAACATATATATATATACTCTATATATATAACATATATATATATACTCTATATATATAACATATATATATATACTCTATATATATAACATATATATATATACTCTATATATATAACATATATATATACTCTATATATATAACATATATATATATACTCTATATATATAACATATATATATATACTCTATATATATAACATATATATATATACTCTATATATATAACATATATATATATACTCTATATATATAACATATATATATATACTCTATATATATAACATTTATATATATACTCTCTATATAACATATATATATACTCTATATATAACATATATATATACTCTATATATAACATATATATATACTCTATATATATAACATATATATATACTCTATATATAACATATATATATACTCTATATATAACATATATATATACTCTATATATAACATATATATATACTCTATATATAACATATATATATACTCTATATATATAACATATATATACTCTATATATATAACATATATATACTCTATATATATAACATATATATATATATACTCTATATATATAACATATATATATACTCTATATATATACTCTATATAACATATATATGCTCTATATATATACCATATATACACTCTCTATATATAACATATATATATATACTCTCTATACATAACATATATATATATACTCTCTATATATAACATATATATATATACTCTCTATATATAACATATATATATATACTCTCTATATATAACATATATATATATACTCTATATATAACATATATATATATACTCTATATATAACATATATATATATACTCTATATATATAACATATATATATATACTCTCTATACATAACATATATATATATACTCTCTATACATAACATATATATATACTCTCTATATATAACATATATATATATACTCTATATATAACATATATATATATACTCTATATATAACATATATATATATACTCTATATATAACATATATATATATACTCTATATATAACATATATATATATACTCTATATATATAACATATATATATACTCTATATATAACATATATATATATACTCTATATATATAACATATATATATATACTCTATATATATAACATATATATATATACTCTATATATATAACATATATATATATACTCTATATATATAACATATATATATATACTCTATATATATAACATATATATATATGCTCTATATATATAACATATATATATATGCTCTATATATATAACATATATATATATGCTCTATATATATAACATATATATATACTCTCTATATATAACAAATATATATACTCTATATATATAACATATATATATACTCTCTATATATAACATATATATATACTCTCTATATATAACATATATATATACTCTCTATATATAACATATATATATACTCTCTATATATAACATATATTTACTCTCTATATATAACATATATATACTCTCTATATATAACATATATATACTCTCTATATATAACATATATATATACTCTCTATATATAACATATATATATACTCTCTATATATAACATATATATATACTCTCTATATATAACATATATATACTCTCTATATATAACATATATATACTCTCTATATATAACATATATATATACTCTCTATATATAACATATATATATACTCTATATATATAACATATATATATATACTCTCTATATATAACATAGATATATACTCTATATATATAACATATATATATACTCTATATATATAACATGTATATATACTCTATATATATAACATGTATATATACTCTATATATATAACATATATATATACTCTATATATATAACATATATATATACTCTATATATATAACATATATATATACTCTATATATATAACATATATATATACTCTATATATATAACATATATATATACTCTATATATATAACATACATATATACTCTATATATATAACATATATATATAACATATATATATATATAACATATGTATACTCTATATATATAACATATATATACTCTATATATATAACATATATATACTCTCTATATAACATATATATACTCTATATATATAACATATATATACTCTCTATATAACATATATATACTCTATATATATACTCTATATATATAACATAGATATATATATACTCTCTATATATAACATATATACTCTATATATAACATATATATATACTCTATATAATTTATATATACTCTATATATAATATATATACACTCTATATATAATATATATACACTCTATATATAATATATATACACTCTATATATAATATATATGTAGTCTATATATAATATACTATATATACTATATACATACATATACTATATACATACTATATATATAATATATATACTCTATTTATACTATATGTATACTCTATATATGCACTATATATAATATATATATTCTATATATTTACACAATATATAATATATACTCTTCATATATACTATATATATATATTCTATATATATGCACTATATATATACTCTATATATAATATGCATATATATGCTCTATATATAATATATATATATTCTGTACATAATATATACTCTATATATAATATATATATACTCTATATATAATATATATATACTACATATAATATATATATACTACATATAATATATATACACTATATATGTACTATATATACACTATATATAATATATATATATATGTATACTCTATACATACTACATATACACTATATATAATATATACTCTATATATAATATATATCCACTATATATATACACTTTATATACACTGTATATATATACACACTGTAATTATACATATACACTATATATATACATATACACACTATATATACACACTATATATATATACACACTGGTATATATACATATACACTGTATATGTATATATACATCTACACTGTATATATACATATACGCTGTATATGTATATATACATACACACTATATATATACACTGTATATATTATACACTATATATATACACCATATATATACTCTGTATATATATACACTATATATACTCTGTATATATATACACTATATATATACTCTGTATATATATACACTATATATATACTCTGTATATATATACACTATATATATACTCTGTATATATATACACTATATATATACTCTGTATATATATATAAACTATATATACTCTCTATATATATAAAATATAAATATATATATATATATATATATATATACTCTGTATATAGAAACTGTATATATACACTATATATAGAAACTATATATATATACACTATATATATAAACTATATATATATACACAATATATACACACTTTATATATGCACAATATATGTACACACACTATATATGCACAATATATATACACACTATATATATACACAATATATATACACACTATATATATACACAATATATATACACACACTATATATGCACAATATATAGACACACACTATATATGCACAATATATAGACACCCACTATATATGCACAATATATAGACACACACTATATATGCACAATATATAGACACACACTATATATGCACAATATATAGACACACACTATATATGCACAATATATAGACACACACTATATATGCACAATATATAGACACACACTATATATGCACAATATATAGACACACACTATATATGCACAATATATAGACACACACTATATATGCACAATATATACACTATATATATACATACATATACTATATATATACACACTATATATGCTACACTATATATATAGTATATATATACATACATACAATATATATATACACTATATATATACACTTTATATATACACTATATATATACATACAATATATACACTATATATATACATACAATATATACACTATATATATATATATATACATACAATATATACACTATATATATATATATACATACAATATATATGTTCATACACTCTATATACACTATATACATACAATATATATATATATATACACTATATATATACATACACTCTATACACTATATATATATATACACACTATATATATACATACACTCTATACATACTATATATATACATACACTCTATACACTATATATATATACACACTATATATATACTATATATATTGACTATATATATACACACTGTATGTATATATATATATACACACACTATACATATATATATATATATACTATATATATTGACTATATATATACACACTGTATGTATATATATATATATACATACACACTATACATATATATATACTTTATATATGCATACATATATACACACTATACATATATATATACATACATATATACACACTATACATATATATATACTTTATATATACATACATATATACACACTATACATATATATATACTTTATATATACATACATATATACACACTATACATATATATATATATATATACTTTATATATACATACATATATACACACTATATATATATATATACTTTATATATACATACATATATATACACTATATATACAGTTGTGCCCGATATTATTCATACCCCCCTTGAAAATTGAGTTTATTAGGTGTAACTTTTGTAAGAATTTATTGTTTACGTCCATATTGATACATATTCTTAATAAACCTCTTCTGATCATTTTCGTCATTTTAAAATCTCGGGATACTTGTAATAAAAGAAATATACAGCTATTTATAAAATCTGCAATGTTCAAAAATAATCATACCCCCTTATTTTTTCAGTATTAATCGAGTTTCTGACTGTTTGTTTTCTGTTTGATTCTTATTTTGAATGCTTTTATACAACCTTTGATTAATTTCATTTCGTTTTTTGCATTTTTCAGAAATTAAAATGATATCAACTGAAAACCAATAAAAGAATAAAAATTATTAGAATGGGGAAGAAAAAAGAGCTTAGTAATGATCTTAGGACTAAAATTGTGAATTCACATAATGATGGTTTAGGTTACAAGTCAATTTTCAAGAAATTTGAGGTCCCTACAGCAACAGTACAGAGCATCATCAAAAAATTCCAGAGCCACCACACAACAAACAACTTGATTGGTAGAGGAAGAAAAAGGAAACTGTCTGCTAGAGCCACCAGGAATATTGTAAGAAGTGTTAATGCAAATCCAACCACCACTAATAAGGACATTTTAGAAAATCTGGAGTCTTCTGGCATAAAAATATCAAGGCAAACATTGCAAAGGACTCTGCATGAAAATGGTCTGAAAGGAAGAAGACCAAGAAGGACTCCATTGCACACCGGAAAACACCTTGCAGCACGTCTAAAGTTTGCTAGGACCCATGTGAATTCTCCAGAGTCCGTTTTCTCAAGTATTTTGTGGACTGACGAAACAAAAATTGAATTGTTTGGCCATATGGATGCTTCTTACGTTTGAAGGAAGAAAGGAGAAGCTTACAACCCAAAGAACACCATACCCACGGTGAAACATAGTGGTGGTAGCCTAATGTTTTGGGGCTCCTTTTCGGCTAGTGGTCCAGGTAGTTTGGTCAAGATAGATGGAACCATGAAGAAGGAGCAATATTTGGAGATACTCAAGAAAAACATTAGACAGGGTGCGGAGAAGCTCCATTTAGGACCAAACTGGGTCCTTCAACAGGATAATGATCCAAAACATACTGCCAAAATAGTCAAGAAATGGTTTGAGGATAATCAAATTAATGTTTTGAAATGGCCTAGCCAGAGTCCCGACCTGAACCCTATCGAAAACCTCTGGCACATATTGAAAACTGAGGTTAAAAAGCGGAAACCTAGAAATTTGAGGGATTTGGAGAACTACTGCATTGAAGAATGGTCAAAAATCAGTGTTGATGCTTGTAAAAACCTTGTTGATAAATATCCCAAACGGTTACAGGCAGTTATTAAGAATAAAGGGCATGCTATTGACTATTAGTAAGAGAGGTATGAATAATTTTGAACTAGTGCCATTATTGTTTTTCTTTGTATAATGTTTCAAACTTGCATAATTTATTTATTTGTTGAGTTTAAATTAAATGCTTATGCTTGATTTATTGTTTGAAATCCCTTTAATATTGTCTACCTTCTGGTTTGAGCAATATTCTTATAGAAATCTCAAAGATCCGAGGGGTATGAATAATATCGGGCACAAGTGTATATATGGACATACATGTACACGCACATATATGTACACACACATACATATATATATACACACACACTAGTATATATACACATCTACACTCACACACACATATATATATATATATATATATATATATATACATACATATATATACATACATATATACACATACATATATACACATACATATATACACATACACGGCACAATTAAGTTTACACACCGGTTCTCACCAGATCACTGATGGTAAGCAACATTGAGCCTGGTCAGTAATATATGGGTGACCATTTTGGAATGCCAGATGCTCTATGTACCTTTTGGGAAGCTTAGGCGTGGGACCAGTAGCCTCACCCTGTAAAACCCATCAGGACTATACAAAAATAAATAAATAAATAAAAATATCACTGAAGAGCAGAGACTTAATTGGGTGTGCATGTAATTTTTAACATGGGACAAAAAAGAAAGAGAGACTGGTGGGAATACGAATAAAATATATTATTTACAATTATTTAAACTATACATACAAGCGGAGGATAAGGGGGGGGGAGTTAAAATATATCTCCAAATAAGTGTAATGACTTGACGAATTCTTTCTGTTGACAGAAAGACAGCCTACGTTAAAGAGACTGATTCCAAAATTCGCAAGTGATGCTGAGAGTCAACCCGGTGTAAAATTCTAAAACACTCGATTTTATACATATTGGCACACGCTGAATTTTCATGAAAGTGTTGGCCAGTAGGGCAGGTCGATTTTGGAACCCCGGTGAGGCAATGGTGATGATAGTTGGGGTTTGACATAGAAAAGACCTACACGAAATATTTTTCTCAAAATCTTTATCTTTGCTTGAGGAAATGACTTTAAAAGTTATAAAATTGAAGCGATTAAAAGTTTTTCGGTGAATTGTCAAGAACGTCCCGTCATGAAAATAATCCGTACTGTTAAGAAAATGGAATCATTGTTTAGAATATATTTTAAACTACATTTTTAAATAAAATGAGTGAGGATAATGAATTAATAAAAGAAATATTATGTGTAAAGGCAAAATTATGTTTTTTAAATAATAACAACCAAAGTTCACCTTTTCATTTCAGGAACTTTTTTGGGTGGAAACATTTTAGATTTCACCGTCGCAAACACGCTCGTTATTGATATTGAAAATTAACGTTTGTTTATTATTTAATTTGAAAACATAACGATTTAGACTTAATTATTTCGAAAGGAAAAACGAAAAAGACTTATTTAAAATATATATTATTATATTTCAATTGTCTGCAGTTAATTTAAACATATTTGATTTATCTTTTTTTAATTTGTTTTTCTATTAGGTTGGTGCAAAAATAGGCATTTTCTGACGTTCAAATGAACGTGAAAAACATTATTTTTGCACCAACCTAATATTTCACATCAAATTCTATTTGAAATTTTTATTAAAATATGGTAATACTCCAGTTTTATATTAAAACAAAACAAAAAAAACAAAAACAAAAAAAACAAAAAACAGTCCATACAATTTTATTCTCCACATTCTTTACGAAACATAACCACGTAAGTTTTTCTACTTAATAAAAGATACTTTGCAGAAAATTAGTTTCAAATTTTAATTTCTTTTATTTTTAGGGAGTAATTGTTTTTAAACGGTGTTTTTCTTCTAAAATTATAGTTTTAAAATCAGATAACCCACAAAGATTAATACGAGTAAATAAGGACACTCCTTTAAAGGTTTTTCGTTATTTGTGCATCTATGTTATTGTGCTAAAATAACTTCGTTATTTAGAAAGCCATTCTCAATATGGGAAGGAGGTTGTATTGTAACTATTCTGTACTTTCACCTAAAAATTTAATAAACAAAAATTTCATAAAAATTAAATTTAACTTGAAAATACTATTAAGAATAGCATAGTAACATAGATGCACAAGCACTGGTTTTTCGAACTCTAAACACTCGTTTAAAATGGCACAGCTACAGCAAGAATGAATCTCATTATGGATAAATTCATGTTATTGAAGGAGGAGCTAAAATCTGCTAAATATGTTTAAACTAAACACTATTATGCCTCTGATTTGGTTTGCTCCTCTCTCTTCAATACATCTAATTCAACTCTACAAAGTTTTTCTTTATTTCTTATAAATAGCACTTATTTTTTTACGTATGAAACTGGAAGATAGCCTAATACAGTTTCCTTCAGTTATAATCCATTTACTTTTCAGATTAGAATGTCAGTAAAAGCACGACGTTCAGTTTTAACCAGTGGTCCACAAAATCTGCTGGTCCACCTTGTCATTTAGATGAAACACCACCCCCTAACTTCACGACAAGTCACCCAGTTTAGTTATTTCCTCGAAAACAGTTATTCCCACTTAAAAAATAGTGAGATTTCTAAGTTAATTGCGAAGGAAATAATTAGCATTCGGCAAGCAGCCAATCTACAATTGCCCTTGTTAAGGTAACATTATATAGGAGAGAAGGTCAATATATTTTGCTATAAGAGGGCCAAACAGATTGACAGGAAATTTCTTGCAGCAATCAAAGTGAAAAGAATGAAGGAACAGCTAGACAGACTGTTTGATATATTTTCTTGTAGCTGTAAATTTTCTGTCTTGAAATGTGATGACTTTGCAGTAAAGTGCAAGACAGAAAATTGTCAAACAAGGCACATAATCTGCACTTGTCCTCCTAACAAGGAGGTAAAATTAATTCTATAGATTCACTTGCAATTATGTTCCTTTTTTGTGGAAAATAAAATAATACATTGGTATTTATTATGTAATCTGGCTCTATTATTAAACATGCAAATTTTCCAATTTTCAGGTTCCACTAGAAGAATTGCCATTTACAGCAATTTTTAAATTAATTGATGGAACAACAAAAAGCATTTACTGGTCCTTTGGGGGAACTTTGTATCAATAATTATCAAGATTTGCCTCAAGTAGAATTCTAAAACAAATAGTGTCCCTCCCGATCATCATTATCTGACAGCAGAAGAAATAAATAATTTAAGTGTGAAGACCAGAGGCTACTTTTTGAGTATGCTGTTGGCATTTCTTGTGGAGAAGTTAACTTAGAAAATTGGGCTCTTGAATCAAGGAAGATGGCTAACATAAGCCACAAGATTAATGTGTTTATGGACTAAAGTTGTCTATCCTCAAACACTATGATAAATTAAACATTTTGGTCAAATTTATCATCCAAGTGTATGCAGTTAGTTGGTTTGAGATCAAAACCGACAATATTTTTTTTTAATCAACAATAATATATTTTAATATGATTCAGAGAGCAAAACAGTTAACTGAAATCCAAATTAGTTTTAAACTGTTCAAAATATAGTGCTTTTGCACTACTTCTGGAAAATATAATATCGATAATAAACTCAGGTGAATTGTATGTGAGAGAAGAGGGCATTCAAACGATTTTGTCCATTAGGTAAATAAATATTTATCCATTAAATTTTATTAGTTTTCTTAATTTACCCAAACAATATTTAGTTTTATTCATATTACATCGCAAAAATATAAAAAATAAGTGTTTTCAAATAATTGCTTTTTTTGTGTCATTTTTTCTAGAAATAGTGAACAACTCAAAAAAAAAAAAAAAAAATGAAAAAGATTACTGCTATCAATTTTGCAGCCACACACTGGTCAAATTTGACTGATTTTTCTCAAAAAGTTGTATATGGGATGGAAGCAAGACATAGACACATTATTACAAAGTCATCGTGCCAGCAAATTAGACCTTTATTTTCCTCAAAAGGAAATTATACAGAACAATTTTGTTCTATTATAAGTTTATATTATTGCGTTTAATAAAAAAAAAATTAAAATACATGGTTCTGTAACTTGTATTAAGTTGTTATATTGTGTAATACATCTCCACATATCTTTTTGAATTGTGAAATTTAAAAGACTTAGTTGCTAATTAGCTTTTTTACATTTTTGTTTAATCAATGCAGTAAAAGTTGAGATATTTTACTAGTTGTGAGTCATAATTAAAATTATAATTCATGTATTTATTTTTCTTTCAATGTGTTTCATATAAATATATCAATTTTAATTGAATTTGTTATAAAAATAGTGAAATTTCAAAGTCAGTGTTGTGAAAAATGCTATGAAAATGAAGGATCTTTCAGCGTTTTTCTACACGATTTTAAAAATTAAATGCTCAATTTTCTGTTCAAGATGGGAATCTAATTTTTGGTATATTTTCTTATCACATCAAATCCCAACTATCATCACCAGTGCCATGTTGATTTTCTGAAAAAAGTTGCAAATCGACCTGCCCTATTGGCCAGTGGCAGATTCCAAGGTGGAAGAGGAGGTGTGGGCGCGACAAGGCTTGCCTAATCTTGTTTTTTGCTGGAATATGAGTCTGCTAATTTAAGGAGGTTATATTCAGCTAACGTTTGTATCCACCGGGTAAACACTCAGAGAATCTTTACTCTGTTTATACAACAGTGCTTAATAATAATAAATAGAGCTATTTAAATATTATAAAAGCTTTATTTATACAAACATATAATGACTATATTATGTGTGTGTGTGTGTGTGTGCGCGCGCACGCCTGAACAAAGATTCGTACTGATCATATTCTGACAATTCAAAGATAAAACTTCATTCTATGTTCTGAAAATAAAAAATAAGATGGAATAATACAAATTTAGAATATCATTAAGTGGAGACAATCAAACATCTATTTAACCTTCTTGTTTAACAAACTAAGACAGACATGACTTTCGGAAAGTTGTTCCCCAGCTAAAATGCAGTCAGAAGTTTCCTCTTCTCCTTTCCTCCCTTCTGGATTCTCGGCTCATTCGGATCAAAAAAAGAAAGAAAAGAAAAGAAGTTCCGTTTTCCCTTTTACTTACGGAAAAAAAAGGATTATCTTTCTCGAAATTCCTTTCGCATGAATCTGTCTTCTGCTTCTTGTGAAACACTCAAAAATAAATCGGTAATCTTTTAATTCGTCCCCTAGACAGAGTGCAGATTTCAAGGGATTATCTTGATCAAACTTAAACTCAACCCGGAGCTTAAGAGCCGAAAAGTGGAGAGCCTGGTGGAAAGCGCGTGTTGAGGAATGTGCTGGTGGTGGAGGAGGAGGAGGAGAAGGAGGAGGAATGAAAACTTTCTAATGTGGCAGAGTTATTGCTCGGGTTTATATTCTCAAAAACTTTTTGGTTTAGCAAAGTTCGACTATTTCGGGTTAATATAGATGCAATGATTGGAGACTTGCCTGCAACTTTTCTTACACAAATGTAACATAGCACAGATGCGTGTATGTAAATGCATGCAAAGTGACGTCACCGGTGGGAAAAAGAGGACTATAAAAAAAGAGAACGATCTTGCGAGAGACGAGATAACGCTTGAGATCTCGTGGGAGACGAAATAACGTTCGATATCTCGTGGGAGACGAAATAATGTTCGATATCTCGTGGGAGACGAAATAACATTTGATATCTCGTGGGAGACGAAATAACGTTCGATATCTCGTGGGAGACATGGATAACATTCACGATTACGTGCAAGGCATGAAGGACACTCGAGAAGACAATCACATGAGGTAAAGAGAGAATAAGGAAATAAATGGTATTGCGACTGAAACTGGACAAAACGTGTGTTGATTCCGGAACAATGTTACAAGATGATAATATCCAAGCATCTATAACTGTTTTTTTTTAATATATATGTGATCAGAATTACAACATGACATTACACAAAATATTTGGAACCTCATACCCCCCCCTAAAGTTTGACAAATGTTACTAGATTTTCTACGAGTCACTGACACTTTTTGTACTTAGGAAAAATAGAAGCAATTTTTGTTTCTCCACTTAATGTAGATTCTACTTTGAAACATTGGCAAGAACTTGGATGAATGTGCCTCTTTTTTTTTTTTTTTTTTTTTTTTGAGAAAATAGGCTCTATATATAATCGGCCATTCATCGAAGCTTTTGCATTCTATAATATGTCTATCGATTTTTCTGTGTGCGACACAATAGCTCAGTTGGTACAATTGTTGTCTCACATACTTGTGAATCAGATTTTGAATTCTGGGTTCAAATGTGTCTTACTGAAGAATCCAAGTCTAGTCTAGGGCTTCTGGTCTAAAGCTACCGTGGTTTGCAGTGGTTGCTTTGTTTGTCTAAGGTGGGTATATATAATAATTATTTAGCATATCTACATCAAATTTTATGTGTCTATTTTCAGTATTTACTTCAGTGTTCAATGCATAAGTAGAGCTAGGTCGTAAGTTTTGAAAATATATATGGTAATTAAGCTACACAAAATTTTCCACGTCTCATCTTCGTAAGGATTTGTCAAATTATTGCATAGAATCGATGTTATTTAGCGTTTTTATATCTTCTTGCGATACTGGGTTTGCTAGTTAGCCAATCAGATTCTTTCTTTTTCTTTAAAATTAAACTCAATAAAAATAAACAAATATAGTTGTATAAAGTAAAATGTAAGCGAACATATCTGAACTCGTCTAGATTAAAATTAGGTCACTTTCTAAAATAAAGAAAAGATCACTATACGCCCCCCAAAAACGAGCAAAGACAGAGGTGAATCATAGGTCAAATTAACCTCGGACTGATAAACGCGTTTGCCGTGCTAAATGGGTGTGTAAATATCAAAGAATCTGATTGGCTTACTAGCAAACTCAGCATCACATGAATTTATAAAAACACAAAGGAACATCGATTCCACGCAATAGCCTGATAAATCCTTATGAGGATGAAATGCAGAAAATTCTGTCAGTTTACTGGCCATATATATTTTCAAAAGATGGTGTTATATATATATATATATATATATATATATATATATATATATATATATATATATATAACCAAGTATGAATGTAGAAATATCGCATATTGTACCGAGGCATGATTTTACTGCACTCATGAGTTGGACCGATATATCTTGACAGATCAAATACAAACGCTTGTGTAAAATTGTCTTTTCAATTGCATATTGTCATCTAACAGATCGCTCAATTAATCACGAGCCTGAACTACAGATGGCGTAATCCAAATATTGTCTTTAAAATGGCATATGTTAAAATTTGAGCCTAATCGCATTATTAGTTCGCAAATAAGTTATTTAAGTGAAGCTACCGTTGCATATTTTTAAACACTGGAAAAATCTAAATTTCGTTTGTTGATGAAGCACTGATTTCTGACAAATCGACAAATCAATAGTCTGGTAAATGTTATTCGGGTTAGGGATAGGTAAGAGGTGTTATGCCGATTTTAAATGTAGCGATAAAGATACAATTGATGCTAAATGCACAGATCAACCAAATTCAGTTATTGTCTCAGGTGACATTTTAAAAAAAGCCATTTGATGAGGTAGCAGAAGAGTTGTTGATAGCTGAAGGCAGTAAATATATTCGCTTGAATATTTGTCAATTACTTCAACACAAAAATAAGAATATTTTTTGTCAATATGTGACAATAGATGTAACACTGATCCATCAAATCACTATCGAGTGAAAGTGCCAGTCAACTGAGTGAACAGCAGCCGTCCAAAGCGACTAAAGATGCAAACATCAGTAGGTAAGGTTTCGGCCTCCGTATATTGGAATGCACAAAATATCTATTGCTTTAAGAAAAGGAGAATTATTAATAACGAATATTATATAACGTTATTTGTTATTATTATAAATTGTCAAAACTCGGCTAAAAAAAAAACGAAGGAATACAGTTCTCTTTCGTCAGGAAAATGCACCATACAACAAGTCAATCGCAACAATAGCATAACTATATTTCTGCACACACTTTAATCTGCAGATCTAGCACACGACTACTAGCTGTTTGCAGACCTCAGAAGAATGCTCCAGGGAAAGACGTTTGTTTTAGAAATGATATCAGAAACTGAAGTGTATTTTGCGGGGGGGGGGGAACAAATCGTTTTACAAAAAAAAAAGGCATCAAATTGTTGCAGAAGTGTTAGAATCCGTGTATCACAAGAAAGTCTATGTTGATGAATAAAGTTGAATTTTGCCTGAAAGTTTTTGGTTCACTCATTAGGCTCGGGACTTACTGAGAGGTTAGGGTTAAGGTTATGTTAATATCCATACTAACAAAAAGTAGAAAGCACATCAGCATTGTAATTCTTGCTACCCTTATTTTGTCCTTTAGTCCTCACATTCTATGAGTGATGTTTCTGACAAAGGAGGAAGAATTTCCCATATTGACTGTCGCTTAGTGAGAATGGTATATTTTTCTTTCCTTGTGTTGCCATGTCAGTAATAAGGTTGAGTGAGACTTGGTCATAAACCGTCCCCATAAATAACCAAAGCTTATTCATTCCATTAACTATTTTCAATCCTCTCATAACATTCATCACCATTCAACTGACAAACTATCTCTCTCATCAACCTATATTCTCGAGTTTCTGTTGATCTTGATAAACCGTGACTTATTAATAAAAAAATGCTACAGTGAAAATGCTTATAGAGAATTTCCCCCTTTTTGTGTATTGTTTTAATTTATTGCATTTTTGCTTTGCTCCGTCGTTAAATATGCTTAAATGACATTTTAATTTATGCAGATTTCGTAATTATCATTATAAATCAAGTTATTTATTAATTATTATTAAATAAAATAAAGTATCCAATTTCAAAGAAAAAATGACTGAAATCGAAACCAAAACATTCAGTGCTCAACCCATAGTCGTTATTTCACACTTTAGCTTTTGTCGTTAATGTCTGAGGTATAACCATATAGATAAAAAAAAGCTAAAAATTAATCGAGTTCAAACTAAAAATGTATATGTACGCATGTTCAGATGTTAGTTAATTTTTTTTTTCATTTTGAACCCTTAGCAGCTATTTCTGCAGGCTAAAAGTCAAATCAAAAGTGTTCCCGATATCCAAATACCTAATATACCAAGTTTCAAATCTGTAGACCAAATGTTCAGAAAGGAGTTTGATAGAAAAGTTTCGCACACAGACAAGGTCACTTTATATATATATATATATATATATATATATATATATATATATATTGTGTTGCATGAGCGCGATTAAATGTTGATACCGATACGTGAGTTTGATAAAAATACTTGACAAAAAGAATCCCCCCTTTCCTTGGTTAGATCTTTATTCGATCGGTGAAAAATAGCCCCACCCAACCTCCTAGTCACGTCGTATATATCTTCATCCTCATGTACCAACACCACCGTCCGTTCTCCTTCCTAAAGGTAAAGAGAGAGAGAACAAGTAATTTAAAAACGGCGCGAAAATCAAACCATATGGTACAGAAAATATTTACATAAACATTCTGAGTTCAGATGCCATCGAATGCCGACACGAACGAGCAGAATGCATGGCGGAGAAATTGCTAAATTCGCCACGCTCCTGAATCAACTCAATGGATATAACTGCACTGGAGAAAGGGCAAACATGCCTATATGTTTTCCCAACATAGCAGAAAAGGACAGACACCCCAAAAACATGCTTTACTGCAAACCAAGGAATGGATGTATTACTGTAAACCTCAAGGAACTATTAAAATTCCGGAAAGCTTGGGCGATTACTGCTCTCTGCTCTTTAATATTTTATTTCTGTTGGTCCCTTCACTTGTAGTGACCACTACATATGGCAGGAACAAATCTTCGGCAGAGATATTTTCATAGCAATCACTGTTTCCACGCTCAAATTTATCAAAATGTGCAAGCACACAATGTTGTAATTTGCCCATCTGCACACATGCAATAAATGCTGTGATACACAGGCTGGAATATTCCAGAACGTCTTTATAGAAGGATTCGCCCGTGAAAATCAAATCAGTTTCTCTTCAGATTTCTCCAGCCTGACACGTGTCTAAGAAACTCCGTCCTTGTGAGACATTAATTGACACAACATGACTTTGCCCATGCCATGCACCTTAATTCTCATCGTGGAAAGTTACCGTACATATCGAACGAGAATGAATTCTTCTTAAACAAATTTTATTTATGAACACACGCACACATGGTTTGAATGTGGTTAATTTTCCCTCTCGAAAAATGACCACATTCAAACCACGTGTGCCACTTGGTTCATAAAAATCAGTATTCTTAAACTTTATGCCAGTTTCACGAGATACTCATTTAGTAAAGCCTGCTTAATGCACACTCATTACAAGAAAACACTAACGTTGAAACGATTTGAGTCGATATTTCTTTAACATGTAAATGAATGTTATTTCATATCAATACAGCGACCTCGAGTTCTTTGTCAAGTATCGTTATTTTCCGGAATTATGTGTTATGTATATGATAATGTGATTTGGTGGAAACCTGTAAATCGGAGATCTGGTTAAAATTAACTCGTTAAATACTCTACTAGTTTTGACTTCTAGAGATTCCTGCACCTGCGACTTGGACATTTGTGATCTCTTTTGAGCTACTGGGAACGCCGAATCCCTGTGAAAATGGAAAAACGGTGCAGTTTTAAGCCTTAAGACATGTATATTTGGAAAACCATGATATAGACACACATATCAAGTTTTTGAGCAATATGAAAAAAGAGCCCCAAAAAGGCACGTTTTTTTAGCCCTAAAAATCCCAGAGGGATGCGAAGCAGAATTTTGCCAGGGTCACCCATACGGAATTTATATTAAGAACAATGGCCTCCACATTTTGGCCAAGTTTCAGGAAAATCTAATCGATGAATCAAACGCTATGGGGCAAAAAGTGTCATTTTTGGCCATTTTGGGACATTTTGACTTCTTCTGAGCCCTTGGGGACGCAACGGGAATTTTCGAAAACAATTTTTTTTTACTGTGCACATCTATTTAATGAAATATAATTTTTGCGCAAAATTTCAGGAAAAACTAATGGACGGTTATCTGGCGATCGTTCAAACTAACAGACACATGCACGCACGGATAGATGGACAGACGAATGCACGGACGCCACTGAAAACATAGGTCCCAGTCCAATAAATCAGGGGACCAACAACATGGTCAGATCATTTTCCTTCCCAGAAACTTACTCTTTATCGATCCACTACCTGCATAAAACCAGATACGTCTGTCATGAAATGGAATATTATTACCATATTTGGAGAGGTGCCATTCAGAGCACTCTCTTTCTCTTGCCTTGATAAAGTACAACACTGACATTGCAATTTACCTATCTTGTTTCTTCATCAATGCACGCGTATACGTACTATATATATGTATATTTTATGGCCCAATAAAGTCAATATGGATAGTTTCAGATTAGATGGTTGAGAGAACGATGTGGTTTCTTTTTTTGGTATGTCTGGAGATCTTGCATTGTTGACACCGAAGGATGCTCTTGACTCAAGTTCTAAATAGCAAGGGGGGTACGATTGCTAGTATCCAACTCGTAACTTAGATTCACAGGCTAATGTCAACACGTATATGAAAGTCCAGAGTCAGATTCAGCAAGTGCATTCAATGCCATACGACCCTGCAGTGTATTGGAAAGGAACATGAGGTCACATGGCTAAATGAAAGATGGTAGGAGGAATAAACAGCTTCTTAAGAGCTTGCAAGGAGAACACCATGTGTAAAAAATATCTTAACATTTTGGATAAAATTAAGGGGTTAAGAGCCCGTAATGATTTGTAGCATGGAATAAATCCCAGGTGAATAAATGTGTTCCTGTTTGTAGTTAATCATAAACTTAATTATTTTATACTTTCAAAAATGGATTGTCACCTATTTTATACGGTCTCCTAACAATTTTGTGGTTAAAGTCATCACATCTCAGTACTGTACATCCATCCGATGCAATCCAAACTTACAATTCCAAATTTACCTTCATTCTCTACAAACAAGATTTGGCTCCAAGCAGGCAGAGTTTATTTGCATATGAGTAATGAGATTTCGTATTACTTCGCAAGATCTGCCAGCATATAATCAGATACATCCGCAATTTTGCTTTTCTTTCTTGCCTGTAACCTTACATGCTACACAAACTCATCCAGAAAAGGGAGGAAAGTCCCTTCCACACTATTATTGCTTGCTACGAGTGACAAGACAATCGGTCCTTTTTCAGAGCATAAATCAAGTTATATGCAGGCAGCATTTCCTCAGTCAGACAGGATTACTAAAGGTACATGCGTGAACGATGGACAGCAAGGTGTGTTCAGAATGTTCATATATTTTAATTGATTTTGAATTGCGAGACATTAAACTTTTAAGAGAGGAGATATATTTAATTCAAGATTATACATATCTTTCTAGTCTTGCCTAAAATGTGTTGCTTTTATTTGTTTAGTTACCAGTGTAGGTTCTGGATCTGAGATAATGTGAAACATGAAACATCCTCTTGGTATCTTTTTTTCTTTTTTTTAAATCCCAGGGATAGTGGTTTGTGATTAAAGAACAAACCGACATCTCTGCCTTCTATTTGTGACTTTAAGTGCTATACTGCTTGATGTGCTTTCGGGAGTAGAATATGGTAGGCAGTGATTTATCATTTATTGTTTGGTGTACTTCTGGAGCTATCCATTAATAGGTGGCATTTTGTGGTAACTTATATTTTGCTCAGGATATCTTTTAACTTGACAATGCTCTGTTCTCAAGTGGACTTAATTTCATTTGTTTTGCAGCTGGCTTGTATTTAATGGCTTCCATCAAAGGCAATAACACATCTGCAAATTATTTCTTTTGTAAAACTTCACCGTTTTTGTAGAATTGACGGAGGAATTTGAAATCTGTCGGTTTTGGAAGTTTTTTGTGTGTGAGTGTGTCTATCAATTTTTCAGCATCTACATTATAGTGCCAGCATTCAATGGCGCTATTGTAGGATCCTCATTTGTGTGACAGATATCTTTAGTATAGGAATGGGATGTTTTGGCGTCGCCATTGGCGTGACCTATTAAGCTCAACCAATTCAACGACATGGTCGATTCGGCAGAGGAACAGTTCGGCGTCGACTAAACCAGTCAGCATTTTTATAAAGATTTTATAAATTAAAAAAAAGTTAAAGAATATGAAAATATATCACAAACTGTTTTTAAGAAAAATCATGTTTCAGCAAAACTCTTTCTGATTAATTATTTTCTAACTTTTTTTTCCTTTTTCATTTTTTTTTTTTACATAGGCATCACCACTTATCAAGGCCAAAAGACCACTCGAGGATAAGGGTTAAAGAGTGTACAGTAGAAATTGGACAATATAGTAATCGTTAGTAATGGAAATTCGGTAAATTTGTTAACGGCTCATCAAGAACTTGCCGGCTCATCAAGAACTTGTTTACGTTAGACTTGAAGACAACCATATTGTAGTCAGCTGGAAAGCAGGAAAACGGAAGACAATTCCACAGGCGTGCAATTCTAAGAAAGAAGCTTTGTTCATGGAATCTACCTTTAGGTTTAGGCACAGATAAAGAGTGGGGGAAATTATTGATAGTGTTTTCAGCTAGACGAGTATTTCTTGTGAAAGTTTGGCGAGGGGAGACCATAGATTGAAGCTTATTCGAACACTTTCCATGAAAATAACGATACATCAGAGACAAACTCGCAATATCTCTTCTGTGAGATAGAGGTTGCAGGGAAGAGAAAAGGATATCTCCTACGAGGCTACGAAGTATATTTTGAACTATCAAGGCAGGACAAGTCCTTTCTAGCAGCTCCTGCCCAGATGTGGCAACAGTATTCCATCCTTGGACGTACCTGGCTCTTATATAGATAGAGAATTGCATCAGCAGTGAGATATCTACCGGATCGATAGAAAGATCCCACCATTTTTCCAGTGGCCTTGGTAACAGATTTGTTGTACCTGTTCCATTTAAGATCAGGAGTAAAGGTCAAGCCCAGAAACTTGTCAAAACTTGAGGCCTCCTCAAGATGAGAGCCATTCATTTCAACTGATGCCAGATGGGGATCAGAACGTTGATGATGTAAAGAGAGAAGCTTGGTTTTAGATGCATTAAAAGTAACCAACCACTCCTTTTCCCATTGCACCACGTGCTCAAGATCAGAGGAGAGGGAATCGGAGAGAACTTGGTCGTTTACTGACTTAGATGTGCTACCATGTTGTGTTTAATTATTTTATAATTAATTTTTTAAGGATTAAACATTTTAAAATATTTCAAGTTTTTTTTTTTAATTAAAAAAAAATAATATAAAAATATTTCAAGTTTTTTAATTAAAAGAAAACAATATAAAAACATTTCAAGTTTTTTTAATTAAAAAAATAATATAAAAATATTTCAAGTTTTTTTTTAATTAAAAAAAAAAACAATATAAAAATATAATCTCGTTTTGACGAGCGAGTGTTGTCTGTTTTTGCGTCTGACAAGCGAAATAATAAACTAATTTTCAGGTGAAATTATTACTGTTTAGCGCAGATATGAAAAGCAAAAAATGGTTATGATTGACTTAATGTTGTAGTCTTAAATTTATGATATCAAATTCGAATCCTATCAAATTTATTGTTGGCCATTTATGTACTAACAGTTACAAAAAGTATCCATTAAAAAAAAATTAGCAACTTGTTTAATAAATTACGATATAAATTTTACTATTATTACATCATCAGATAAACAACTCTAAAACGATTTGTGTTAAACAGATAAACGAATCACTGTATATTGCGGCGTATAAAGCGACCGTCAGATAAGATGTACAAAATTGGAGCAAATTTTAATAAATTGATTGATCATATATCGGTTGTATAAGACGACTGCTAAATCACGAAACCATGTTTGTTTAGCCAAGGCTGGAGATTGCAACATCCGATATCTTATGAAATATTGGTTTTTAAAGATGATTTTTAAAACTTTAAGGGCTGTCTTATAGGCCGAAATATACGATATTCATTGCCTTTTTTATGTATCATACCCCTGGTATATTTTTCTGGGTGGTCATTAGCTTTTTGCACTGTGAGGTCTAGCTATATCCTTCATCATAACACTAGATCTCATCTTACACAAAATATTAAGGATCACATTAAAACATATGCCTGAGAAATTATGCATCACCCACCATATTCTATTGAACTTGTGCCAACAGATTATCATCTTTTTAAGAATTTGCAAAATAATTTGAGTGCATTAAGACTTAGTTCAAATGGAGAAGCAGAAAATAAGTTAGTTTCCTCTTTCAGCTCAAAACTTATTAACAGGTAGAATAAGATAATGGAAAAGAATGGGAACTTCATTTGATTTTTTTTTTTTTTTTACTATTGTGCATTATAAACGGGGAAAAACTTTTATATGTGATTGTGTTTCTATTTTGTTTACTTGTAGAATTTTCTTTGACTGTTCTCACACAAGGTCTAACTTACATTTAAATATTAATAAAATCAAACAAAAACAAACAAACAAACTTACCTGTGGTAATAACGTCGTATTTCTGTTAAGGTACTTCACTAGAGTCGAGATCAAATATGGTTGCATCCCCAAATCCTTTAAAAATGTAAATATATTTTAATCAGTAATGGTTCTAGTTAAGAGTCACATAGACATTTTTATCATTTTTAACGAACAATAACCAACACTTCCTCACATTCTTGATTGCCTTGTACTTAATTTGTATTAAATGTAAATTTTTATATTTGTGCAAATAAATAACTCAGTGTACTATATGTGCGCGCTCTCTCACTCACACACACACACACTAATTATATATAAGTGACCTTGTCTCTGTGTGTGTGAAACTTCTATCAAACTTCTTTCTGAATATTTGGTCTACAGATTTGAAACTTTATATATAGGGTATTTGGACCTGTACAACACTTTCGATTTCGATTTGGTTTTTAGCGAATAGAAATAGCTCTCCTTTTCTCCCCTTTTCTCTCTCTCTCTCTGTCTGATTTTAGTTGGCCAACAGTTACTCAGACTCTCATGCAAAGTTTATTGCTTAAAATCACTTGTGTACCTTTGTCTAATCGCCTTTTGAGGCATCTGTCATTAAGTGATTGTTGTTTCCTATTTTGTTTTTTGTTTGTTTGCAGGTAGACTAAGAAGCTGGCAGGCTTTGAGAAAACTGACACACTTGCCAAACGGGGAAGATCCAAATCAGCTGTCATAAGGAGTAGTATGAGCAGGCCGGAGAGAATCAGTAGAAATTTTGATAAAGTACCTTATCCAGATGGTCTCATCTGTCGCTTAGAGTAGACAAAAAGGGGGGAAAAAAATTGGGGGGGGGGTTACTAACCTTTCCTATTTAGCATTTTATTTAGTTCCCTTTTTGTGGGTGGGGAGGGGTCTTGTTGGTTGGTTGCCCCATTCTCCATTATCATTCATCTACTTTTCTTTTCTGTAGATAAAATTTTACTTGAAACCATTTGAGAATATTTTAAGTGGGATTTAAACCATAGAGTGAATGTGGTATTTTGGAAAGAGTGTTTCGTTAAGAGTAGTAAAATAAGTAATGACATTCCCTCCCCACCATTTATCCCTCTTTCCTCCCACAAAAATAACGAAAATAGCGTTATGGCTTTATGCCTAAATCAAGTGAAATGTTACGAGTTGAAAAACTTGTAACATTTTATTTTGTTAAATAAGATTAAATTAAATAAGCAAAGCCATAAAAAAATCGAATTTAATTACTGTTATTAGAGAAAATTTTTTGTTTTCATTTTTAAGAAATTTTAGATCAAGAGGAGATACTTCAAAATTCATTTTCTTGAAAAGAAAAAAAAAAAGAAAATCACGCATTCCAACAATGACTGTTCAAAACTAAATTTAAAAAAAAATCATACATTTTCATATAATGACGACTTTCATTCATTTCAGAATTTTCTTTTAATTCAATAAATGTTAAGATAATTTAATATTTTATTTTGCATTATTATATTATTGTATCATTTTAGTTTATTTGTTTTGTTTTTAAGTAAAAGTTATACGAAATCTTTGATAATTTTGGATAGTGTCTTCTTGAATTGTCTCCCCTTAGTGTGCTTAAAGGAGTTCTTAAAAAAATGAAAAAAAAAAAAATTAAAAATAACAGCAATGCACAAGCGCCCAAACTATTAATTTAGATAGATGTAATACATAATAACTAGGGCTATGACATGTGAATATTCTTTTCATTATTTTCACTCTCGAGTACATATCAGTTAATATCTTATATATATTTTTTAGATAGAGTGAGGTGGTTCGCAATTGATTAACTGTATCCGGATATATACTCGAGAGTCAAAACAATGAAAAGAATATTCTCTTGTCATAGCCCCAATCATAACATGTACTTAGTTTAAGACTTGAATGCCGCTTCAAAGTATCCTGTTTCATCAGAAGTGTCTCCAACTGGAATTGACCGGTGATAAAATGAAACTGCAGTAAATTGTTAAATTAAGTATGTTTTATTGTCATTTATTGCTGATATAGCTTAATCGGATAGTATATCAAGACTTTTACAGTCTTAATTCATATTTTTTTTATTTTAAAGTTTCTTTTCTTTAACACTAGCAGGGAGACCCGACGTGGTTCAGGATTGAATGGGGATTAACAAATGTTCAACCTTCCCATACTTTTATTGTCAGCGAAATCAGTGAAATCGCCCATTTTTAAAAATCAAATCGATTGATTGCTTGCTCTAGTTAGGGTCCCCTCCCTACAGTATACCGGAAGGACGTTTCACATCCCTCGCTGCAATGGTTTAGTCCACAATACATTGGGATCTACAATGCACTGTAAAGACTCTACAGTTGATTTTATAAAATTATCTGTTAACTTCAGTTGAAGTTTAAAATGCAAATTTCAAGTATCATAGTTCAATTGTGCCCTAACGAAAAACATTCATTTCAAACACTCCCGGCTTATAAAAGGATCAGCAATTGATTTATAGGTTGGGCCTTTCTGCTTGTCCCGTGATAAAATTTGTCACATGCACTTATGAGGTTACGAGTAGGTTGTAGAAAAGTGTTAACTTTGGTCAAATCGGACTTCTTTCTTTCGACAACATTGAAAAAAAATGGCCTTACCCTTGATAGATAAATTAAAATAACGGTATCGATTATCTGTAATTAACGGGGGGTATTCTGGGACTAAAAACTTAACTAAGATCACTTCCAAACTTATACATTAAAGTTATGTAAATTTTAAAGAAAATCTGTTCAGCCGTTTCGGAGTCTTCAAGGAACGAGCTCTCACACACAAAGTTGCATCCTTGTCTTGAGTTGAGCATATTGAGAAGTGATACACGAATTACCATTAGCATATAAGCGACGCTCTTTGTGTAAACAATCGAGCGGAGGTATTTCGGACGGTGTCAAAACATCGTTAAACTCACTACTCGCCCAGCAGCCGTAGTAGTTAGGAGCCTTGACTGTCGTAAAGACGGTCGGGTTTCAATCCTGGCTTGAAGTAGTTGCCTGTCTAGCCGCACTGATTAGCTGTGAAACAGCGAAACAGTACTGTATGTGGATAACTATATATATATATATATATATATATATATATATATATATATATATATATATATATACTAGCATGGAAACCCGGCGTTGCCTGGGCTGGCATGAAGTTTCGTTTGGAACACACCTGCTATACTAATCATTTTCATCATGTGCCAAAACTAAAAGAACGGATAAAAACATGTAAATGTAATCGTCCCCCCCAAAAAGAAGTACGTGATACCCCCTCCATTAGATATTTTAGCAGAAGAGATACAAAGAGAAAAAAACTATTCTCCGGATATTGAGCACTGGAAAGAAAACTCACCCCCCTCCAAAAAAAAAATAATTAAAAATAAATAATTACAACTTTTGTTTCAATAAAAATAGCAGCGAATGCCCGTGCGATCGCAAAAAAAAAAAAAAAAAAAAAAAAAAAAAATTAGCCAAGTAGGCAGAACCCCTAAAAAAATAAGGATCTACCAAAAATTAATTCCAAAAACAATTAAATGAAATGTAATCCTCCCCCAATGTAATTTGTCATACTTTGGGGTTCGTTTTGTTTATGCAATTGTTAGGTGAAAGTACAGAGAATAGTAAAGAATTAATTAAATTTATCGTTATTTTATGTTTCAAATGTAATTCCCCCCCTACCCCCAAAAAAGCAAATTGTATTTGTCATGTTTTACCCCCGACTCTCGATCGTCAAACTTGAAAAATACTAGAGGTGACGGGTCTTGTTGAACGTTTGGTGGCTAAAAAGTGGGTGCTCATTTTACGTTAAATTCATATAGAAAAGTGATCCCCACTCTAAAATGTTAATTTGTTTTCAAAATTTCTTCTTTCATATTATTTATAAAGGCTGTTTAAATGTAGGAGTCCCTCCAAAAGTAGATTTTCATTTTGTTTTAGGGGTTAAATGACGCTCGGTCACGGCGTAAAAATTTACCTTTTTTTTTAATTAGAAATTTAAGTTTGTAATCGATGAGATTAACTTGAAAAAAGAAAGAAAAGTGTAAATTGTGGAATTTAGAGGAGGGGGGGCAATAGATCTTGAATTTTTTTTTTAGGCGTTAAACGACACTGGGTCACATCGTAAAAATTTACCGATTTCTGTATAGCCGTTTAAAGAATAATATAAACAAACAAATGAACTATTTACAGTTTTTTTTCGTAAGTGTTTTTTTTTGTTTGAATATTTTAAAAAACAATAAAAGCCAAACATTTTCCTATCTACACAGAATTATTTTTTCAAGCTAGAAACTTATTGAGATTACCAAATTATTTTATTTGGTGAATAGTTTGTTTAAACAAAGAAACTAGTCATCGTCCGAAGTTTCTAGGGGGAAATAACTCTAAAAAAAGTTTTTTAAAAATTGATGTTGGAATAATAATTCTAAATAAATTAAATATGTTATTAGTATATTATTGTTTAAAATTCATTAAATAACAATTTTAAATAGAACACTTAAAATAATTCTCTCGATAGAAACATTAACTAAGATACTGCTATTTAATAAATTGATTTTTCTCAATGTAATATGCAAATGAGATGATCTCTTAATTGTATAGTTTGAAAAAATTATACTATATATAGAAATAAATGAAAAAGTAAAATAAGTAACCTTTTGTATATATTAATCAAATTGTGAACAAACAAACAAATTAATAAGCAGACACAAATACGAATTTATATATATATATATATATATATATATATATATATATATATATATATTCACTGAGACCTAAAGATAATCTATATATATATATATATATAGATTATCTTTAGGTCTCAGTGAACAAAATATATATTTTTCCTTCCATCATGTCTAAAATTATGCGTTGATTGGAACTTAAGGTATATACACGATCGGTATTCCAAAAGTAATGTCTTCTATTTTTATTCTGTCTGAATGGATTAGAGGTGGGTAATTAAAAGGCATTAAAAATTCAGTACAAACCTGTTTTTTGTGTGGTCACATGAAGACAAAAAGAAAAGCAAAGAAAAGAAAAAATGGCTGCCTTTTCGGTTTTATGCTAATCCAACTGATCGCTTTATACAAATGAGATGCTGTTGATTGTAGTATAAAAGCCTGACTTTTATAGAAATTACGTGATTTAGGATTTGATGACAGAAGGAACTAATCTTGCGAGCAGAGAGTTGTGCTTTTGCAGCAGAGTGGTGGGAACATTTTTTTTTTTTTTGGACATTGAAGCCAAAAAGAATTTACAACCTATTTCGGCAAAAATGGGCAACTAAGGCTAAATAGTGACATCATCAGGTCATTTACTGGAGAAGGAGATGTGATCACTTGGCTTAACAAGCTGAAGCTAGTTGCAAAAGATCGAAGGTGTAGCAACATTGATTCCTATATATTTGGAAGGGAATGCACTTGAGGTCTTCCTGGAAATGGGAGAAAGCGACCAGATCAGCGCCGAGAATACCGAGAGTAAATTAAAGACTTCATTTGTGGAGAGTGCTTTTGAGGTGTACAAAAAGCTCCAAAAGTTGCCTGAACCGAGGGAATCAGTGGATGCGTATGCGGTGGAAATAAGGCATTTAGCAGGATTGGCTGAATATATGGGGTGCAACCTTGAGAAAACCATTAATCTGGCTATCGTGATTGGTTTTCATGACTGCATCTACATGGAGCTGCAGCGAATGAGTGAGATTGAAACCATGGAGGAGATTTTGAGGAATGCCAGGGTGCTGGCGAACAATCCCAGCTAAGAGGAACAGTTGGTGAGAGGACAAAGGCGGGAATTTACCAGTAGTTTCAGATGTCAAGCACCCCACCTGCTAAGAGACGTTAAAGAGCCACAACCAAGCATTATCTGTTTTTGGTGTGGCCAGGTTTGGCACATCAGGAGGGAGTGTCCTGTGTTTCATGGAAACGATTAAAGAGGTGCTATTATGCCAGTAGTACCCCCTTTGATGCTGCGATGGCATGCAAAGGCTTGTTGCCCCAGATAGTGATCACTATCAGTGGGAAGAGGACTAGAGCCCTTGCCGATATCGGTTGTACGACTACGCTTGTCGCTACAAGTGTTGTCGACTCATGGAATGGAGCAAGCAATATTCGAGCAGCAGATGGCAGGGAGGTGAGGTGCTGTAGAGAGGCAGATGCTGAGCTCATGGTGAGGAACATATCACTGTGACTCGGTGATTGTGCTAAACAGGCTTATTGCGGGAATCGACGTGGTACTTGGTCTAGATGTGATAGACCAACTGGTAGGAGTTATGATAGCTAAAGGTCGGGTGATAGTTGGCAATCAGTGTGTACCAAAAATGCCAAAAAGTTCAACCAATAGCAATACTGTCCAATCGACAAAACCCAGGCCATGTCAGATTGAAGATAAGAATTTTTGAGCCCATTTCGATGACAACAAGTGGACTGTAGAGTGGCAATGGTCTGCAGACTCACCTGTGTTAACAAACCGGGTTAACTGCTACAAAAGCACATTGAAAGGAAACATAGAATTGCAGTTTGAAAAAGAAGTGGAGAGGTGGATCGACAAAAAAATTCTGATACGATGGTCGGGGAAGGTTGAAGGAATTCTGCTACTCATTGCTGTGGTTCACCCTACCAAGAAAAAAGTCTGGCCAGTGTTGGATTTCTGAGAATTAAACAAATGTGTGGCTAGTCACACAAAAGATGGAATTGATGTGTGTGAAAAAATTATGAGAGAGTAGAGGAGAATGGGATACTCAACTAAAATCATAGACCTAAAGTCAACCTAAAAATTCATGTGGATGAAAAACTATGGCGGTATGAGTTGGTAGAGTATAAAGGTCAAATTTATTGTTTGACCAGACTAGGATTTGGATTGCATTCTGCACTAAAGATCATGCTGTTAAGAGAGCCACTTGCTCCTACATTGATGATGTGCTGATAGACGAGACTGTGGTGTCTGTGGAAAGGGTGAGGAATCATGTAAAAACGTACAGACTGACGGCCAAACTTTCCAAATCATTGGAAAATGGAACCGCTTTGGGATTGAGATTAGAAAAGAATAAGGCAGGAAAGTTGATGTTTGGACGAGGGCCTGACCAAGAGAGCTTTTCTCAGTATGCAGAAACTTGGTTGACCATTGCCCCATAGTCGGATGGTTGCAAACAGCATGCAGCTTTATTAAGAGGCCGACGGGTGGAGACTGATGGATGGCTGCGATTGACTGAAGATACAAGAAGTAATTGCAGAAGTGAAGAACATGGACCCGGTGAAGGATTGGTTGGTTTTGTTTTACGGCATATCAACTCTTTTCAGGGTATTTAATGCCGAATCCAGTGATTTTGAAGAAAAAAGTTTTTAATAGAGTTTATTAGTTGTTTTTTTTTCAAGTCGGTTTCTATTCAACCCATAGTTGGGATCCTAACAGGTACTACCACTCCGGATCAGCAATGGCAATTAAGGGGTGGCTCCACACTCCCCAAAGCCCGTAAGCTGTAGCCTCACCATCGGATATAGTTTAAGGTCATATCCAGGACCCCTGGTGAAGGGAGAATGGCATGTAATCAGGAGCCGTGAAAGGGTTAGGGTTAGAGTTAGGAGTGATATGGAGTGACGCTAACAACCTGGCATTAGGGGTATTATTAAAGAAGTGCAACTGCTGATTATGTTGCTTTGTTACGCAAAAAGTGTTGCGGAGCTCAATGCTATGATGAAGGGCATCAATCTAGCTTTAAAATGGAGATTACAGGTGGTGGATGGTAAAACAGAATCGGCAACAGTAGCATCATGGGTTAGATTGGAGGTGTTTAGGGATAAGCAGATCAAGACAAAAGGGGCATCAAAAAAAGATGCTTATAAAGCATTGACTTGGAACATTTGGAGACCTAATCTGAGGATTTGGACTAACAGCAACTGTTACCTTGATTCCAACGTACAAGAATAAAACAGATGGATGGACCAGAGTGAAGAAGGCTTGGCTAAGGGAAAAGAGTTCCATTGTGGTAGAACAGCTAAATGACCTGCATAAGATGCATCATTTCAGAAAAGAACAAACTTTATACTTAGCAAAAAGATGGATCCGCACATCACGATGGAAGATATCCAGGAGGTGGTGGAGCAATGTAGGGAATGTCCATCTACTGACCCTGCGCCGGCTAAACACGAAAAAGGGAAATTACATGTGGCAGAAAATTGGAAGCAACTAGCCATTGACATCACTCACTATCGATTCGAACCATATCTGACTATAATTGATTGTGTGTCTGAGCGGTCAACAATATGGCAAAGAATGAGAACAGAAATGGCAGAAAAAGTTAAGAAAATTGTTGAGGAGGTGTTTATGGAAAGAGGACCGGTAGAAGAAGTGCTGATAATGGTATGTCCTTTTGCTCAGATGTTTTTAGAGAAGTATGTGAAAAATGGAACGTTAGGCAACATTTTCGAGCTGCATACTAGCTAAATGGTAATGGAGAGAGAAGCACCATCTATCATATAAATCACACCTGTCTGTTTAAATGTATGTGTGTATGTATGTTTGTATGTCTGCCTAAAACTTTTGATAGAAGAGCGGATTTTCACGAGATCAGTAACGTTTTGAAGCTCAACACTTCGGACGACAAATATCAAAAAAGTGGCCAAAAACATTAATTCCTTCACCCTCAACTGTGCACCTTTCTACAGGAAGAGGTCGCTTTTGTTGTCGCTATTTTCGAAAGTCATCCCCTCTTTTCGATTGTCTAGCCTTAATTTAATCCTATGCCAGTTCCGGTTTGGTGATGGGTGCAATAGCAAACACGTCACTTTTTTTTTCATGTTCTTTTCCCCCTTTGTGGTATGGGGTCGAACCTGCCTGCCTACTACCACTTTTTTGTTTTTTTGCTCGACACACACCTCCAAACACCCAGGCAACGCAAGGCACCCAGGCTAGTCATACTATAAAAGCAAGAAATCAAATTTCACCCCAAGACTCGGTATTTTGGTATAAAATGGCACCAAGTTCTTGGCAAGATGAAATTTCAGTGCCACATCGATCCATTTTCACGTACAAATGGAGACATCTATTTGCTGTAACAGAAAAGCAGAACAGGCAAAAGCAGAAATTGTAGTTGATGACGAAGCCACCCGATCCTCGTTGTACAACACAGTGGGGAAGAGGTACTCTAACTGAGGTACTCTCCAAGAACACAGTGGCAGTAAATGGAATACCACATCACATCTTGGATGTACAAAGAGTTTTATTGCCAGCAGAGGAAGAGGTTGAATTTTTACAAGAAGAACCGATGTGATTGTCACACCATGAACGAAGATGTCCAGCATGGATGGTGGACTATGAGACCGATTATCGATCTTAAAGATCAAGGGGCCGTGTAATTAGAAGGCATTAAAAAATCAATACACACCTGTTTCCTGTGCAGTCCTATGCAGACAAAAAGAACAGAAAAAATGGCTGCCTTTCCGGTTTTATGCTAATCCAACTGATCGCTTTATACAAATGAGATGCGTTTGATTGTAATATAAAAGCCTGACTTTTATAGAGATTACGTGATTTAGGATTTGGTGACAGAAGGAACTAATCTTGTGAGCAGAGAGTTGTGCTTTTGCAGTTGGAAGAAATTAGACAACGGAGTGGTGGAAACGGTTTTTTTTTTAAAAATTTATTTTGGACATTAAAGCCAGGAGGAATTTACAAGGATATTGCAAATTGCATCACTATGATGACTGAATTTATACATTCATGACTTGAAAGTTTCCTCTCTGTTGCAGATATTGATGGTGTGAGGCTCTTAGAAAGCATCCCTTTCCATGTACACGTGTCAGAAGCAGAGATGCATCATTGAATTCCTGGCAAAAGTGCATTGAGAATGGTGGTGACTATGTAGAAAAATAAATTGTGGAACACAAAATATCAATCTTTTTAATGGTATCACTTGCGTCTTTATAAATCTTCAACTTTTTGAGTTTAAAAGAAAATAAAAGGAGGCTTTACTTTTGGAACCACCCTAGTGTGTGTATGTATATATATATACACACACACACATCGGCTTTTTATCAAATATGTTCTTTCTCTGGCAAACGAAAACCGCTGAGTAGGAAGAAATATATAAAGGTAAAATGATTTACAGATGTAAAATGTTTAACAAACTTTAAGTGAAGCAAAAAGATAAAAGATATCAATAAATATAAGAATAAACACCAGATGCCAACATCATGGAATAAAAGCAAATGACATACGCCAAGAATGACATCCACTGTTTGACAAAGGATGGGCTCACATTAACTTTAGGGTACTCCTGAAAAAATGCCACTCAGCACTATTTTAAACCAACTTATTATTGGATAAAACCACTTTATATAATTGTTTTATTACCAAACATGATATGTGCAATAATTTATTAATAATAAAATAACTGATTTTCAAAGACATTTCACCATTTGATTGGATTCATTTTACTTACAGTTTTTTTTTTTGATACATCTGAAAACTTCAATCTCTTTCGCAAGTTATTGAAATTTTGCAGACAAGATGGCCGCCGACGACATGAGAGTCACACATTTCTATTGGATTCTCTTTTGCATTTTTTTTTTTGTCTTTTAAACAGAATAACAGCTAATCACTCATCGCATTTGTAATGTACATTTTTATTTCTAGTATGTTTTGTATAATTTCCGGTTTTTGAGCAATTGTTTAGACTCCATGTTATCATTTAATATTAACTAGGTTTCTTCTTGTTCTAATTTAACAGAGTTGACGCTAGCTCTATATTAAACTAAAAACGCTTTAAAATAAGTTAAAATACAAAAAATACTTATCCAAGTAGGTAGAAGAGTAACTTCTCTCTTGTATTTTTGTTGTTTTAAACCTTTTTCTCTTCAAATAATACCAATCTTCATGCAAAGATTGAAGATAATCAGAACGCTTGATACTGGATTGGAAATATGCAGTAGCTGTGTATTAAACTAAAAACGCTTTAAAATAAGTTAAAACACAAAAATACTTATCCAAATAGGTAGGAGAAACTTGCCTTTGGTAACATTCATTTGTTCTATTCTTTTTTTTTTAAAACTCTTTTATCGTTCTGTTAATCACAGTTAAACACAATCAGATTATTTTATGTTTCGTTATTTAATGAATAAATACTTAAAATTGATTAAAATTGGTTTCCTGGACCTTGGTGTAGTTTTAGATGAAAGAGGTTAATTCTTATATTTTTGTGGATCGACTATTCATTTGTTTCTAGTGTTAAAAAATAAGTATAGTTCTGATCTCAGAGGATTATTAAATCTGGACAGTATAGGTTGATGGGTGCAGAAGAATAGACTTTGGTGGTGAAAGAATGGATTAGAGTTTTTGGGTTAATAGATGTAGAACAGCTGAGGTGTTATTTACTTCTTTTCCACCACAGGAAGATGTGGCACAATGTCAGAAGATGAGGGAGGATCAAGTCAGCGCCCCTGAAGGTGGAGCATTCTTGGCCTATTACAAATTGCCCATGGGCGCATCAGATAGTAAGCAATAGACTAACTCTATCCGAAAGAGGGAAGGTAACATCCTGAGAGGGCAGACATCCTAGAACTGCACAAGAGATCAGCCGCTCCTCAGACATCAAGAAAAAGGTCATTTAAAAAATGGCACACACTGTTAACTTTGAAGCTGAGATAACTCTCCATCTGAGGTGCAACAGCCAAGGTAGCAGATCAGTTTGCAAGGGAAGGCCAAGGGAAACGTGGGAGGAAGTGATAAGCATTGGCTAGAGGATCAGTTTGCAAGGGAAGGCCAAGGGAAACGTGGGAGGAAGTGATAAGCATTGGCTAGAGGATAATAGGAGATAGATAAAAACCTGACCAGAGATTAGTTTGAAAATCAGTGATTAGTGTACTTGGAAAAATTAAGTGTAAAAGTGATATTCTCATGAAAGTTTATCGGTTCAATTCTCAGTGTGGACGACTGAAAAATACAATTGCGAATTACTTAGAACTTCTACCAAGTCATGGCTGATGGAACGAGAATATGCTACCTTTGTGAAGTAAATAAAGAGCTCTGTTCGAAATTCTGTCCCAATTTCCGAGTTCGACAGAAACATTTCTGCGTTCGACAAGATACACCTGACGAAGGTCGGAGGTTACATCGACCGAAACGTTAAAATGACACTAAAGATGAGAACATTAGTCTGATGAATCTAGATAATACGAACAACTGTAAGTTTCATGATAAACGTTTAATACAAAATAGAAACACACAATTAAAAAAATATATTTACATTTGAATAAATAGAAATGAGATGTTTATTTTCTAAACAGAATTTTTGGTGTGGTTTCGAATAAGCATGCAGGGATTTTCAAGCATGACGTAGTTGTGACGTAAGCAGTTCCGACTTCCAACAGAGAAAGGCGAATCAAGTTACATTTCAAATGTTGATGAATATACAAACATTTGCAAAACAACATTAGAAAGATTGATTTGAAAATTCTGGATAGCATTTTTAGTTTTGGTGTGTGTACTTTTTTGTTGAATAGAGTTGATTCCAGGATTAGGGGTCAGAGTGTCTTTTCTTAAAATGTATGCAAGAAAATATCAGTACCTACGTCATCAATTCCGAATCTCACTGAACACTTCCGAAGCTGACGAACGATAAGCAACTTTTCCGAGTGAATTGAATGTACTGTTAGCGTTTCTGTGCTTATGCATCTATGTTACCGCGCTATTTTTTTTTTAAATAGTATTTTCAAATTAATTTCAATTTTTAGATGTTTTTGTTTATTACATTGTTAGGTGAAAATACATAATAATTACAAAACACCTTCTCCTCCCCATGTCAAGAATGGGTTTCTAAATAATAACATTGTGCATATAATAGGCTGATTTTTTTTTGGAGAAAAAGTTCACAGAATTCGTTACTGTATTTCCTCCTCACAATTTTCTCTATCAACTTCCAGCACACGTATGTCTCTCTCACCTTTGCCAACAGGCTTTTTATTAAAAAAAAAAAAAAAAAAAACTGACTGCATTTCATTTGCATATGTGTGTGGTGTGATCTCGTGCGATTCCATAAGATCACACCTTATAAAGCCACGGCCGCCATCTTTAATCTCTCTCTCAGATCCCACCTGAAGGTAAGTTGTACAGTCACACAAGGCACACACATGTGGATGCTTGCTTCTTTGACTATTACATTCAACTCCACACATTGATCCACAAATACCTTTTTATCTTTTGTATTTTTTTTTTGGGGGGGGGAGGGGGAGGTATTTTGGATACAAGAAATTTACATTTAAATTGACAAAAATTTCTAAATAAAACAATAGAAGCACAAGAAATCAAAAATTTACACGCAGCAAACCTAACAATATCTGGCGGTTCTCTAGGTTTATTTAAATATTTAAAACTGCTCACGATAAAATAAACAAAACAACACAAAAAGCTTATGTACTTACCTGTTAGGTTAAAAAATAGCACACCAAAACTACGCAAATCTATATCCAGTATTTTTGTTAAAAAAATAATAAAAAACGAACTATATTGGTGAAAATGCTTGGCAGCTATTTTCGGCTTTTATCAGGATAAGTGGTCAAGTGACATAGCTCAAATTTTAATTCAAGCAAAGAAACAGTCAACAAAGCCCTTCACCTCTAATTTTCATGGGAATTTATTTTTTATAGAAAAATTTTGGATGAATTTGTGTGATTTTAGCGTCCAAGTTGTTTTTTTTAACCTAACAGGTAAATACATACAGTTTTTGTGCAATTTTCTTTTTTAGATATTGGGATTAATATGAAGAAGCACCTAATTTCTTCCAACTAGCTTAAGAATATCGTCTCGCATTCACAAGTTAAAGATGATAAGTTGTAGAAGTCGGAAATTGATTACTTCATTTCATTAAAATTATGTGGACCTAAAAAAAAAGAAGCACAATACAGCTTGTATACTTCGGCAACATTCTCCAAAAAAGAAAGGACAGGTTACTCTCGAAGAAAAAAATCGACCAATCAGATTAACGAATGATTTTATGAAGAAGACAAGCAGACATTTTTATTTTCAATTTAGATTATGTCGATAAAATAAACAAAATCACCGGCTTCAATATTTTGTTCTATGCTTACAATGTTTGTTTTTTTTTTTAAACAAAAATACTGTTTAGCGTAGGCACCGCCAAAACTGGGGGGCAGGTCAGTACTTTTTGACGGACCGTCTTTTTAAAAATCTACCAAAAATCAGGTAATTATCCGATCAATACGAAATTTTCAGCGATTATTAGAAGAGGAATGAACTTTATAACAGTGTACTTATTTTTCATAAACGATATTTATATATATTTTTTATTTTGCTTACAACCCCCCGCCCCTTGTTTTGAAGTGGGAACAAATATGCTTAAAATAATCATCTGAAACTGAACACAAGATATTGTGTTGTTGTAAGGGACAGAATTATAGATTAAAAAAAAAAAAAGAAAAATTGTTTGCATACCTTATTTTGACGTCTGAATATCAGAACTTCGATTGTGTTTAATTATCCCGCTTTTGAGTTTTGAAGTGTGAAATTCGGTGAATATGTTAAGTAAAATAATTAATTTAAGTTAAGCAAAACAAAAAAATAAATTTTTTAATATTTATACGAAAAAAGCCATTTTAAAATTTTGATAAATAAATTAACAATTTTTTTTTAGCGAGCCGAATAATGCATGACCATTATTAAACAGGGCATGCTTTGAATAAACGATGCAAAAAAAAATTCGATAAATATTGTGCCCTTTGTGTCAAAAATAGCATCATTTTTTTCGATCCCGTTTGAAAACGTTTGCCGCCTTTCGACTACGATGGAGTGGACCAAACGCGCTGAAATAATTTTTTTTTATTCTGCTTTAAATTGCCCCCCCCCCATTTTGGGGAGCCTGGCCCCCACACACATACACATTAAAAACCAAACTCATACAAATGGTCACCCATCTGGTACTGGCCAGCCTCAGCTTAATAATACATTGAAATTTTCGTCACTGAAAAATAAGTTTTTTTGGCCTGTTTGGTCTTCCATAGTTTTCTTCTTATCAAACGCAAACGTAAACAGTGTCGATCTAGACTCTAGATCGACCCGAAAAATCTGGTTACCTATATGAATAAGTGGAATTATTTGAAATTTAGGTACTTATATTTTAATATTTTTGCATATTCTCTTAGAAAATCATCCTAAATCTTAGTTAGACAATAAATAAATAAATTAATTATTTCAAAAACCTTTTTTTTTTTTTTTAAATATTTAAGTATGTTTTTTGTGCAAGACAAAAAATGTCAATTGTTAACTTTTTGGGAAAATTTAACATTTAAAATTTAATTAAAAATAGTAGAAAAAGTTTTACATTATTCTGTTTTCTATATGATAAAATTCAGGGTTTTATCTTTCTGAAAAAAAAAGTTACTCAGAAATAATGGATTTTAATAAATGTAATTTAGTTTTAGAAAACAACAACAACAACAACTTGATTTTGCGGCCATTTTTGGCGGTGCCTAGTTTAGCGTAAAATAATTCGTTTAACAATAGTGCCGATCCTCAAAAAATTCTCTGAAATTTGTAATGCTAAACTTGGATTCAACCCGTCTTTCTCCGTTCGTACTCGGAACTGACTACGTCACGCCTGAAAATCTTAAGTTATCCCGGATTGTGCCCAGTTGTTGACAGACGTTTAATAACTTCAACTGTCCTCTTCAAAATATCTGTTTGACGTAAAGAAAAGAAAAAAAAAACAAAAAAAAACTCGGCAATATAGTAAAGTTAATAGTGGAAAATCGAAAATAAATCAAATATACAACAAATGACATTTAATTTTCAATCGACCTGCATAGTTTTAAATTCCATAAACTGTTTGTACGTATTGTTATTTTAAAAGTTGTTTTGAGTTTGTATTACTGTACACATATATTCGAAAAAATTGTCAAAAAAACAAATATATAACAAATAAATGTTATCAAAGGCAAGATAAGTTAATTTTCTACCAAACTGGATATAATTTTCGTGTTTTTATTCAATTTAACATGTTTATTCAGCTCGAAAAGCATACAGTGTTTACCGATGTATTGGAAAATTCAAAATGGCGCCCGACTCTGTCTTTAACATGGTAAGTTCGGAAAAAGTGTTATAATAATAAACTAGGCAAAATACTGTTAGAAATTCGCTCAATATGTTACCGTGACATAACTTGACATATATTCGGTGTTTTTTTAATAGTATTTTGTCTAGTTTATTATTTATAACACTTTCTCCCAAACTTACCGTGTTAAAGAGAGAGTCGGGTGCCATTTTGAATTTTCCAATACATCGGTAAACACTGTATGCTTTTCGAGCTGAATAAACATGTTAAATTGAATAAAAACACGAAAATTATATCTAGTTTGGTAGAGAATTAACTTATCTTGCCTTTGATAACATTTATTTGTTATATATTTGTTTTTTGACAACTTTTTCGAATCTATGTGTACAGTAATACAAACTCAGTTGTTTCATTATTTTCATTTAGCAGAATTCATCAATCAAAAATAGCCTGGTAGTTAATTCTAAGCATAAAAAAGCTTACCGTAATTCGACTATAAACCACCCCAGATGTAGGGTTAAAGATACCGTAAACCTACTTTTTTAAAAATTATATCTTGAGTCTGAAATTTAAAAAAAAGAAAAAAAAAAAAAAAAGAGACGGCTATCGTTGATGAATTCATGTTAGGTTCAATGAAACCAACGAAACAAAATTTAAAATAAATCTTATAGTTTCAGAACTTTTAAACTATGCAGGTCGATAGATAATAAAATGTTATTGCGCTTGTTAACAGTTATTTGGATCAAAATGCGCTAAAATACCAACCAAAGATTTACCTTTAAAAAGTTGATTTTTAGGAGTATTTGGGTCTGTTCTGAACGAATATCAAATTTAAAATTGTCATGGGCAAGTAGGTTTTTTTTTAATATTAAAACCTTTATTATCCAAAGTATTCAGTATTGTTTTCATTGGTGGCTATGTTTGTTTTTGCACTTGCGCATTCATTTTTTGCGTGAAAACAATAGAGAATACCGTCCTCATGCAGAGAGTGATCCGTGCTAAAATAATGTTATTTAAAAAGCCATTCTTAACATGGGAAGGGTGTTTTATACCTATTATGTACTTTAACCTTACAATTTATTTAAAAAAATATCATAAAACTTTAATGAAACCTGGAAATACGATTTAAAAAATAGCGCGGATCATTCTCTGTATTAGCACCGAGAATACAATGGATAATAAAGGTCTTAATATCATAAAATCTACAGTTTTAAATGTGATATTCGTTCACAACAGACCCGAATACCTCTTTAAAAAAATCAACTTTTTAAATATATTTGACCATTATTTATTGTATTCGTTGCTGTTTTTCTTCCTCTATTTGTGTTTTATTAACTGTACTATACCATTGCCAGAAACTTTACTAATACTATAGATTTAGCACGAACATGTTAAACTACTCTATTTTAAAGATCCAAACTATTCAATTTTTAGTGGGAAGTTCAGTTTGTAATGTGTTGTGAAGGTTAACACTAGTTGGAATGCGTTTTGTGTCTGTTATAAAAATAAACAGGTTTCTCACCTCAAAGCATATGACATGCAACGGCAGCTGCAGTTTTTGTTAAAGATAAAAGATAATCCGGTTTATTCTGAAATGAATCCACACGCATTATTGGACGTCGATTACAATAAATATAGAATCGTGGTTGAGAAAATGCAGTGTTTTTTTGTTGTTGTTTTTTTTTTACATCTGTCCAAGTGTGCAAAATATCGAGAATTTGTCTTAAATTCATATTTCGGATTTTCGGTGTTGGAATAGAATTTGTTCCCTATGAACTGGTGTTCTGAATTTTCGGTGTTAGACAAGAACTTGTCCCTTCCTACTTATTGTTCCTTGTGGATCGGCGAGGAGAGACTCTACTGTGTGAGGGTGGGATTTAGCTGCCTGTCGGGTTTGTCGAGGGTGTCTACGTCGTGGGGGCACAAGTGTCTGCAGTTCGCCAGAGCATTCACCATTAAAATACTTGTAGAAAAGGCAGAGGGATGCAGCATTTCGTCGATGGGACAGAGGCTGAAGCTTAGATGCCAGTTCAGGGCCTATCAGATTGATGACTCTCTTTTGAACCTTGTCTAGGAGCCAGAAACTAGTAGTAGATGAACCAGCCCAAATGTGACAGCAATACTCCATACATGGGCGAATGGTGGCACAGGATACGTTCGGGTGTTAGTAGTTTTCTAGCACGGTAGAGAGAGCCTACCTTCTTCGCAGCGGCCTTGGCAATGCTTTCAATGTAATTGTTCCAACTCATGTTTCCTGTGAACGTTGGGCCAAGGAGTTTGAAAGATATACTCTCAGATAAAGAGTCATTGGTGGCAGAGAAGGTTTCTTGTAATTATTGAAGGAAACCAGTTTAGTCTTGGCAGCATTAAATGTGGCCATCCATTTTTGTCCTCATTCCACTACAGATTGGAGGTCATCCTTTAGTGTTTTTGCCATTTCTTTAGATATGTGTTCATTTGTTTTCCCGTCGTGCCTGTTATAGAGTGTGGTGTCATCAGCATATATACCCATCTCAAAGGCAATTTCGTCGGGGAGGTCATTTATGAATATTAGGAACAATAGAGGTCCAAAGATAGACTCCTAAGGCACTCCAACATTTATATCATATTGTTTAGATGTACGACCGTCGAGGACAACCTGGATTTTTCTCTTATCTAAGAAGGATTTAATTATGTTAAGTAATCTACCAGTGATACCGTATGATCTAATTTTCCTGAGGAGATCCTCATGCCATACCCTGTAAAAAGCCTTAGATATATCTAGGGTTACCGCTCTGCCCTCCCCTGCTTTATCCAGTGAATGGTATATACATTCAGAGATTACAGTGAGGATGTTTGCTGTGGAACGAGCTTGTCTAAATCCATATTGTTGGTTAGTCAGAAGTTTAGCATCTGTAAGGTGATGGACTAGAGCATGGTTAATTATGGTCTCAAATATTTTGGTGAAAAGTGTGAGGAGGCTAATGGGGCGATAATTTGATGGGTCAGTTCTTTCGCCAGAATTTTTGAATACTGAAACCACAGAAGCAGTTTGGAAACAGCTCGGAAAGCAAGATTTATTAAGGCATTTGTTGTAGAGTTTGGAGAGAACTGGAGCTACTTCGGCTGAGCACTTTTTTAATAGCACAGCTGGGATAAGATCGGGTCCACATGCTTTTGAAGTGTCAAGGTTTTTTATGATAGCATGCAGCTGAGCAGGGGTTATTTAAAGATCGTTTAGTGTGGCGTCAGTCCGCAAAGGAAAGTCAAGGTAGGGGGTGGTTGGAAGGGTCCAATGTGTAGTTTGAGGCAAACCGACTGGCAAGCATGTTAGCCTTCTCGGTTGCTGAGCAAACAACCTGGTGATTGTTGGTTAGTTGGGGAATTATTGATTGCCCATTATTTACTACACTGTTGTAGATTTTCTAGAAGTCTCAAGTTCCTAATTTTTGTGCTTTGATGCGTTTTTTAGTGGTTTCAGTAAATTCTCTCTTAGCTGTCGCTATTTCTTTCTTAACGTTACTTCTAGCTTCTATATACTTCTGTCTGTTTGAACTGGACTTATATCGGTTAAATTTGCGGTATGCATTCTGCCTTTGAGCAATGGCAGTTGCACAAGTAGAAGTAATGTGACACTATTTCTTTGTGCCACTGTTTCTAACACACTCTGCAGCATGCACCAGTAGTAATTTGGCCATGAGCGTAGAGATACAAAGAAATCCCTTCCCATAATTCTCTTGCTATCTTTCTGTCTCTTTCCTGCACGACCACCATGATGTGAGGACGCATATTCTGTCTCTCCGTAAATGAGGGGGCACCCCTCCCTCAACACTAGTTAGAGTAGTTAGCTTTGAAAAGCCTATTATCTTATCTTATTTTAATTGTAAAAATTAATTGTAATATGTATTGTAATATATAGTTTGTAAAATAAAATAGTTAGTTATACCTTATGTATAGTACAATTGTGTCGCGTGTCATTTTTCTTGTGTCTGCCATGAATGCCTTCATAAATGTCTGAAGTCGAAAGGCGGCCCTGAAGACAAAGAGATGAAGATTCCCACCAGTATGCCACCAGGGTGAAGGGATCATCTTTAGAAAAGAAAGGAGCCACACCCAGATCCAACATCTCAGGTATGATTTTCTTCTTGCTACACAGACCCTAATGACTGGCCCATCTTCATATCTTCATGAGACCGCTTTAAGACATTTACTATAACACGTCTGTCGGTCACACCTCAGTGACCGGCAGATAGTGGTATAGTAAACCATTGGGGAGAGTGGGGCTTGCTATAAAATTTCCGTATGGGAAAATATGCTTCAATTGCCATTTTGAACCATTCAGTGGTCTCATTTGCACACTGTTCAGCAGGAAGAGTAAAATATTTCCCCATGGGGCATCTCTGATGGCTTCCCAGTCAGCCTTTTTATAATATCTGGTTGTTTTGAGCACTGGTTCTTCAGTTTGGGCTCTAGAGTTTAGGGCGATTTCGACTATTATCACTGCATGATCAGCATTCCTGAGTGGGCTGTCAGCATTTCTCATACAATCATCGGGAACTGTAGTCAGAAACAGATCTATAAGTGATGCGTGTTGTTTTTGCTGGCCAGGGAAACGGGTTGGAAACGTAACCATTTGTGATAGGAAGTGAGATATAGAGAAGCTATGTGTTGTTCTGCGCGCTGAATCTGTGTGAGTAGAGAATCCAAGCCAGTTTTTGTGGTGGACATTAAAGTCACCAAATACATGTACTTGTGCGCTAGTGTCGAGGGAGAGTGCTGTGTCTATGCTGTCAGAGACCTTGTTTATTATGGTGCAGTCCTGGGTCGAGGGAGAGCGATAGAGAAAATAAAAGTAGCTAATGTTATGTTGCATGTTTAGTCTAAAGCACATAAAGGCTTGATCGTCCGATTCTAGGTTTGTTTCCCTAGTCAATCGAGGGTGTTACGAATATAGACTCCAAGTCCGTGCATATGTCTGTCAGAATCCTTACGGCAGAGTGGGAGATATCCAGGCATGTTAAAATGTTAAAGTAGTTAGAGGGGATAGAGGAGTGTAGGTTAGTCTCACTTAATGTTAAGATATCCTGGGTATTTGTTAGGAGAAATGTTTCAACATCAGCTCAATTAGTTCTAAGTCCACGGATGGTCGTGAATGCAAGCCTCAAGGGAGGAGGCAAGTTGGATTTGTCTGACCCTAAGCCTGGTTTAAGCTTATTTTTTTTATTGTACTGTCATGTTTTTAAAGAGTTTCGGTTAGGTAAGGAGGGGGCTGAACAGGAGGTTATGCAGAGTATCAGACATGCAATACAAGTAGACCATTAGTTGATCTTTCTTCAACTAGTACTGTGGCCTCAGGAAAGCCCATCGGGGATGAGTGCAGGGTCCTTTTCCATGTGCGACATGGCACTACAAACATCCCGATATTATACAACTGTTGATGGAGCAGCCACTCTAAGCGCTACCAAAGAGTTAGGACGTCTGTACTACCAGTCGGAAACAGCAGCCAGGAACTATCAATCCAGTACCCTCAACTCATCAGAAGAAGGTCAACCCAATCTAAATGCACAGGCACATGTGGTACTCAAGCATTCCCAAGTCCCCAGTTTTTAGGGGTGGGATGTGTCAGGGTGGGGAAAACGGCGTTCATTGCCCTAGACAAGAAACAAGATCTACCACTGGGTGCTTCGCCAAAACTCTGTGATAGCGTCTCTGCGCCTGACTAAATAGGCAAAGAAGGAGTATGGAAGCTGGGCGATAGACAGAGCTTATCTACTCCTTTAGCAGTTTAGGTTTGCACACTGGTAATTTGTTTGAGTCACCAGCTCTAGGAAGGTTGTCATCCAAGACTGGAGAGGCGTCCCTCCCCTTAGGTTTAGTTTCAGAGTTTTCCTTCTCCTAGACGGATGATCTGGGAAGATCTACTGGGTCCATCAGCCTCAAGAGGGTTTGTTCCGCGCCTAGATCCTAATCCAGGTATTTCTGTGACCCTGCGTGGTTAGTTAATGTTACAGGGTTAGTTTGTTGAGGGTATACAGCTACTGAATAGTTACACTCCTCAAAGTGATTTAGGGACATTGCTATTTCATTGTTACTAAAAAAAGTTCATGCAGTGGAAGCAACTATGTGAGCAGGCTTGCTAGAAAGGCGTTAGTGTGGATTAAGACTTTTACCTTTAGATTTTTTACATTTTTTATTTTATTTATATGTTAGCTTAGGTATAGGATAACGTTACAGTGTAAGTAGGTATTAGGAATTGAGCTAAGAATTTTGCCCAGTCTCTGTATATTTTATATTACAGGAGGGTTAAGATGTAGGTGCAGTACAGTACGGGTATAACTGGAGGTGAATTTTAAGTCATGGTGTATTCCGTATGTATAATTAAGTAAATAGATATTTGGACAAGTTTTCAGTAGATGCGAATAGATAGACGTTGTAGGTGTTAACTATGTTTCTACTATTAAAGGAAGATAATTTCAGTTTTCATTTAAGAGTCATGGAGCGTTTTACATAACAAGGAGTATCGGATTTAGTTTTGTAGTGATCGTTGCAAAATCATCTAGAAAGAGGCATTGTTATGTAATGAAGATCGCTTTTTATCTGAGTACATACTTTGGCTGGTAAGTACTTAACTGAATAAGAATGTACTCTAATGCATGTCTTAGAGGTAGAAATGTATAGATGTTTAGTGATGACTGTAAGGCGGTTAGCATGTGAAGGTTAGAAGCTGAAATATAAGGATTCCACTACTAAGGTGTATGTAATATAGCGTTTTAGAGGCAGCTTGGAGGGGGGGGGGTAGAGCAGATTGATTAGCTTTCAAGAGACGGGGTTATTAACTTACAGAATACAGTAGAGTTACATTAGGATTTAGAGTTTCAAGTAATGTTTTAGCTTGAGAAAAAGAACAAAATGTTTTTCTTTTTTCTTCTTTTTCCCTATTTAGCATGCAGGTTAGACAAGGGCAGTCGTCTTGGAGGTAAAGAGAAAGAATTTATTATATGGTGATTCGGAATTCGTATTTATAGTCAGTCATTAAGGTCAGGGACAAAACATTGTATCTATTCAGAAAATAGTCCTAGTGACGCAGCTAAGATCACTGTGCATTTCATTTACAAATATAGTAAAAGTTATTTATAAGCTATATCCGGTGGTTTTGTATAGATATCAACGAGGCCTCTTTATTAATACAAGCGAGCATATGGTAATTGTAGATATTAAGTATAAGTTCTTCTGACTTCTACGGTGGAAAAATAAATCCACATTTGTGTTAATTTCGGAAAATTTATCTTGCCTAAACTATTTTTATCTCTTTAGTTCATAGCGTGAAATTAATCATTTATTTAAGCTGGTAGAGAACGTGGTCAGTGTTTGTAGGAGGAGTGGGGGAGAATTTAAAAAGCCAAGGAAACAAAAATAAAAACAATAAATCTATATATATATAAATGTAAATGTTGGTTCGTTCGGAATTAATTGTCTAAAAAACCACTGGACGGATGGCTTCCACGTTTTGGTATGTTTACTATACTCATGTGTGTTTTTATATATTTCTTTTTAATTATAACATTATACTTAAGTTTTCTATGATAAATAGGTGGATTTCTTTGTACCGAGAGGCGATTTTTTTTTTTATTTAGGGACAATTATTTATTACCGCTTCCTGTCACGTGACCAGTGTTACAATTTAGCGGTTTTCCTTCTATATCTGGAGATTTCGGTTACAATCTAGCGGGAAATTCTAGAAACTCTGGAGGTATTTCGCACCCACACACCCGCATTAGATTATTAAAAAATAAAGAAAAGCGCTTGAAAATATTCAATGTAAGTAAAAAAAGTAGCATTTATTGCCTTTGGTAACAATTATTTATTGATTATTTGTTTTGTTTTTCACCTTTTTTTCGACTAACCATTCTTAAATCTCACTATAAAATCGATTTTTCCAAGTACATTTTAGGTGGGGGAGGGATTCCAACCTCCGAAGTTTGGGTTTGTATTACTGTACACATAGATTCGAAAAAGTTGTCAAAAAACAAATATATAACAAATAAATGTTATCAAAGGCAAGATAAGTTACTTTTCTGCCATACTGGATATTTAAATTAACCACACGTGGTCGCAATATGGATGCCGACGCTCAAAGTGTATACACATTTTGACTCCTCCCTTTACTTAAAAATTCACCAAAAATCAGGAAATTAACGAATTTTAATGAAAATTGTAGTATTTATCAAATAATGATCGCAGAATATAATGAACTGATTATTTTTACTTAACTCTTAGTGAAAATGTTTTATTTTGTTTAAACAAAAAATACCTTTACTAAAGTTATGGTTTTCAGTAGTAAATAAAAAACGCAAGAATTTATTTTTGCTTTTTTTAAAGCATCGTAATTTGTAACAATAAAAAATAATTTTTACAGTAACATTACGAAAAAAGCCCCTAAAGTCCGTGTTAATGTATTCGATATAACTCGAAGAAAAATGAATTATCGGATACTATTCAGGAAATTAAAGATTCAATTAGATTCCTATTTCAGTCACCTAAATTATTTAGGGTGAAATGAGTTTAGGAATTTATAGCCAAACCTAAATATTATTTTTTGGTAAATATCCAGATACGCTACTACAGAACACCGACCACTCTAATTTGTTTTTTTTTTTGGGGGGGGGGGGACAAATATATAACAAATAAATGCTATCAAAGGCAAGATAAGTTACTTTTCTGCCAAACTGGATATATTTTTCGTGTTTTTATTCAATGTAACATATTTATTCAGCTCGAAAAACATACAGTGTTTACCGATGTATTTGAAAATTCAAGATGGCGTCTCACACCCTCTTTAACACCGTAAGTTTTGAAAAAGGTGTTATAAATAAAAAACTATACAAAATACTATTAAAAACCCGCCGAATATATGTCAACCTATGTCACGGTAACATATATTGAGCGAGATTTTAACAGTATTTTATCTGGGTTTTTATTTATAACACCTTTTCCCAAACTTACCGTGTTAAAGAGAGAATCAGACGCCATCTTGAATTTTCCAATACATCGGTAAACACTGTATGTTTTTCGAACTGAATAAACATGTTAAATTGAATAAAAACACGAAAAATATATCCAGTTTGGTAGAAAAGTAACTTAGCTTGCCTTTGATAACATTTATTTGTTATATATTTGTTTTTTGACAACTTTTTCGAATCTATGTGTACAGTAATACAAACCCCACCGACCACATCACATCCGCCCCCCCCCCAATGTACAAAGTAAAATCTTCGGAAAATGTTAAATGGTGTTCTAATTGGTAAATGTCGGTGCGTTACTTACGGAAAATTTGAAAATTCGATGTTCCAGGTAAAAAAAAAAAAACAACAAAAAAAAACAGATAAATTAACCCCCCTACTCCAACTTGGTGTACTTTCCTTTTCTTATTTTATTTCTTTTTCAGCTAATTTTAAATTTTCCACCCAAAAAGCGCTATAATGTTTTTTTTTGAAAATTAGAAAATTCTATGTCCTGGAAAAAAAAAATCCCCTCCTCCCAACGTAGTTTGCTTGGTGAAGCCGTCGTTTATGCTACAGCGTGCATGCGCGTAGCATAAACGGAAGCTGCAAAATGGTGGAAAGAAGTTCGTGGGTTCAGGGGTAAATACCATGCAAACGGTAAATTTGCCCCAAGTTTGACTATCAGATTCGTTGTCAGCGACCTCAATTACCTATACAAAAACAAATTAGAGTGGTCGGTGTTCTGTAGTAGCGTATCTGGATATTTACCTTTTTTTTTTCTTGCTTAAAAAAATAGCATTAATACAGTAAGTTAGGTAAACTGACTTTCTCGTTTAAAAATGGAATTATTTCCCGTTCGTTATTAACTTTTTTTTAAAACTTTTTTTTTTAATAAATATTTTGTGTTTTATATACATAAAGTACAATTGTTGAATGTTACTGTTTTGATTATATTCGTTTGGGGGGCAAAATGAAGAAAGATTAAAATGAAGCGAAATTTAAGTTTCCGTTCCATTTTTACAACAACCGTAAAACAGTGCATACTCAGCAAGTTTTATCGTAATTTATAAGCATATTGAAACACTAAATCAACATTTTATTCATTTTTTTGCATAATTAATGATGGAAGTATTTTTCTGTTTATTTTCTTAACATCTGTTAAAAAAATAAATAATTTTTACATTCTCTTGAAAAAAAGAATCAAACTTCTCTCTACTTTCACATGTGTTCCATTTTAACAAACTGAGCCACAGCAACGCGTGGCCGGGTACAGCTAGTACATATATAAATTATACAAATACACATAATTACAAATTACAAAATGAAATAAGAAATTTAAAAGAGAAGAAATAACAAAGTTTGCATCTTTAGGATGAGGATGGATTAGGATAACACTTATCTTGCTACAAGCACCACGTCAATGCCAGCACCACGGGTAACCATATTTGGTGGAGGAGTGGAGTGATTTCTATGACCGGATATTATACGTGATTGAAACTATTTATAGGAGAAAGTCATCTTTCGAATTCAACGCATATGTGTGTATATGTTAATTTTACTTTTTTTTTTTTTTTAGCTTTAAGTTATTCTTCTGACTTCTACGGTAGAAAAATAAATCCACGTTTGTGTTAATTTCGGAAAATTTATCTTGCCTAAGCTATTTTTATCTCTAGCTTCTTTAGTTCAGAGCGTGGAATTAATCATTTATTGGATGTTGTTCTCACAATGTTTCGGCCGCTGTAATCTCCAGCCTTTTTCGTTCGAATCTAGAGTCATCGTACTCTAGATTCGAACGAAACATTAAAACCTAGAATTCTTCAGTAATTATTAATTATATTCTTCGTGTCCAATTACGAATTACTCAAGAATTCTACCCGGTCATGGCGGACGAAACGAGAGCAGACCACCACCATGAATTAAATAAGGAGTTCAGTTCGAAATTCTGTACACATTCCTGAGATGGTCAACTGTTGAATTCGCAAATGACACGAAATTAAAACGTCTGTAAAAAAATCCCGTTTGATTTCACGAATCAAAAATAAAATCACACAACGTCTTGGACTTTTTAATGTTTCCAATAATGCCGCATAATTCAAGAGTTCCTCATAGACCGAAAATTTACTAAATTCGACACGCGATGGATTTAATCATCTCCAACATGGGTTTATCCCCCCCCCCATCCCGATAACTTTCATTCTCTATAGTGCTAGTGCTCTATCCCCCCCCCCACACACACGCACCCCTCTTCATACTCGACCAACTCCTTCACCAACACAAACATCCACTTATCTTCTCCCAACTCTTTCTTCGCCTTTCATCTACTCCTTTCACTTATACTCTCCCCCTTTCCCAGTTCGACTGAACTAAATACTATAATGGTCTTCCCGATCGTCTTCGATTGTTTGTTGCATAATAGCATTTTTTTTCTTTTCGATAAAGAAACAAAATATTAAGATCGCTTGACCATAAAATCATTTGGCTTTATAAATGTGTATTTATTTATTTATTATTTATTATTCATTTATTATTTATTAATGTGTGTTTGTTTATTTCAAATCATTCGTTTCTTATGTTTATCCACTATTTCATATACTAAACATTCAATTTTGTCTGAAATTTAATTTCATGCTTTACATTCTCTCTCTCTCTCTCTCTCTCTCTCTCTCTTTCTCTCTCTCTCTCACACACACACACACACACACACACACACACACACACACACACATTGCAAGGACTCGTGGCGCAGTGGTTAGAGAACTTGGAAAGTTAAGTGTAAAAGTGATATTCTCCTGAAGGTAGAAGGTTCAATTCTCAGTATGGGCGACTGAAAAATACAATTGCAAATTACTTAGGAGCTCTATCCAATCATGACCAATGGAACACAAGCATGCTACCTCCGTAAAGTTCAGTTCAAAATTTCGTTCAAATTCTCGAGTTTGACCGAAACATTCCCGAGTTCGACAAGATACACTTGAAGAAGGTCGAAAGTTACATCGACCGAAACACTGTAAAACTGACACTCAAGATGAGAACAGTAATCTGATGAATCCAAATAATCCAATTAACCAATCCTCATCTCAACACACACACACACACACACACACACACACACACACACACACACACAATATATCTTAGTGTTGGGACGAGTAATCGGAATTGGAAAAATACAAACTCTTGGGGGTATCGAAATCGGAAGAAATTGTGTCTATTTTTCGATGCCAAAAACGATTCTTTTAATTGTCTTTTTTAGGGGGAGGGATTTTGTTTAAAACAAAATCTTCCACTACAAGAACTAATGTTAAAATAGTAAATATTTATTGATTTTAAACTACGAGGAGCACAAAAATCTATAGACTACCCTCACAAGTGTATTTTTACGTGTGCACATTTAATATGTCTTTTTTTTATCGTAACTAGGAAAAATTAACAGCTCTACAGCTATAGTAATATTTAAAGATTTATAAAGAATCGGAATTCAAATGGTTCATTGTATCGGAATTGGGAATTTAGTATCGGAATCGTGAAAAATATTGGAATCGTCCCATTACTAACACACACACACACACACACACACACACACACACACACACACACACACACACACACACACACACACACGAGCTATCTTGTTTTTTCAAATCTCTAAACCAGTTACATAATAAACCGCTTATGCTATCCGTTTTCTATTAAAGTTGAATTTCTTTTTGAAATTGTGAATTTTCCAGCGGTAAGTCGATTTACGCAAATATTAGTCTGCGATATTTGAATATGTTGAACTTAGGAATTTGAACTGAGTTTTTTTTAAATAAAATACTCAGATCTTCTTTAGACTCTCTCTCTCTCTCTAGTTGTACACACACACACACACACACACACACACACACACACACACACACACACACACACACACACACACACACACGAACGTTGTAGCGTTCGTGTGTGTGTGTGTGTGTGTGTGTGTGTGTGTGTACAACGCTTCTACAACTCACGCCAGTGGACTTATTATGACCATGACAAACCTGGTATGATGATGGTCACTCACGTAACGATGGTGCATACTATTTTTCAAGGTTATGGTCAAAGATTAAGGTCATAGCCAAACCTGAGATGATGATGGTTTCTGACCTAGAGATGGTGCACACTGTTTTTCAAGGTCAAAGGTTAAAGTTGGGTACACGAGCGTACAGCAAAACTTTGCTGTACGCTCGGGTACCCAACTTGGCTAGTATGTATGTACTGAGCACTCTTGAAGTAAATACTAAAAATTGATACATACCATATTATATCTCCTTATAATTTTTATATAGATACATGAAATAATTCATGTATTTTTTCTTTTCACTATTTACTTCAAGAGTGCTCAGTACATGAGTAGAGCTATATATATATATATATATATATATATATATATATATATATATATATATACATATATATATACATATATATATATATATACATATATATATATATATATACATATATATATACATATATATATATATATACATATATATATATATATATATATATATATATACATATATATATATATATATATATATACATATATATATATATATACATATATATATATATATATATACATATATATATATATATACATACATATATATATATATATATATATATATATACATATATATATATATATATATATACATATATATATATATATATATATACATATATATATATATATATATATATATATATATATATATATATATATATATATATATATATATACTGGCAGATTGCTTGGTGCTGGCCAGTCATAAAATACGCTTAAATATGATATTTTAATTTATGCAGATTTCGTATTTATTGTTATAGAGCCAATTATCTATTGATTATTATATTGTACCCAATATATAAAGCAATGATTTCAAAATTTTAAAAATGTCTTTGGTGCCATCAGTTGGAATCGAAAATCAAAACATTCAGCACTCCAGGTATAGTCACTATTTAGAGCTTCAGTCTTCTTCGGTACTGTCTGAGGTATCGTCAGATGGACAGAAAAGCGACTAGCAAGCGACTTCAAGCCACAAATGTATATGCACGCATATTGAAAAGTAAGTAAGAAGATTTACTCCTGCCAACGTACTCTGTCTTTTATTTTTCAACTTTGACCTCTTAGCAGCTATTTATAATGCTAAAAGCCAAATCGAAAGTGTTCCCGGGTCTAAATACCCTATATATCAAGCTTCCAGTTGGAAAACCAAATACTTGGAAAAGATTTTGGTAGAGACTGTTCGCATACACATCGACAAGGTCATTTTATATATATATATATATATATATATATATATATATATATATATATATATATATATATATATATATATATATGAACATTTTCATGTGCTAGAATGTTTTCATACAATTTAAACTTAATTATGCGCAACGTGGAAACCAATCTAATAATAAACCATAAAAAATTAATAATTAATTAATGAACGCTTGTTTTTTAAATGAATATGCAAATATGCAAATTAGTTAACCTTCATGAAGTCGCTTGCATATCCATATCTAAGTATATTAAGAAGTTCGTTTCAATCATTTTTAAATAGAAAAAGTCTGCTTTTAATATCAATGTCAGAGCGAGAAAGAAACTCAACTTGATATATATATATATATATATATATATATATATATATATATATATATATATATAAAGTGTATCACAAAAGTGAGTACACCCCTCACATTTCTTCAAATATTTAAGTATACTCCTTCATGGGATAACACTGAAAAATTATTTTTTAACACAATGGAAAGTATTCTGTCTGCAGCATATATAATAGAATTAATTTATTTTCCCCTGAAAATAACTAAAAATATAACCATTAAAAGCTAAATCCCTGGCAACAAAAGTGAGTACACCCCTTACGAAAAGTTATCAACATTAACATACAGCATGTCAACTCTCAATATTTCGTGTGACCACCATCATTATCCAAAACTGCCTTTATTCACCTGGGCATGAAGTTTACCAGACCTTAACATGTAGTCACTGGAATGCTCTTCCACTCTTCAATTATGATGTTGCAGAGCTGGCAGATATTTGAGACTATTGCGCACTTCCACCTTCTGCTTGAGGATTCCCTAAAGATGTTCTATTGGGTTCAAGTCTGGAGACATGTTCGGCCAGTCCATCACCTTTAGCCTCAGCCTCGTCAGTAAAGCAATGGTTGTCTTGGATATGTGTTTTGGGTCATTGTCATGCTGGAATACTGCTCTGCGACTCAGTTTCTGGAGGGAGGCTGCTGTAGTATTTGACAGTACATGTTGGAGTTCATGTTTCCCTCGACGGAATGTAACTCTCCAACACCTGCATCACTCATGCAGCCCCAAACCATGACATTTCCACCACCACGCTTGACTGTAGGCATGACACACTTATCTTTGTTCTCCTCACCTGATCACTGCCACACATGCTTAAGGCCATCAGAACCAAACAAAGTAAATTTCGTTTCATCAAACCATAGGACATGGTTCCAGTAATCTATGGGCTTTGTTGACACTGTGCGCTTTCTTGTGTATTGCCTTCAGAAGAGGCTTCCTCCTGGAGTGACAGCCATGCACACCAATTTGATGTAGTGTGCAGTGTATGGTCTGAACAATAACTGGCTGAGCCCCAACCTCTTTAATCTCTGCAGCAATGCTAACAGCACTCCTACGCCGATCTTTCAAAGAAAGCATTTGGATGTGACGCTCAGCACGTACACTCAGCTTCTTTGGACGACCTACCTGAGGCCTGTTCTAAGTGGACCCTGCTCTTTTAAAATGCTGGATGATCTTAGCCACTGTGCTGCAGCTCAGTTTCGAGGTGTTAGCAATCTTCTTGTAGCCTTCGCCATCTTTATGTAGCGTAACAATACGTTTTTTAAGATCCTCATAGAGTTCTTTGCTATGTGGTGTCATGTTGAAACTTTCAGTGAATAGTAAGAGAGAGAGAGAGAGAGAGAGAGAGAGAGAGAGAGAGAGAGAGAGAGAGAGAGAGAGAGAGAGAGAGAGAGAGAGCTTCATTACAAATTTGAATACACTTGCTCCCTATGAACACAGGGCATGGTTACACTAATGAGTCACATGACATTTTGGAGGGGAAAAAGCAGTACTCAATTTAGACATTTAGAGATGTAGGTTTTTAGGATTGTACTCATTTTTTAGGTGTGTGGTGTCTTAGGGATGTACTCACTTTTGTTGCCAGGGATTTAGTATTAATGGCTATATTTTGAGGGGAAAATAAATTAACTCTGTTATGTATGCTGCAGACAGACCATTTTTCATTGTGTGAAAAAATAATTTTTCTGTGTTGTCCCATGAATAGATATACTTAAATATTTGAAGAAATGTGAGGAGTGTACTCACTTTTGTGATACACTGTATCTCTCTCTCTCTCTCTCTCTCTCTCTCTCTCTCTCTCTATCTCTCACATATATATATATATATATATATATATATATATATATATATATATATATGAATAAACTGTTTCCCTTGGATTTGAAGTTAGTTTTGTTTAATTTATTGTTAAATTAATTTGACAAAGCGTTCAATTTTATGTAAATGTATTTAACATAATCAATATTTTCATTATCTCATTGACTGGTAAAAATACAAAAGTTGCCATTAGCAAAATTTGCAGAAACACAAAAGCCGTCTTTTGAAAAGCAAATATTTCAAAATATTTCATATCAGTGAATGAAAAAAATGAATGGATGTGATTGAGTGTTTGTGAACATAATACGTATAAGCAATGATATATAGATATAGACATCATATATTTATATTTCGAAAAATTCTTTTTCATATTACTACATCTCTTTTAAAATCGATACAATAAGTGAAGATTATGCGCATATCCATTAATAAAAATTGTACTATACGAGGGTCGTTCCAAACGTAAAGCCTCCTATTTTTTAATTTAAAAAAGTCAAAGAGCTACAAAGATGGGAGGGGGTATCATTAAAACGAGCGACCTTTTCTGCTCCAGAATTTATTTTTCTACATAGTCACCACCATTCTGAATGCACATTTGCTAGCGATGAACGATGGCTATGAATGGATGTCTGCGGTGCGCTTTATAATACGAGGGTCGTTCCAAAAGTAAAGTCTCTTATTTTTTAACTAAAAAAGTTGAAGAATTACAAAGATGGGAATGGTATCATTGAAATGAGCAACCTTTTATGCTCTAGAATGTATGTTTCTACAATGTCATCACCATTTGCAATGTACTTTTGCCAGGAATTCAATGACACATCTCTGCTTCTGACGCAAGCCCATGACAGTAGTTCGTAGAGTCTCCATCGTCAATATCTGCAACAGAGGGATGAAACATTCAGGTTATGAATGCATAATTTCAGTCATAATAACAATGCAATTTGCAATCCCTTCTAATCGATTCGAATGGAATTAAAAATAGCGGCCTTACATTTAGAGCGATGCTTATGTATAGTTACTGTTCATGTAGAAATATAGCAGTTATAAATAAGGACTTATTTTCACTTACGGATAAATATCCCCGCCAGGCAGTTTGGTTACGCACTGACTAGTAAGCTTGCAGGGCACAGTAATTTCATGTTACCTGAAAAACTGTGATTCGACTAAAGGTGGTAGCTAGATAACATTTGTCTCATTTAGATCGTAGATAGTATGTGCTATATATATATATATATATATATATATATATATATATATATATATATATATATATATATATAACTACTTAATTTACTCACATAAAATTAATATAGGAAAGTATAGATTTATGCGTAAACTTTAAGTATTTACTTCAAAAGTGCTCAATACGTAGGTACAGCTAGTTAGTAATTTATAAAATATATATGGTGCCATATATATTTTATAAATTACTATATATATATATATATATATATATATATATATATATATATATACACACACATACTCCTATTAATTCGTTTTTCTTTTGTGTGTATTGATATTCATATAAAAAACCCTCTTTTGTATTTATTTAAAAAGAAAATACAATTTTCTTATATATGGGTTGTGGAAATGCATTCACTAGCAAAAAATCTAGCTAATTTGCATATTCTTTTAAACATTCATTTTAATTAATTCCCTATTAGCTTTTTCGGTTTTCTTATGGGATGATCATCTTTAGTTAACTATTACGAGTAATTATATTCATGCAGATATTCTACATGGTTTATACTTGCATAATATCTGCGTAAAATGTTTACAGGAAACACAAAATTGTTTCCATATATATTTATGTATGTGTATATATTTTTGTTGCATCTATAAAAGTTAACGTGTCTGTGTGACTGTGTGTGTGTGTACATTTTTCTACGCAATACCTCTGTCAATTTTCAGTTTACAGACTCAAAATTTGATATACAGGGTACTGAGATTAGGGAAAACCTTTGTAATCCGTGTTCGGCCAGAAATTTGGCTGTTAATGGGACAAAGTTCAACGATTTGATCTTTGAGAACTCTACTACACTCTTCCGACAATTTTGGGTCTAAACACTTGAAATTTTATATATAGATTCCTTGGACATGGATCTAACTTAATAACTTGAGTTTGAGCACAAAACAATAAATGTTAACAGGTCATAATAGGGGTCAAAGTTTAAAAAATTGACCTCTTTTTATGCTCAACATACACATCCAAACACCCGGGCGACGCCGGGCTGAAATGCTAGTATATATATATATATATATATGTATATATATGTATGTATGTATATATATCTATATATATATAAAAGTGAACGTGTCTCTGTGTGTGTCTGCGTACATTTCCCTACGCAATAACTCTGTCAATTTTTAGTCTACAGACTCAAATATGTATACATATATATACATATATATATACACATATGCATATACATATATATATATACATATATATACATACATATATATGGTGATTGTCACTTCTTCACAGAAGAAGACCATCTTTCCCTTCCTTTATTGTTGATTACTCATTCATTTTCATGTATTTTTGAAATATCTTTTTTTTTAATACACATATATACACTTATACACACACACATATATATACATGTGGAGATGTGATCAAGATGCATCAATTCCTATTTTCTGTGGGAACGAAGATGGCTCTTCAGACCAGCCCTGCTGTTATACAATCTGTTGGAAAGGTCACACATAAGCTTAGATTGAGAGATGCTAACTGGTGCTGCTCTACTGTGGACGCTCATATGACGCTTCAGGCCTCCATTCGATTTACAGACCACAGAGCAAACAGAACATCTGTGCTCTGCAATGTTTTCCCCATCAAAGAAAGATTGATCTCCATGTGAATGCTTGTGGCTTGCTTGGCCAGCTCCAGATAAAGTAATTTTACCGCATAAATCACAGGTGAGATTCTGCATGAAATCCTCCGACAGACCTGATATATCTGACAGATTTTTCTTTCGGATATACCGGTTCATTTTTGCATGCTCATATTTTTTCTTCTCCAAACTATCACAGCCATGATAGACCAAGGAGCGCCACTTTTTACGATCATTGGAAGCACTTTCCCAACTGAACACGTCAATACCAAGTGCTTTAAGATTATCTTTGATGTTATCCTTAAAGCGTTTCCTTGGTTTATGTTGTGCACGCTTTC